>NW_006408674.1:5742070-5769005 GCF_000296735.1 Chrysochloris asiatica
GCCTAAAACATGGTCTATTCTGGAGAATGTTCCATGTGCACTTGAAAAGAATGTGTATTGTGTAGTTGGGTTGAATGCTCTGTACACATCTATAAAGTCCAGTTGGTTGATTTTGTTGTTTAGTTCTTCTGTGTCTTTGTTGAGTTTCTTTTATCTTTTTTCTGGACATGTGCCGATATGGTTATCTTGCTTTTGCTTTTAACCTAATAATTAATTATTTGTTTTGGTAATTTTTTTATGTTTTCTGATTACCTCCAGGAAGATGTGATCAGGATGTGGTCTTCCCTTTTCACTCTCCTTACTGCTTAACTCAGAGTAACCTTTTTGGGCCTCAGTTGGGCCTGGGCCTTGGCGGTGGGCCGTTTGGGCCTTGGACGGGTGAGTTGAGCCTAGGTCGAGCGGTTTGGGCCTCTGGGGGCCTGGGCGTCAGGGACCGGGCGGCAGGAGGGTTGGTCCTCAGGCGGGTGGTTTGGGCCTCGGGTGGGTGGTTTGGACTTCAGGGGGCCTGGGTATCAGCAGCTGGGCATTGGGCGGCTTGGGTTTCAGTGGGTGGGTTGGGCGGATTGGTCCTCAGGGGTCCTGTGCCTTGGGGACCGGGCTGAGGTCGGGTTGGGTCTCAGGGGCACTGGGCCTTGGCGACCGGGCTACATGGCGGGTTGGGCCTCCCGGGGCCCTGGACCTCGGCGGTGACCGGGCTGTGGACCGCCTGGGCCGCAAGGCGGGTAAGCGATTTGGGCCTTGGTTGGGCCTGGGCCTTTGTGACCAGTCTGTGGGCGGGTTGGGCCTCAGGGCAGGCCTTGGCCTCAGTGGGAGTGTCTGGGCCTTGGGAGGGCCTTGGGCTCAGTGGGCGGGCCTGTGCCTTGGGCGTTCCTGAGCCTCAGCAGCTTGGCAGAGGGCTGGTCTAGGCCAGGGCAGTAGTGGGCTGGGTGTCGTGGCTGCAGGGAGGTAGTGTCCGTATTTGATGACATAAAAAATGCCTCTCTCAGTCTCTCTGTATCGTGGGTATCCCGAATTTCCTGATATCCATGCCAATATCTCTCTCTATTTGTTTGGCTTTGTTAGTTTATGCTTCCTTTTCTCTGGAAATGCAGCCTTCTAAGTGGGGTTGCTCTAGCCCTGCATTCCAAGGTATGCACAGGGTAGAGGCACTTGACGGCGTGGGCACGGAAGCAGGAGCCGCATGCAGGCAGGCAAAAGCTCAAAATGCCTGTAATTCCTCAGCAATTTGATCTTTTAAAAAAATGAGTTCAGAATGCTGAAATATAAGATCTTATGTTTGTTCAAAGGCTGTCTGTCTGCTAGACAGAGGTTTCCTATGTGCGATTCCACCTCTTTTCCCCTAGACTGCCCTACCTTAGCTGCCTGGTCAGGGAAGCGCCGGAAGTCCTCTCTCATTTCTACTATTCTTAAAGATACATCTCAAACAGACATTATAATCATACTCTTCTTCTGTGGAACTCAGAACACAACAGAGTCATCAGCTGTTAACCTACCTGATTCCCCTCCACAATGAGTCTAGAGCATGGAACTTGGTTCACTCTGGTTACTACTGATTGTTGAGGAAGAGTTTACATTTTGAGATAACATTTGAGATCTTATTCAGGGCTTTCCTTGGACCTGTGTGTTGGCTAATAGAGTGGTTCTAAATCTTGGCTGCATTTTAGAATTATCTGGGGGAGCTTCAAAAATCCCTGAATCTCAGGCCATATTGTTGTTGTTAAGTGCGAGTTCCAACCCATAGCAACCTAGTATAGGGTTCCCTAGGAGCGGCTGATGAGCTTGAACTGCCGACTTTGTGGTTCAAACCAACCCTGCAGTTCAGCGCATTAACACACAGCACCACACCAGGACTTCTAGGCCATATTATAGATGAATTAAATCAGAATCTCCATCCGGGTGGGGGTAGGGCCCAAACTGACATTATCCATAATAATAAAACGACCTTAGTATATTATGTATCAGCCATGTAAATGAATGTATTTGTGTTTTTAAATCACCAGAGGAATGGCTGAATGAAAAGAAAAATGTGAAGGAACACACAAGAAGTTGGGACTATCATGTGTTAGCTGCCACTGGGTTGGCTCCGATCATGGTGACCACTGAACAAAATGTTAGCACCTTCATGAATGCCCATAGATTTGAATCCACTGTTGCAACTATTGTGTCAACCCATCTTACAAAGGTTTCCTGAGTTTTTGCTGACTGTTTACCAACCGTGATATCCTTTTCCAGCAACTGGTCTTGCATTATGATGCATCCAAAGTAAGTCAGCCAAATCTCACCATCATTGCTTCTAAGAAGCATTCTGGAAGTATTTCTACCAAGACTGATGTGTTTGTTCTTTGAGTAGTCCACAGTAGTCACCATTTTTTGTCCACATCACTGTTTGAATGCATCAATTCTTCTTCTCTCTTCCTTTTCTATTGTTCAAATTTTGCTGGCATATAAGGTAATCTAAAAGACCACGACTTGGGCTTTTATTAGAGTTGCTGAAATTCTACAGAGGTGGTATTCCCACAATGAGTATTTCTATTTCCATCAGTAAGTCCTGAATGTTTTTCTTAGAATGTATTTAAAAGTCCTCACACTTTTAAGTTTGGGGAAGGTGAATTCCAACCAAACACCCCCTTTGCCAGTCATCCTCCCCCTCTGGAGCAGGTTCTTTGGGCCTTCCTCCTTCTATGAAGGCACACTTAGAGCTGAGGAGCAGGTGTGAACTAATGGGTCACAGATGACAGTTCCGTAGCCTCAGGGTTTTACCCTGGAGGTATTTGTCCATCCTCCATGACTACCCTGTGCTGTCTTACTACTGGGGAGTCTCATGGCACACCGGACTGAAAAAAGAGACTCCTGGGAACAGAGAGCAAGTGAAAGATATTCTAAAAATATAAATTATTAGTGATTGTTTTGATCACCCTCTGCTTTTACTGACTTTTTTTAAGGTGCAATTTATATAGCATTAAATCAATCATCTTAAATGACAATTCAGGGACATATTGTATATTCTCAATACTCGGCACCCACTACCCCTAATTAGTTCTAAGACATTTTCATCACCCCCCTCCCAAATAGTCATTAAGCAGCTTCTTCACCCGACTCTAGTCATCAACAATCTGTTTTCTGTCTCTTGGGATTTACATATTCTACATATTCACAGGGGCCCTGGTGGGGCTGTGGGTTGAGCTCTGGGCTGCTAACCCGGCTAGCAGTACAAACTCACCAACTGCTGTCTGGGAGAAAACAGAAGCTGTCTGCTCCTATAAAGACTTAGGGTCTCAAAAGCCCATGAAGCAGTTCTACTCTGTCCTAGTGGGTCACTGTGAGTCAGAACCTACTCCATAGTGGTGGGTGGGTATGTCACATAAACGCAATCTTACAAGACATGGCCTATTGTGATTAGCTTCATGAATTGAATGTAATGCTTTCAGGGCTCATTGACATTGAAGCATGTATCAGTATCTCATTTCTTTCTATGACTTTTTACTGCCTTTTGAGAAAATCTTCCCAACCAATTAACAAATAAGTTGAGTAGAAGTGGGACTTGTCACTCAGACTCCTGCTCTGACAATCTACTGAGGAGCCAGGAGAATACAGGGCCAGGTGGTAGGCACCACACAGACACCTGTTGAACTTTAGAAACCTGAGCGTTAACAGATGGCCAGGAAAGTCCTGAGGTCTAAGAGCAGAGAAGAGGAATCACCGAAGGTCTGTAATAGACTGTTTAGCAGGTGCAAGTCGTGTAATGGTTAAGTAAGGTTCTGTGTCAATTTGACTAGGCCAAGATTTCCAGAGGTTTAGCAGTTGGATGTGCTTATTCCCATGGTGATAAAACCTAATACAAGGCTAGTTATGGTGAGTAGCTATGAGCAGCCAATTGGTTGAATGGATGCTTCCTTGGAGGGTGTGTGTGGGTGTGTGGGGGGAGGCTGCTCCCAATATAATGGAAACATGGTAAGGGGTCTCTCTCTGTCTCTTCTGTTGGAGACCTGGGACTCTTCAGTTGTAAACCTTTTCCTTGACAATAATAATTCCTGGTCCTGGTGTGGTGCCGTAGGATAAGCGCTGGACCTCAAGGTTGGTTTGAACCACAAACTCAGTCGGCAGTTCAAACTCACCAACTGCTCCTCAAAAACCCTATACAGGGTCACTATGAGTTGGAACTGATAGTGTTGGCACTTAACAACAATGTACATACATATTTATTTATGTTTCACTGGTTTTGCTTCTCTAGAAACCCTGGCCTAAGACAAACAGGAAGGAGTATAGGCATTTTATCAACATTAAAATTTTGGTGGGCTTAAGTAGTTGGTTTGAACTGCAAGGTTGGTGGTTCAAACTCGCCAGTCGCTCTTTGGAAACTCTATACAGGGTCGCTATGAGTTGGAACTGACTCGAAGTCACTTAACAACAATAACAAGGAGTTTTGAGTCCTGCTATGGTGCTGTAGGATAAGCACTGGACTGCTAACCACAAGGTCAGTGGTTCATACCCACCAGAGGCTCCTTGGAAACCCTATACTGGGTCTCCATGAGTCAGAACCAACTCAATGGCACTTAACTACCACTACAAAGGGAGTCTCAGGAGTCCCTGGGTGGTGCAAACAGTAAACACACTTGCCTGTTTGTGGGTTAAGTCCAGGCAGAGACGCCCAGAAGAGAGGCCTGGTGATCCACCTGAAAAGTTAGCTTTTGAAAGCCCTTTGTAGCACAGCTCTACTCTTATACTCAGTGGCCAGCCGTGAACTGGACTAAACTCAATGACAACTGGGTTTTGGTTCAAGGTGTCTTACTATTAGAAATGTGATAATGAAAATACACAGGAGTGAAAGTGATTTTAAATCTGACATATGATTGTGGAGGTTCTATATGCTATTTCCAGACTCTGGTGTGGTGCTGTAGGATACACACTGGACTACTTACTACAAGGTTGATGGTTCAAACCCTCCAGCTGCTCCTGGGAAACCCTATACAGGGTCACTATGAGTCGTATGACAACAGTAATGTGTTATTGTTACAGCAGGAATCTTCCATAGGTCATAGGACCTATCCAGTGTTCACACAAGTGCTTTTCAAACATTATTTGTAGCAGATCCAATTCTTCCAAAAAATATATTGTATAAAGAAGTCCAATTCACAAAATTCCCCCAAATGGAGGTCTTCTACTTGATCTGTATGTTGGTAGGCATGGGTGAAGGGGAAGAAGCCTTGGATCCCTTTGGTTTAAACACTGGCCTCTTGATGGTACACAGAAGAAAGGTGTATTTGACTGGGAGACAGGGGATGAATTAGCACACAATGTGAAATTCTATGACAGGGTCTTAACGAGCACTCTGTGGTTTCCATGTGAAGGGATGAAGGGTTAGTGGAGGCTGGGTATCTGAGATGTATTTAGGACACAAAGCTTTATTGGTGGGACAGAAGACAGAGGTTGGGTATGGAAGCAGTATGTTGGCGACGGAACTAGATGGCAATAGCTGGGGTCTGAATGCTTCAGGAGATGGTGGGACTCAGCATATGCAGATATACAAGCCCATCCAAGCACATTTTCTTTTTTGGCATTATGTTGGAAATATGATAGATGGTTGAACAATCCCTTCTGCTTTTCAAATTGGATTACATTTTCTAGAGTTTTTTTTTTCTTCTTGTTTAACTCACTGTTGTCTAATCAATTCTGACTCACAGCAACCCTACAGGACAGACTAGAACTGTTCCTAGGGTTTCAAGGCTGGAATGTTCTTTTGGAGTCCTGGTGTGGCGCTGTGGGTTAATGCGCCAGACTGCAAAGTTGTTTGAACTGCAAGGTTGGCAGTTCAAGCTCACCAGCTGCAACTTGGAAACCCTATTCAGGGTTGCTATGGGTCGGAATCAACTTGATAGCACGTAACAACAACAACAACAATATCCTTCTGTGAAGTGGCTAGTAAGTTTGAACTATCAACCTTGCAGTTAGCATCCCAATGCTTAACCCACTGTGCCATCAGGACTCCTTTTTGATTGTATTGTTGTTGTGAAGTGCCATCGAGTCAGTTCTGACTCACAGAGATCCTGTATAGGGTTTCCAAGGAGCAGCTGGTGGTTTCGTACTATTAGATTTTATCAAATACCTTTTCTATTTTTGATGATCTTGTAGCTCTTTTTCTTTGTTCTCTCTATATTTTTAAAGTTTTTATTGTGAATTGAGTGAAAGTTTACAGAGCAGATCATCAGTTTTACATCCAACAAATCATACACTTTGTTTCATTATAATGATTATAATCCCCTCCATGTACTATCAGTTAATGGTAGTTCCCTCTATTCATTTTAGTTTTTTTTTTTTTTTTTTTTTTTTTTAACACTCAGGCACATATAACAATTCACACCACCAAATGGCACATTTGGCAAGCCTGCCTCCTGACCACCAGCTCTCAGTCCCTCTCTTACCATGAATCTAGAGTCCTCAGCTGCTCCCTCTCTCCATGTCCCCATCTCTGCCTCCATCTCTGGTGTCGCTGCTTCTCTGGATAGGGTCCAACATTCCACTTGTGGTCTTCTCCCTTGATGGTCCTAGGGTCCTCTGTTTCTGGACTGTAAGATTAACTATTCCCCAGATTTTGTTTCAAAACTTCTACCTTGGTCATGACAACAATTACTCATTAATGAATCATAAGAATCTTATCCACATCTCTTTTCACCAGACCCATCTAGACAACATGAAAACTATTCAGGGGGTACTATATCTTTACTCACACACTTTTAAACTATACTCTCTCTTGAAAACTTGTAATCCAGTCACTTCATGCCTTTATCACCCCCTCATTTTAGGTAGCCAATGTCTAAATTGCCTGTCCCTATCTACCCTGTATACAGAGGGGATAGCATTGATACTTGATGTGAAGACTCCTTCCCTCTTTGTTGGTATTTTGAGCTGCTACATCCATGAGTATAGGTCAAGTTCATCAAATTTACCCTTGTTTCCTTTATCAAAAATTACTATTATTTTATTAATCTTCTTCTAGTCGAGTTCTGATTATCAAGCCATCTAGGCTAGGTCAAATGGGTACTGTCTGCAAGTTTGAGTGTTCTTGTGCATCTCCCCTCACCAGCATCATCAGCTGGATGCTTCACTCTCAGTTCTAGCTGTCTGTGGCTATATTCTTGTCCATGGGCACAGGTGTCCCCAGGTCTCACCACACTTTGGACAAACCAGTCCTTCCTCTTCTCTCTCTCATCTCCAGGTCAGCGTGAGTCTATGGACTGTGGTTGAACTCAGCCCATTGCTTCATTGCTGCCTTTCCTCCTCTTCTACTTACCAGTAGACCAATGTGGTTGCCAGCAAGCTTACATGCCTGTTCGTGTGTTCCCTTTGAGTTTCAGTGTTGGAGGGAAGTTTGTCCTAGCCAGTCATACTGCTGCTTTTGTTTTGGGTTTTCCCTGATGATCTTTCTTTGGAGATGTATCTTCTGTCACTCTAGCTGTTCCAGGCTGGTCTGCTTGTCCTTTCTAATGGGAATGTCCCACCTCAGAAGGTTCTGGATGGGGCTTAGGATTCCAGCCCTATATACTGCAAAGTCCTTTGTTCTATTTCTGTGCTGTATTGTGTTGATTGGTTTTCTAATGCTGAACCGTCCTTAGTATAAATCCCATAGGGATTTTGTTTTAAGCTCCACAGGGTTTTAAATAGCTGATGTTTTGGAAATAGATCACCAGAAATTTTGTATAAAATATATCTGGGTGGACTCAGACCTCCAAAATTTGGTTAGCAGCTGGAGGCCACTTGTACTAGCCAGGGACTCTTACACATATACACTTTTACTTACCTTTGTATCCATTCTTTCTTATCAACAGACAGCAAAACGTGGCAAGGATACATGGCTTCACTGTATACTAGTGGATAAGTCTCAACATTGTAAAGGCAATTTGGCAAGACTTATTTGGAGTTGTTAGAAATTATTGTCCCATGAAGTTATAAAATATGAATGCTTTCTGATCTAGTAATTCCAATCCTGTGATTTGTTTTTAAAGAATAATCCAAACATCAGACTAAAGTATACGTATAAAAATGTTCATCATGCCTTTGTTGATGTTAAGTACAATTGAGTTGTTTCCAACTCATAGAGACCCTGCAGATGGTTTCTGAGAAGCAACTGATAGGTTTGAACTGATGACCTTGCGGTTAGCAATCCAATTCCTACTCTACAACACCACACCAAGCATATAAGGAATGAATGAAAATGAAAATGAAAAAAAAGTTCATTATATATGCTACCATATGTAATTATAAAGAAATAAAAACAGCTTTGTTGTTGTTAAATGCCGTCAAGTCGGTTCTGACCCTGTATAGTGTTTCCAAAGAGAGGCTGGTGAGCTAGAACTGCCAACCTTTCGGTTCAAATCAACTTTGCAGTCCTGTGCGTTAACCCACAGGACCATACCAGGACTCAAAAAACAAAAACGACAAAAACTTTGTTTCCCAAAATAAGAGAAAAGTTTAATATCTACAGTCACACAATGCTGCATTTGTGCAATCATTTAAATCATATTTCTGTTGATATTTTTAATAACAGGAAAATTTCTATGATTTAAATATAAAGTAAAGGTTACTGGAAAATCACAAAGTAGTAATGATGGCTGTGCCTTTGTGATAGAGGTTATGATAATTTATTTGGTCCATAATACTCCACTGTGCTTTTTAAAATTCTTATAATGAAATGTGGTAGTTTTTATAATGAGAGACGAAAACACAAAAAGAGGCCTTTTAAAGTGGAAAAAGAGCTTCAGCTTTAGAAACAGTGACTAGGTTCTTATCTTGGCCCTACCACGGACGAGGTTTGCCTCTCCTCTCCAAGCCTTGTTGGCCAAATAGGAGTGAGCTATGCTCACTGATCTCTAACGTCCCTCCACCATTAAACTCCAAGACGTATTTAAAGCAGATCTTACTTTGTTACCTCCTGCCATTGAGTCAGTTTCCAAGATTGTAATCTTTATTGCCAACTGTCACATTTTTCTCCTGTGGAGCAGCTAGTGGATTTGAACCTCTGACCTTTTGGTTAGAAGCCAAGCAGTTAGCCACGGCCTCACCAGAGCTCTTCTTACGTATTCATCTCAGGGGAAAACTCTTTCCCTGTCTTCTCTTTATCCCTGTCTGGAGGCAGGTTGAGGCTTGTTACTTTCCTCCTGACAGCTCAGAAGAGTGCATTCTCAGGCTGTGAGGACATGACCAAGACTTGAATTACTTCCATTTAAGGTGATTCAAGTCTCCTAAAATTATCCTTTGCTTTCATTCACTTAACTTGTTTTACCTTAAAGATCAGTTTCCATTTATAAGGATAAGTACGGAAAGCATTGCTGAAAAAAACCTAAAGAAATCTTTATTAAACAAAACCATCAAAGTGCAGAAGGAGCTCTGGTAGTGTAGTGGATTACAAGGTAGACTGCTAACCACAAGGTCAGCAGTTCAAGTCTATAAGTCGCTCCTTGGGAGAAAAGATGAGGCTTTCTGCTCCCATAAAGATTTATAGCCGCCAGAACCCTATACAGGGTTGATATCGTTGGAACCAACTTGGTGGCACATAACCACCACCACTATCATATTGTAAAGCTATTGTTTCACGGTGTACCCTCCATCGAGGTGTATACACTCCTAAAGGTGGTATTTCCATCCACAGTGAATTCTGCACTCTGATTCACACCATGTCAAAATGGTGTTTTGGTATCTTCAAGGGACTCAAATTGTGTTCCTTTCAAATGTTCTTGGAGGTCTGGGGTAAACAAAGAAGTCTGAAGGGACAAGATCAGGGCTGTAGGGTGGATGGGGTAAGGTTTCCCAGCAAAATTCTCATAGGACATCCCTGGCTACCCTCAAAGAACGATCAGATGCATGAATTATGATGGAAAGAAGGTCCTTGTTGCAATTTTCCTGAAGTTTTTCTCACCAATTCAGTTTTCAATTTTCTTAAATGTCTATATAATAAGCCCCTGTGATTGTCTCATGTCCTTCAAGAAAATCTATCACGATTACCTCCTTGGGAATCCTAAAAATGCAGTCACTGTAACCTTCTGAGCTGACCTCTTGGCCTTGAATTTAACAAGTGCAGTAGATTCCCTCAGAAGCCATTGCTTTGATTTTTCATGGCATCCTAGTGAGCAGGATTGTAGTGCTGCGGGTTAATGCGCTGGACTGCAGAGTTGTATTGAACCGTAAGGTCGGTGGTTCAAGCTCACCAGCCACTCCTCGGAAACCCTATACAGGGTCGCTATGAGTTGGAACCAAGTCAATGGCACTTAACACCAACAACAAGTGAGACTAAGACAAGTGTATGACTGAGAGAGCTTGTCTGCCGCCATTCACTGATCTCAGAGACACTTTAAATAAATTGTGTTAGGAATAAACCCATGCATGCATGAACTTGAATCTTAGTAGCAATATTTATTGATTTACCCTCATATATGTAAGACTTTAAAAAATCATCAGCTTCTGGTTTAATTTAATTTACAGATTCATACACTCATTGTTTCTGTTCTTTTCATTATAACTATACTTTTCAAGTCATAATGTAGGAGTTCTGGTGTGGCGCTGTAGGTTAACGAGCTGGACTGCAAGGTAGGTCTGAACCACAAGGTCGGTGGTTCAAGCTCACCAGCTGCTCCTCGGAAACTCTATACAGGATCGCTATGTGTTGAAATCGATTCCACGGCACTTAGCAACAACAATGTGGGTAAATGGGTTTTTATTCTAGCTCTGGTATCATAGCTCTGATGAACTCCTTTGTAAGAGATAGAATTACATCTAGTCCTGGTTAACCGTAAGCTCACCACTTCAAACCCATCATCCACTCCTTAGAAACCCTATACAGGTTGCTCTGAATTGGAACTGATTCGATGGCACTTACCAACAACATCATTTGAGAGATATTTTCTTCCTAGTTTCCTTCAAATTGGGTAGGGACTGTTTGGCACTCAGTAGGTCATTGTCCCTAATGACTAATGATGTTGTGCATCATGCTACATATTCTCTGTTATTTGGGGAAATTTCTATTCAAATAATTTGCCCATTTTAGTTGACTTAATTGTAATTTAATGCTGACTTACAAAAGTTTTTTTATAAATTTTAGATACTCGTCCTTTGCTAGGAGTCCTGATGTGCTATAGGTAAGCACTGGACCACAAGGTCATTTGAATTACAAGGCCGGCAGTTCAAAGTCACCAGCAGCTTCTGGGAAACCCTATCATGGGGTCACTATGAGTTGGAACCAACTTGATGACCTTTAGCAACAGTCCCTTTATTAGGTATTTGATTTGCAAAAATGTTCTCCCATCTTGTTAATTTTCTTTAAATTTCCTTGAGAGTGTCTTTCGAAGCATAGAAAGTTTTATAAAGTCCAGTTTATGTATTTTTTCTTTTGTTGCTTGTCTTTAAGGAACCATTGTCTACTCTAAGTTGGAAGGATTTACACTTAAGTTGTCTTCTAAAAGTTTTGTAGTTTTAGCTCTTACATTTCGGCCTTTAGTCCATTTAGGATAAATTTTTGAATAGTTGTGAAGTAGAGGTGCAACTGCATTCTTTGTATGTGGATATCCTGTTGTCCCAGCACCAACTGGTGCCAAGACTCTTCTTATGAAATTGTCTCAGGCATTCTTGTTGTTAGTTTATGCTTTCCAGAAATATCCATATTGACCTCTGTAGTAGCTCGGATTCATGACTTCTTATTTCGGTGTAGTGTTCCAGTGAATGACCGTGTCCATTTGTCTTTTCTTCCACTGGCAGAGATTATTGCCCAACCCCCGCTTTTCCCTCCTCTCGCTCCGGTTCTTCTCAGTGTTGTTACCCCCCTCTCTCTCTGTCCTATTCTAATTTAGTTGCAATGCGCATTCTTTTATCCTTCTCTTTGCACATAAGGACTATAGTCACAAGTGGATTTTCTGGTTTTGAGCATATTGGACTTGACCAGATATTGCAAAATTATTCTCTAAAGTGGTTCTTCCAATATGTACTTTGACCAGCAGAGCATGGGATCCTATTTCTCCATGCTCTTGCCAACCCTGACTAAGACTTGCTAATCTAATAGGTATGCAATTAAATCTCACTTCTAGTTTAACTTATTTGATTACCAGTGAGATCATTTTTTTTTTTTAAATTGTACTTACTTGTTCTCCATCTGCGAGATGCCTGTTCATATCCTTTGCTAACTTTTTATAGAGGTTATTTGTCATTTTTATAGATTTGTGGACATCTTTATATATTCCAGATTCTGCATACCAAATATTTTCTTCCAGAAATGTGATTTGACTTTTAACCTTAAACGAAGTGTTTTGCAGAGGCCAGAAATTATAAATTTTAACATAGCAAAATTTATTAACATATTTATGAGTTTATCAGTTTATTCACTTATCTGAAGCATATACTATCAGGTGTTTAGTATATCACAGTTATGTAAATATCATCACTATCTCATTAATATTTTTCTTTTATAACTTGCACTTTTTGTATGTTTCCTATCCTGAAGAGATATTATCAAAGCTTTGTGTGTTGTATACTTTAGGCATTTAAACAATCTAGAATTTATTTTTGGATATGGCATGGGGTAGGGAGTCTACATTTTTATGTTGCCATTGGTGTAGCACCTTTGTAGATAATTATAGCCAATAACACTATCACTAGTTACTTAATCCTTTGTCCTTTCCTGGTTTTTATTTCTAATGCTATTAAGTGTTAACTTTCCACATACACTTGAATCTGCTATGAATTATTCATTCCATCCCATATTAGTCTACCCCTGTGCTAATACCACCTTGTTATAAATACTCTAATTTTATAATAAGTCTTTATGTGATGTTGTTAAGTGCTGTTGAGTCGGTTCTGACTCATAGTGGTCCTGCATAGGAGCAGCTGGTAGGTTTGAAGTGCCAACCTTGTGTGGTAGACATGGAGATGCTCCAACCAGCTTCCCCTTCAAGGGAAGACTTGTGGTCCAGCTGCTGGGAGTGCTGTGGGCAGACGGCCTCCGGCTCTCAGCTCCTGCACAGACTGCCTCAGTGTACCTGGGCCTGTGTGTCTTTTCATTGACTGATGGAGGCAGGAGTCACAGGCTTGGCCACCATTGGTCACAATGGGGCAACACTAAGAACCACATGAGCTTCTCAGATGCCCTGGGTTTGGCTAGGACTTGTGGACCTGCATTGCAGCCTCCATTAACTTCTGTGCAATCCTGTCTGCCCCTCCTTTCCAGAAGTATTTGTTGTTGTTAGGTGCTGTTAAATCAGTCCTGCCTCATAGTGACATTGTGCAGCAAAACCACACGCTACCTGTTCCTGCACACCCTCACAATCACTGCCACGTTTGAGTCCACTGTCACAGCCACACTTCTTTAAGAGCCTTCCTTTTCTTTGCTGACCCTCTGGTGGCATAGTAGTTATGAATCAGGCTGCTAACCTCAGGGTCAGCGGTTCGAAAGTACCAGCTGTTCCACAGGAGAAAGGTGAGGCTTTCTGCTCCTGTAAATATTTGTTATTGTTGTTAAGTGACATTGAGTTGATTCGGACCCATAGCGACCCTGTATAGGGTTTCCAAGGAGCAGCTGGTGAACTTGAACCACCGACCTTGCAGTTCAAATAGCTTTGCAGTCTGGCACATTAACCCATAGCACCACACCAGGATTCACAGCCTCAGAAACCCTGTGCAGGGTCACAATGAGTCAGAACCGACTCCACGGTACTTAACTACCAACAACAATGCTTTACCAAGCATGGTGTCCTTCTCCAGACTGGAGGGCCTTCTGATAACATCCAATGTATGTGAGACAAAGTTTCACTGTTGTTGTTTCTAAGGAGACTTGTCGTTAGGTACCATCAAACCCATTTAAACTCATAGTGACTCCGTGTGGCAGGGAAGAAGTGCCCCAGAGGGTTTGCTTGGCTGTGATCTTTACAGAGGAAGATTGACAAGTCCTTCTCTTGTGGAAATGGAAGGTGGGTTTGAACCAATAGCCTGTAGGTTGCAGCCAAGTGCTTAACCATTGCACTCCCTGGTTCGTATTTTCTAGAGGCACTGGTCACTAATAAGTATCCTCAATTTGTTTAAAATAGGTGTTTGTAAATGTTTAAAACATATTTTGCACTGCTGGTAATATTCCTTAGCTATATATGGATGTATTGCTATATTCACTTTGCTAACATTTAAATTTTTTACTGATTTATTTGCCTCATGGTCATTGTTGGGATGGCCTTTGAGTCGTCCGTCTGTACCTGTTGCTTTGACGGAACTGCAGCTGTCCACGATTACAGAGTGTTTTCTCCTAAAGGAGCTGTACACTTGGGTCCTACGAACATAAGACATTTTGATTCTTCAGGTTACTTTTAGTCTCAAGGTATCTTTAATATCTCCAGACCGTTGTGGTTTACTCTAAAGAGCAGCTGTCTAGTGTATCCTGGGTTTAAGAGAATTTTCTACTCTTGGGGCCAAGCCATGGACTGCTTTGCCATTGCCATCCATTATGGAATCATCACCTTGTTAGCTCCACAATGTGCCTTTCTGTGGGCCATGAGACTTCTTACAGGAACCTGCTATACAATCATACAAGAACACTTTAGAGGAGGGTCTCAGATCAGCAGCGTCTCTCGTGAGTGTAAGGAGCAGGATAAGACAGAACACACAACAGGAAATGACAGGAGATGAAAATGTTTGTACAGTGCATTAACATGAGAAAAACATTAGCCATTCATATTGGCTGTTCATTTTCCTCAGATGTGTGGAAAGAAAGATCCTTTCTTACCACAAGGTGGCAGAGAGGGTGCAGTTAAAAATTTTTCTTCTATCCATTTTTCAGAAAAACTTTTTAAAACAAAAAACCAACTAGCTCTTGCAACTTAGAGCTTTCAACTTTGGAAATGCACATAGATTTCCAATGAGATGGATAGGCACAGTGATGGCCTCAAATGTAGCAACGATTGTGAGGCTGGCCCGGGAGCCGGCAGTGTTTTGTTCTGTTGTGCACAGGGTCGCTAAGAGTTGGTACCAACTCGATGGCATCTAACAACAAAAATGATTTAATATAGCCATTACAAATAACATCTAAGAGTGATCAGAGATAATCACTGCTGATACTGTACCACACGGGTTGAATAAAACAAAACGGATCTGTCTAGAAGCTATGAGATCTACAAAAAGTAGTTTAATTTAATTAGTCAAAAATATGTTAACTGAAAAATAACAGGACAATAGAGATATATCTTCAATTTACAAAAAACAATCCCAGTTAGTAGTATGAAAACGTGACTTTTAAAAGCAGCAGTCAATTCAAGTAAATGTTATGTCATCATCTATAAAATGAGGGACTGAATTAGAGGCTAAGCAAAGTCTCATCTTCCTCTAATAGCATACATTTCTTATTTTAGACAGTACAACTGTGTTTCAAATGTTTTTTCAACAACTGTTACCTTTTGAAAGTGGATCAGCAGGTCTTTCTTGTGAGTTACCTCTAAGTGAATTAGATCCTCCAACCTTTCAGGTACAGTGCTTAACTGATTGCATATAAGTTCAATATAAGGAGCCTTGGTAATAGTGGTCATGAGTCAGGCTGCTAACCTCAAGGTCAGCAGTTGGAAACTACCAGCAGTTCTGCAGGACAAAGATGAGGCTTTCTGCTCCTGTAAAGATTTCTAGCCTCGGAAAGCCTGTAACAGGGTTGTTAAGAGTGGGAACCGACTCCATGGCACACCACCACCACCACCACCACCACACCAAGTTCAATATAGCCCACAAAACCCATTACCATCGAGTGGATTTTGACTTATAACAACCCTACATAAGATTTCTGAGATTGTAAATCTCTATGGGAGCAGACAGCCTCATCTTTCTCCATGGAGTGGCTGGTGGGTTCCAGGCGTTGACGTTGGGGTTAGCAGTAAGATCTTGACAGGTTTACCTCAAATGGCACATGACTCAAAACAAACTCCGTGCATCCAGAGAGAGGTTTATTTTGGAAAGGAAAGGGCTCTGGATGATTTCTGAGCTCTAAGTGAACAGGAAGGGATATCAGGTAAAGAAAGACCAATTTCTAGGACAAGCAGAGAAGGAGAGTGTGAGGTATAAGATAGTGAGGAATAAATTGAGAGAGCCCCACACTGAGCTTTATGGTGGTGGGCAGAAGGGGCCACTGGAGTTGGACAAGCAGTCAGGGTGGCCCACATCTCTCTCTCTCTTTTTTTTTTTTAAATTATGAATCAAGTGAAGGTCTACCGAACAGATCATCAGTCCCACGTTCAACAAATCAGACCCTTCACTCCATTACAATGACTGCAATCCCCATCAGCTCATAGTATCTACCTCTATTCACTTTAACTCCTGCACTTCTCCGTGTCTTCTCTTCCACTACCGCTATCTCTCCTCTGCCAACCTCCCTCGTGTTTTATATTGCTTTCCCCATCACCCATGTTAACATGTGTCTACCCTCTTGTCTGTGAATAATTTATTTCTTCCCTCTCACCCCTAAGAACCATCATAGAATGTTTCTCAGCATAATGTCCTCCAGGTTCATCCCGATCCATTGTTAGTTGTCATTGTTGTGTAGTCTTCCATTATGTGGAGGTAGCATTTCTCTGCTGATGGGCATTTAGGCTGTCTCCATCTTTTTAATATTGTAATTACTGCTGAGGTGAACAAGGTGTGCAGATATCTATTCCTGCTCTGGCTCTTAGTTCTTGAGGATATATAAAAAGTAGAGGGATTGCGGGGACGTACAGAACTTTGATTTCCAATTTGTGAGAAAGTGCCATACCATTTTCCATATTGGTTGAACCATTTGACAGTCGCATCAGCAGTGTAAGAGGGTCCCGGTCTCTCCACACCCTGACAACATTTGTTGTTTTCTGTTTTTCTGAACTTTGTTATCAATGCTGGGGTGAGATGATGGCAAACAATCCTGAGCTTTACTTCATATGTTTGTTGGTCACCTTTAGTGAAGTGTCTGTTCAGGTCCTCTGTCCAGTTTTTAAACTGGATTATTTGTCTTCTTGTTGAGGTATTATAGTTTTCGAAAATTTTTCTATAAACTTAAGACTTCTTAGGTTATTTCATGGACAAATTTTTTTCCTAGTCTGGGGGTTCTCTTTTTACTCTTTTGGTGAAATCTTTTGATGCACATAAGTGTCTCAGTTTTCAGAGATCCCAGTCATTTAGTTTGTCTTCTGCTATTTGTATGTTTTCAGTTAGGCTTGATAGTATATTTATGCCATGTATCAGAGCTGCTGAGTTTGCCCGTATTTCTTCACTGATGGTCTTTAGAGTTTTAAGTTTTACATTTAGTTCTCTTATCCACGTCGAGTTTGTTTTTGTATATGGTGTGAAATATGGGTCTTATTTCCGCTTTTAAAACAGTATCAGGCTGTTGTGAGCACTGTGGCTGTCTAGTAATATTTGAAGAGACTATCTCTTCCCCATTTAATGAATTCACTATAATTATCCATAGGTCTAAATTGATTGCTGTCATTTTGCTGTGTGTTGTGTGTGTGGTGCTGCTCGTTTATTTGTTCCACATAATTTTCTCCACTGAGTTTTTTTTTTTTTCTGTGTGTGTGTGTTTTCTTTTTATTTTCTTTATTTCTGCTGTGTTATTAAAAACTTTTATGGTTTTCCTCTTTTATATTTTGTTGTGAATGTTGATTAGTTTTATTTGACTCCACCTTATATTTTGGATTCCTGGTGTGGCGCTGTGGACTAATGTGACAGACTGCAAAGTCGACTGAACTGCAAGGATGGTGGTTCAAGTTCACTACCTGCTCTTTGGAAACGCTATACAGGGTTGCTATGGGTCAGAACCGACTCAACGGTACTTAACAACAACAGCAACCCTATAATTTAGTAATATTTTCCTCACTTAAATAGCCTGTTTTATCTTGAACTCTACTTGACTTCCTTTTGTGGCCCTCATTCTTACTGGACCTGGATGAGAGAGTAAAACTCAGTCAATTTTAATGGTCTTTTCTGAAGGTTTTGCTCACAAAACGCAGCCCCACCAAATCCAGTTCCTGAGTACAACAGCAAATAGTAGACAATGAAACCTGTGAGAGCCAGAACCCGACAGGACTGCCTTGTTTTCCCAGTTCTGCCAAGTTTTCTGCCTTTGACAGCCTCAGCACGTTTCTATCACTCTCCGTTTGTGGAAAACATTCGAATCTCCCTTCCCTGATTGGTTTCCACCTTATACAGATTCCAGCTTTCACAAGTTTTACTATATCACAATCCTTTCAATGGTTCTGAAAGCTTCACTTTAAACAATTGTTGTTGTTGTTGTTAAGTGCCGTCGAGTCGGTTCCGACCCATAGCGACCCTGTACAGGGTTTCCGAGGGTGTAAATCTTTACGGGAGTAGAAAGCCTCATCTTTCTCCCGCGGAGCGGCTGGTAGTTTCGAACTGCTGACCTTAAGGTTCGCAGCCCGATTTGTAACCACTACGCTACCAGAGCTCCTTAGGAAAGCATAAAAAGGAAGAATGTTAAAAGTTGAGGTTCCTCTTAACATAAGTGGAATCTATTTTGCAGCATCCTTCGCAGGTGTAGGGCTGTAGAAACTCAAGACATTTGTGGTTTGGCATCTGTGGCGTCCTGTTATGCTTTTCTTCTTACTGTGGCCAGAGAATGCTGGTCCATTCTATAATGGTAGGTCCCTTTTGCCAGAAACTCACATAGTTGTGGGTGGAGTCAGCTGGGAAACTGGAGAGGGTTTTGAGAAGTTTGTGCAGGACAAAGACCACAGGGGATTCCAAGGGATGAAAAATAATACCTTAGGGGTTAGCAAATTTCCACTGTTTGTGGAGCCAAAGGTGCAGCTTTGAAAACATGGCAGGAAACTGACCATTACAGGAGAGAGAGAGTCTGAAAGCCAGATGGCCCCTTCCAAGTGTCTGAGGCTCCATTTCCCCCATTCAGCTTCACTGTGGCCCTGGGGATGGTGACAAGGGCTCCTCCGCTTACCGTGAGCTGCCTGGGACACAGAAGAGGCAAGAACCATGGTGGCAGCTAATGGTTCCTCATTAGAACTTGGAAGCTAGGGAAATACAGTTGTTTAGAGACTTAAATCAACACACGGTAAATCTTGGGCATTTCCAAAGCTACCGTCAAATTTGTTGTCAGCTGCTGTAGCAACAACTCCTGCTCCTGGCAAGCCTCTATATAGTGAGGAGAACCAGAACCACCCCACAGGGTTTTTAAGGGATAGATAGCCAGGTTTGTCTTCTGAGGCATGTCTGGGTGGGTTCAAAGCGCCAGCCTTTCAGGAAGCAGTCAAGTGCTTAGCGCTATTTGCACTGCCCAGACTCCTAAATGTTGCTTCTGTTGTTAAGTGCTGTGAAGTTGAGTCACTTACAACTCACAACAACCTATACAAGGGTTTCCGGGGCTATAAATCTTTATGGGAAAGATGAGGATGCCTCATCTCTCTTCAGCAAAGTGGCTGGTGGACTTGAACTCCTGACTTTGTGTGTGGTTCTAAGTCCAGTGCTATCCTATAGAGCCACCACACTCCCAGACACCTAAATGTTGTTGTTGTTGTTGTTAGGTGCCATTGAGTCAGTACCGACTCATAGTGACCCTATGCACAACAAAACGAAACACTGCCCGGACCTGGGCCAACCTCACAATCGTTGCTATGTCTGAGCCCACTGGTGATGCTACTGTGCCAGTCTGTATCACTGGGGGTCTTCCTCTTTTTCTCTGACCCTCCACTTTACCAAACATGATATCCTTCTCCAGGGACTGGTCCCTCCTAACAATATGTCTGAAGTATGAGAAACGAAGTCTGGTCACCTGAATTTGTTGTTGTTAAGTGACATCAAGTCGGTTCCAACTCATAGCAACCCTGTATAGTAGGGTTTCCAAGGAGTGACTGGGGAGCTTGAACCACCCACCTTGCGGTTCAAGCCAACTTTTCAGTCCAGCTCATTAACCCTCAGCGTCACATCAGCACCCCGGCCACCTAAATAAGATCTTAATTTTGAAGACATTACAAATGTCTTAGAAATCGATGAAAGGTATTCGCACAGCTTTCCTGTCCCCCACAAAATGTACATGTGTGCAACATACAACATTTATCTACAGTGTTGAGAGTTGTGGCATCATTAAAACACTCCTGGATCCCAGGTTAAGATTTAATAACAATAATTGAAAGAGGCAGGCTACGTGGCCCTAAGTCAAGGCAAAGTCAGACTGAATGTGTCATTTCTATAAGGAAAGAAAGTGTTAGTGAGAAGGGAGATTGCTCCACAGTTGTAAACATACCAGAAAGAGCCACTGAGGCATAAGGTGGCCTTTCCCTCCCCAGAACAGGGCAGAGTGGAAGGAATCTAGGCCTGGGGACCTTACTTTTCCTGCTCTCTGATATGGCTTGGCCTCTCTGAAGAAATAAAAAATCTCATCATTTCCAACAACTGTCTTCACTCTGACTCCAAATACACTAGATTCAGATGAAAATTTGGCCTCTTGTATAGACCTGCCTGCAGGGACAGAGTGAGTTGGCCTTGCCAATATGAACATTCCAATGTGCTTGGCAGTCACAGTCCTCATTGTAAACGAATCACTTGGCATTCTGTTTTATGCATCAGTCTCATGAGCTGGTGTGAGCTCACACTTGCGAGACAGGCCCACTGTCAATGTGCTGAACCATCAGATTCCTAAACCTAGAGGCTGAGGTCCAGACCACCAAACTGCCAGCCTGCCTCTCCTGCAAACAGTGGACTGGCCACATGCCCTCCCACTGACAACAGGCACACTTACCTTTTACAGGACATCGGATAGTCACGTTCGCTCGCAGGGCTGCCTCTATGACACCTCCAACTACGGCAGACAGGTGGCTGTGTTCCGGTTTGCTAATGTTTCTTTCAGAAGACAAGATGGCAGGTGCCTCTTAATTCAAAGAGAACAGGCGAGTATGTTATGTTGAGGCCTTTCCTCATTGGTGCATCATGTTGCATTTGGTTGATACGTGATGTCATCATGAAACAAAAAGTAACTGGTTGTATTTGGTAAACATCGCTGAGCTCTTTTTGAACAGGGGCACACCTGACTCCACAGCCCCTCCTATGGTACCCAACACAGGGACTTGCAAACGTACAGCCTAGAGATGTTCATGGGATGGATGGGTGGGTGGATAGAAGGATAGTACATTGATGGATGAAAGAAAAAGATATCCACAAAGGTTCATTGTAACAACCATGGATAAACTATGTGGATAATTTTAATATCCAAAATTGAAGATGAATTCTTTGATAATTTCAGAAGTATAAATTCAGGAGTTCTGAAGAAATGAAGAAGGCATAGGAAAGCAGAAATAATGTGTCTGCAATGCAGACTTGGCTATATCAAAGCAGGGCCGATATATGTCAGGGCTTAGGGTTACCCGACACCTTTTCTGGAAAGAGGGATCTGAGATATTGGGGACGCAGGTCTGGTGGAGAGGACAGGAAGTCCTAATCTAGTCTGTTGCTTCCTTGGGTGGAGAAACCTCCAGGAACCATCTCATACAGATGTTTACAAAAGACTTTGTTTAGTTGAAGTAGTTACCAAGTGACCACTCTGGTACACACCAGTGTAGCAAGATGAGAGGGACCTTGCTTTATATTGAGAACCATAAAGTCTAGTGGTGGAGAAAGGGAGGCAGGCAGATATGTTCAATATAAATGTGGTATCCCAAACACCCTTACAAAGTCTGATTGTAGGTGGAGTAGAGCCAGGCTCACGTGGTGATGGAAGGAGAAGCTTCGGCTCAGAGCTCATTCAAAGCTGTACCCACCTGAAGAAACAGGTGGGTAGGAGAACATGATTCTTGTCTAGCTTCTTCTAACAAGCTGCATGTATCTTTGGGCAAAATCTTCCAGTTTTGGGCTTCAGTTCTAATCCAACTAAAAAGAAAGGATTGAACTGGAAGATCTCTCAGGGATCTTTCAACTGCAGTTCTCTCATCCACTGTGTGGTACAATAAGACCCCTTTTCACTTACTCAAACAGAAAAGCCACTAACTATTTACAGAACACTAACTTCAGAGACTTACTTAAAAGATCATCTTACTTAAAATACCATCTATCTCTACTCTGCAGAAAATCTTGTGGGAAAAAGACGGCTCCAGTGCCCAATTTATGAGACTTTATGAGGTGATTATAAAGGAGATTGGAACTCACTGCAAGAGAGGTTTTCGGTTAGCATTTTATCAACTTGAAACAAAGACTTGCGTAAAACTTGCGTGGAACAGATAATGGTAAAAACCAGACCCCTCAGAAATAAGAAATCACATAAGGTCTTCTGTTTGCCTGAACTTTGAGAACTATGTACTTAGTTAGTAGATGAATTCATTAACTCACTCAGGAAGCACACTAAATGCTTTCTCTTTATCAGGTCTGAGACAGACAATTAGGATCTAATGTAGGAAAAGTGTTCATTGTTGTCCTCAAGGAATTCATAGTCTGCTGGGAGACACCATCAGGTTCCAGGGTGAGTGGGGTTGTGAGGAAAGGCGTTATTGACTGGGGAGTGGCCTGTGAGGGTCAGGGAAGCCTTCCAGAGAGGATGTGAACAGACCACTGCTCAACACTACTGCTCATTCCCAGGGGAGTATGTGAGCTCCTGGGGAGACAGGTCACATTTCTTAATCTGTCTGGTCAATGCTTACACCCTAAAAGTCTCAACCACAACCGAAAAGAGGGATGGCACAGGATGAGACAGTTTCAGTCCTTTGTACATGGGGTCACCATGAGTCCAGGCCAACGCAACAGCAGCTAACAACAACAACAAAGCATACTTATTACATGAAAGAACGTATGACTAATCAGAACTCCGGGAACTATATATTGTTAATCATCTATTCTAGAGAAGATAACTTAGGAACAGTCATGTTTGGGATGGGCCATTCTCCCCTGGAGGGTCTGGGGACAGTGGAAAGCTAGCCTCAGATATGAAAATCTCTGAGGCTGAGAGAGGATTTTAGTTCTTACTGCCTGTTTGCTGGCCCCTGACAACTTGGCACCAGCTCTACCAGAAATCATGCTTGTTCTGGGATGAGCTTATTGGATGGCTTCTTGAAAGCTTCAAGGGGGTTCCCATTCTTCCTAGGAATCCCAGAGATTTGGAATTGATGTTTTCTGGAGAGAAAACTTGTGCTCAGAGGCGGCAAGACCACAGGAGAGAGTGAATGGTCTAGGAGGACACAGCGCCGAAGGAAACCCGGTGAGAGGCTTAACGTCTTCTAACCATCCAGCTTCAAGAAGTACCTGCCTCCCATTTTATCCCAAACTGTCCACTTAATATAGAAATCCAATCCTCAAAATTCCCCAAAAGAGACTTTTAGTGCCTCCCCCTCAAGCCCATCAAAAGATAAGGAGCGAATTTCAGGACATAACATACCATGGTTGGACAACTCAAAATGTTTTAAAATTGCTTATATTGAAACTCATTTGTTCCTTTCTTTCAGTGACGCTATTCTATCCTCTGGAATCTAGACTAACAAATTTAATTAGTGGATTAATATATAATAAACACTCTAACATATGGTCACGGGATTCCATCAACCTTTGATATTTTGTCTATTAAAAATGTACTTTTCTTCCTTGAGCTACAAGGTCTCTCTTATAATACAATTTAGGCTAGGCAATATTTTTAGAATGTTATTTTACTAGATAACCGATATGTCAGAGCTACACGGGAGAAAGATGACACTTTCTGCTCCCGTAAAGATTTACAGCCTCGGAAACCCTGTACAGGGTCGCTATGAGTTGGAACCGACTCCACGGCACACCACCACCACCACCACCTTTAAAATGGCAAATTCACTGGTTCGGGCAAGACGGTGGAGCAAAAGCAAAAAAAAAAGTACCTGCCACAAAGCCCAACACTTGGTTGACTAGGTGTTGGATTCCAGCCTCTGATATTTGCCTCTACTTACCTTGGTCCATTTATGGCATAACCAATAAAAGACTCATTCTTGCTGAGTAAATGACAACTCATCGTGACCCTATAGAACAGAGTAGAACTACCCCACAAGGTTCCCAAGGCTGCAAATCTTTACGGAAACACCCTGTCACAACTTTCTTCTTTGAAGAGGCTGGAGGGTTTGAACCAACAACCTTTTGGTTAGCAGCTGAGCACTTAATCACTGCCCCACCAGGGCCACAAACCACATAGTAGTGAACTGAGGGAGGGTTCTCCATTTTCACTTGTAATCTCAGAACATGAATTTACCACAAGAAAGTATTGTCTACAGTTTTGCCACCTGAAAATGTTCCTTTAAAATACAAGTACAATTAGATATAAAATGACATGGTGTCCTAGTGTGGCGCTGCAGGAGAGTGTGCTGGACTGTAAGGTCAGTTTGAACTGTAAGGTCGGTGGTTCAAACCCACCAGTTGCTACTCGGAAACTCTATACAGGCTTGCTATGAGTCAGAACCATCTGGACAGCGCTTAACAACAACAACCTCCTGGGAAGATACACACTAATTTAAATGGACACCTTTCTGTGTTTTTGAGGATTGGCAGGTATGTTTTAGGGAGCTATACACCAGCCTTTGTTGTTGTTGTTGTTAGGTGTCATTGAGTTATTTCTGACTCATAGCAACCCCATGTGACAGAGTAGAACTGTCCCATCGGGCTTTCTTGGCTGTAATAGTTACGGAAACAGGACTTTCTCCCAGGGAGTTGCTGGGCGGGCTTGAACTGCCAACTTTGTGGTTAGCAGCGGAGTGTTTAACCATTGCCCCAGGAGGTCTCCTTATACCAACCTGTAAAGATACTTAGCCTCTTTCCTTGGCTGGCAGGACAAACATGAAAAGTCCGTAGTACGGACACTTCCAGTTAAATCCTGTATCATCAATTCCCAGTTCTTAAAAGCAAGCTCTAGAGCATTTGGTTTATAAGAGTGGTCCTCAACCCAGCAGCAATTGCAGGACCCCAGGACCATGTTACAAATGTAAACTCTTAATTCTACCCCAAACAGAATGAGTTGGAAACTCTAGGGGGTAGGCCTAGTAATCTGTGTCTTAACAAGACTTCCTAGTGAATTTGATACACACTCTTTGAGAACTGCTGTTCTACGAATTTATGTAAAACAAACAAAAAATAAAACCAAGCAAAAACAGGCATGTTACAACAGACATTACCTGCATACAACACAGAGGAACTTTCCACATCTGAACCCAGATGATTGGCTACCGAGCACCCATAAATCCCTTGTTCTTTCCTCGTAGGGTTCCGTATCTGTATTTTCCCCGTTCCATCCAAAACGATTCTGTAAAACAGTTAGAAACAAGAGGCATTCAGGTGACACATTCAACTGCTCTGGGGCCACAAGTCATAGAGGACATGGAAAAGTTGTAGACTTTGGGTTGGTAGCTGATCTTCTCAGGCATCCTGCCTACAGGTAGACAACTGTATATACCACGGGGATGGGAAGGTCTTGTCTCTTGCCTTGCCAGTTGCCATAGAGTCGATTCTGATGCATGGCATCCCCACGTGTGTCTGAGTAGAATCATGCTCCATAGGGATTTCAGTGGCTGATTTTTCAGAAGTGGATCGTCAGGTCTTTCTTCCAACATGTCCCTGGATAGACCTTGAGCAGCCAAGTGTGTTAACTGTTTGCATTACCCAGGGATTATCTCTTGCCTTCCTTAGACACACAGGAAGGTGAGAGCTGGATAGTGCTTTACAGGTGAAGACACTTTTCTATGGGACTCAATGCTGATCTACAGTATTTTTAAAAAGCACAAACTAGGAGACCTATTCATTTGCTGGATGTTAAACTCTGATTTGGAGTCCTGGTGTGGCGCTGTGGGATAATGCGCTGGACTGCAAGGTTGGTTTGAACTGCAAGGTTGGTGGTTCAACCTCACCAGCTGCTCCTTGACAGCCCTATACAGGGTCACCATGAATCGGAACTGATTCAATGGCACTTAACAACAATAACAAACTTATTTCTAACAAAATCCTTCCTAGCCAATTGCAAGTGTGCATTTTTCAATTAAGACTTTCACATTGGAAGGGAGTGGGCTTTGAGTATGTCTGTCTAATGGTGACTTATGGTCAGTCCCACACTATCACTGTGTGAAGAAGTCAATAAGCCACCAATGCTAAGGCTGAAGCTTATATTTGGATTTTGATCATGATAGTAAATATTGGGACTAAATTTACAGCATGATTTCCATATGGTTTCCCAATGACTGATATTCATAAAAAGCTGCATGTAAACACCACTTCAATATTCAGAGTTGGTAGTTTCCTAACAGATGAAATCATTATTCAAAGAAGTGGGGAAGAGTGCTTGTTGTATTTTTATTATTGCCATTATCTTAACTTCTTAGTGATTTGAAGTTGCTTCTAGGTCATCTGGATCAATGGTCCAGATATCCTTTCCCCCTGTCCCGTCCCACTTTGTAGCTCTTAGCTATACACAACAGTCTGATCTCTGACTGTTGTCTGTTTCTTCCTCAGCTGAGCAGAGTCACTTCATTTCCTGTCATCCCACATGGCTCACCCTGTGTTCCCACCATAATGAGCATTCCCTGATCTTTCATCACTTCAAACTTTTGCATCTGTTGTTCACTTTATTTGGGATACCCTTCCCCCTTTCTGTCAAACTCTGACTTACCCACTGAGTTTGCGTTCACATGTAATTTCCCCTGGTAAGTTTCCCCCAATGCTCCTAGAGTGCTGCTTCCTCAAGGCTCTCTCTGATCAGATTCATATTCGCATATTTATTTGATGAAATATCTCTGTCTTCCAACAAGAGTGTGATCTTTTCAAGGGCAGGAACTTTATCCCACTCACAACACTATATTTTTAGTACTTAGCACAGTGACATTTACATAGTAAGTTTTGAAGAACCTTTGATGAATAACTACATAGTTATTCATCAAAGATGAATATGAGGCTATTGAAAACACATCCATATGAGGCTATTGAAAACACAATGGCCTGGGTCAGGCGCACC
>NW_006408674.1:5771163-5810673 GCF_000296735.1 Chrysochloris asiatica
TTTTTCAATTTGTCATTCCCTGCATAGTAAACCATGTGGTTATCAGATTCAAAATGACCAATACCAGTCCATTTTAACTCACTAATGCCTAAGATATCTGGTAGGTTATATGAAAGTTGTTATTTAGTGCCATTGAGTCAGTTCCAACTCATAGTGACCCTGTATAGGGTTTCTGAGGAGTGGCTGGTGAATTCAAACCACTGACCTTGCGGTTCAAACCAAGCTTGAGGTCGAGTGCTTATCCTATAACACCATACCAGGACTATATGACAGATGTTGTTATTATCAAGTGCTGTCCTGCTATAGGATTTCCGAGGAGTGGCTGGTGAGCTTGAACCACCCACCTTGCAGTTCAAACCGACTTTGCAGTCCAGCACATTAACCCACAGCACCACACTAGGACTCCTATAGGACAATAGGCAGAGATGTTGAATCAGAAGCTACATACCTAAGTCAAACCACAGTATTTTCAATCTCCTTATATACATGTGAAAGTTGGACAATGACTAAGGAGGACCATAGTAGACTTGATTTACTTGAGCTGTTGTGTTGGGGAAGAGTATTGAAAGTACCATGGACTGCCAGAAGAACCAACAAATCTGTGTTGGAAGAAATACAGCCAGAGTGCTCCACAGAAGGTAGGATGGTGAGACTCTGTGTCTCATACTTTGGGCATGTTATTAGGAGGGACCAGTCCCCGGAGAAGGACATCAAGCTCAGTAAATGGAGGGTCAGTGAAAAAGAAGAAAACTCCTAATGAGATGGATGGACACAGTGGCAGCAGCAATGGGCTCCAATGTAGCAACAGCTGAGCACGGCTCAGGACTGGGCAGTGTTTTGTTCTGCTGGAACTCAGATTAGCTATTGTGATATGAGTTGAGTGCTCCAAAACGTAAAAAGCCTTTTCTGATGAAGTGGGTGTTGTTAATAAGGAGATGCCATAATGCAACTAACTTTTAAGAAACTATCATTTGTCAAGTTTTAGTGTAGTACCAAAGAAAATCCACAATTATCTGAAAATACTATTATATATTCTTTCTTTTACTAACTAATATTTCTGTGAGGTCAAATTTTTTTTCATATGCTTCAGATAAAACAATATTATTATAAAAAATCATATGTACATATTAAAGAGATTTTTAAAATATGTATAAAACAATGTCACTTTTTCCAGTAATTTTTTGTTTTGAAAATATTATTTGTCAAAACATATATTATTTATGTGAACATGTAATGGGTTTATTATTATTACTAAACAGAATGATAAATAGTCCCTCTCCCCCCGACACACACTTCCACTGAGTTGATTCCAGCTCATAGTGACCCTGTATAGAGTTTCTGAGACTGTAAATCTTTATGGGAGCACACAGCTTCAGCTTTCTCCTCTGGAGCTACTAGTGGCTTTGAACTGCTAACCTCATGTTTAGCATTCCAATGTTTATCCCACAGTGCCATCAGGGCTCCTTAAATGGAATAATTAATAGATATTATAAAATGGAATTAATTTTATCAACTTCCAAGACCCTGAGACCAGAAGAACTAGAGGGTGCCCGGCTACCACTGCCAACTTCTCTGAAAGGGATCACAGTAGAATGCCCTGGAGAGAGTATGGGAGACTATGCAACAAAACTCACAATCATAAAAACACTAGGCTCACTGGTTAGAAAGAGACTGAGGAACCCAGAGACTATGATCTTTGATCATCCTTCAGTTCTAGAACTGAGCTCACACCACATAGTTCAACTTGTAGCCACGTAGTTGTTGTTATTAAGTGCCATCGAGTTGGTTCTGACTCATAGCGACTCTGTATAGGGTTTCCAAGGAGTGGCTGGTGAGCTTGAACCACCGGCCTTATGGTTCAAACAGTCCAGTGCAGTAATCCATAGCATCACACCAGGGCTCCTAGGTATCTGGAGGGCCAATACTTTTGAGGTATACACATTATAAAATAGTCCATCATTCAATATCAAAAGGGCAGCATTTACCTAAGGACAAAATTCAGAAGGGTTGGGAAAGAAGGAGGACTGGAAACAAGACTTACAGAGAGGAAGTGGGTCAGGGATGTTTACATGCAGGGCATTGCAATCGTTGAAATTAAAAGTCTATGATTTGTTGGATGCAAAACTGAGGATCTGCTCTGTAACCCTTCACTCAATTCCCAATAAAAAGTTAAAAAATGTTCTTGGTTTTGATTTCTAATATGGTATGCATCAATAGATACAACTTTTTTCTTTTGAAATTTCATTTTATTGTTGTTGTTGAGAATATACACAGCAATAAAATAATGTATGTCTTAATTTTCTGTTCTGTATATCTCAAAAAACTTTGCTGCTTGTTACCCTATTTTGGGGTCTTGTGATTACAAATTTTGCATAATCTGGAATACTACTTCAGCTATGCAATCTCTACAAAGGGATTGGTCAGGCCCATCCTTTGGACTGGCTGTGAGTTGGTCACGTGATTCTGTTTCTCAATGTCCTCATCACAAAACTGGTGACCCCTGACCTGCCAAACTCAAGGGGCTAAAGTAGGTTCAGATGGAACAGTTGCTGTTGTCAAGTGCCATCAAGTTGGTTCTGCCTATGGAGACCCTAAGTGTAACAGAATGAAACACTGCCTGGTCCTGCTCATCCTCACAATAGTTTCTATGTTTGAGTCACTGTTGCAGACCCCAGGTCAATCCATCTCTTTGTTTCTCATTTTTAGCTGACATTCTACTTTACCTTCTCTTGAGACTGGTCTCTCCTGGGAACAAGTCAGAAGCACATGAAACAAAATCTCACCATTTAGTTGCCCAGGTACATTTTGGCTGTACTTCTTCCAAAACATATTTGTTTCTTCTGCGGGTAGTAAGTTCATTATTCTTTACACTGTGAATGCATCAGTTCTTCAATCTTCTTCAGCCATTGTCTAGCTTTCACATGCACATGAGGTGTCTGAAAATACCACAGCTTGGGCCAGGTGTACCGTGGTCCTCAAAGTAACATCTTTGCTTTTTAACACTTTAAAGAGGGCTTTTGCAGCACAATTGTCCAATATAATGCATCGCTTGACTTCTTGACTGCTGCTTTATGGGTATTGATTGTGGATACAAGTAAATGAGATACCTAACAACTTCAATATTTTCTCCATTTGTCATGGTGTTTGTTGTTTATTGGCCCAGTTGTGAGGATTTTTGTTTTCTTTATGTTGAGGAGTAATCCATACTGAAAACTGTAGTATTTGATCTTCATCAGTAAGTACTTCAACTCCTCTTCATTTTCAGCAAGCAAGATTGCGTTATCGGCATATCCTACAGGTTACTAATGAATCTTCCTCTAAGACAAATTTTTCTTTCTCTAGTACAGCTTCTTGCGATTACATGCACAGCATACAGATTGACTTTAAACTTCACAGTATCCCCTTGTTCTGGTTGAGCGACTACCCCTTGGTCTATGTACAAGTTCTATGGGAGTGTAATTGGGTGTTCTGGAATCTCCATTCCTTGCAATGTTATCCACAGATTGTCATGCTCCACATAGTTGAATGTCTTTGCATAGCCAATAAGAAGCAGGTCAACATCTTTCTGGTAGTCTCTGCTTTCCATCAAGATCTATCTTTTATTAGCAATAATGTCCCTTACTTCATGTCATCTTCTGAATCTGGCTTAAATTTCAGACAATTCCCTGTCAATGGTCTGCTACAATCAATTTTTAACATCTGTAAAACTCTACTTGTGTGTAGTATTATTGATGTTGTTATGTTGTTAAGTGTTGTTGAGTTAGTCCCGACTCATAGTGACCCTGTATAGGGTTTCTGAGGAGTGACTGGTGAGCTTGGGCCACCTACCTTGCAGTTCACACTGACCTTGTAGTTGTGTGCTTATCCTACAGCGCCACCTAATTTCTACATTCTGTTGAATCATATTTCTTTGGAACGGGCACAAATATGGATCTCTTCCAGCTGGTTGGTCAGGTAGCCGTTTTCCAAGTTTCTTGGTGTAGAGAAGTGAGTTGTTCTAGCACTGCAGCCATTTGGTGAAACATCTTAGCTGCATATTGGACTTCTTCTTTCAGTACCATAAGTTCTTGATCATATTCCACCTCCTGAAATGGCTGAATGTCAACCAAATCTTCTTGGTAAAGTGACTCTGTGCATTCCTTCCATCTTCCTTTGATGCCTCGTGTATGGTTTAATGTCTTACCCATTGTTGTTGTCGTTCAGTGCTGTTGAGTCAGTTCCAACCCATAGGGTTTCCGAGGAGCAGTTGGTGAGCTTGAACTGCCAACCTTGTGGTTCAAACCGACTTTGCAGTCGAGCGCAATTAACCCCCAGCGCCAAAACAGGACTCCATTTTGCCCATAGAATCCTTCAATATTTCAACTTGAGGCTTGAATTTTTTCTTTAGTTCTTTCAGCTTGAGAAATGCTGAGTGTGTTCTTCCCTTCTGATTTTCAAACTCCTTGTCTTTGTACATTTCATTATAATATGAGGATAAGTGAGAAAAAAATTGCTGCTGGGGTTCCCGTTCATACGTGCACTATTTTATCCCTATCAACAATGATTTTAAACCTGCCTCTGTGATCAGTGGGTGGCTGCAGACAAATTCTTGTAGTCATCCACCTGTCATAGTCTTGTTAAGGTGCCTTCAAAACAAAGGTCCAATCAAATACTGGCTTCTGAGGGGATACACTTGGCCAATTAAATTCAAGGTCGAGAGGTCAGCTCAGGAAGATCTGAAGATTGTTTTCTGAGGACTCCAAACGGGTAATCTTGACAGATTTTCTCAAAGGACACAGGAAGATCGTGCTTCTCATGAAAATTTAAGAAAACGGAAAACTGCACTAATGAGAAAAGGGTCAGCAAAGTTGTAGCAACGATTTTTTTTCCATCACAACAATACACTTGCTCATTCTTTGAGTGTGGCCAGAGCTACCCTACAGGAATTTCAGTAGGAATCCTTAACCCATCCACTCTACTGCCCAGATCTGGCTCTTTAAAACTTTTTTTTTTTGTTCCCCAAGCTCAAAGAACATTTCAAAGAACACAATTTGAGTCCTAGGAGGGTGCCCAAACAGCCATTTTGATGTGATCTAACTCGAAGAGCACAGAGTTCTTCGGGGAAGGGTTCAGTGAAGTGAAAGTGTATAGACTTTGATTGAGAATATGTAAAGAAACAGCCTCACATTTTGATATTTTTGTTTAATAAAGTTTTGTCTGTGATTTTGTAGTAAGAATGCTTGATCTACCCTCGTACTTTACTTTGTATTCTGAAGCTGCCCCTTTGAAATCTTCAATTCAGATTTTTTATGTGTATAGTCGCTGTTAATTTTGCTGTTGTGTGCCATCTGTTCGTTTTGGTTACTCTAAATCTTAGAGCAAGTTTCAGAGTATCTTTTGACATTCATTCTGGTCTTTTCTTTCTTACCTTTTTAAATGATCTTTTGCTCTCTTTCTTTTTTCTTTATTCTTATTGACTGATAAGAAGGAATGCAAAAAATGAATAATTCTATTAGAACGATAGACTTAGGGTTTTATCTTTCAAAATATTTTTTGCTAATATATTGATATTAAAATTAATTTTGACACAGAAATGGAAGCTTTTTTTTCCATGTGTCATGTGGCGCTGTGGGCTCATGCGTCAGACTGCAAAGTCATTTGAACTGCAAGGTCGGTGGCTCAAGCTCACCAGTAGCTCCTTGGAAACCTTATACAGAGTTGCTATGGGTTGGAATTGACAGAAAATAATGTCATTATAGCAGAAAATGTCATTCTGTTATGTTTTAGGCTATTCCTTTGTCTATAAAAAGTTTAGCTATTGTTTGACAGGGTGTAACAGAATTTCGTTGTTTCAAACTGCCAGTGACTACTGCTTTCAGAATAGCTGTACACCCCTGGGAGTAGAAATCCACCACACACGCTTGTGTGTCTCAAGCACTTGTACCAACTTCCTCGGGATATTTGGTCAAATCATCCATTCAGTCACTCTCTGGTTTTGTCCACTGAACTAGGAAAGCACAGTACTGATCGTATCGTCGACCATTTACTTTTTTCATGCTGTCAACCTACAACTCACTTGGTCTTCAGTCTTACCCATTGTTGTTGGTCATTCATTTTCAAGGTGTCAAATCTACTCTTGAAATAGTCTCTAAATTCAGGTAGCACACAGTAGGTTGTACTTTGGTCTCATGGACTTGTTTTAATTTTCTCCAGCGTCAGCTTAACCTTGCATATGAGCAACTGATGGTTTGTTCTGCAGGTGGCTCCAAGTCTTGTTCTGACTGATGACATTTTATCATCTATTTCCACAGATGTAGTCAATTTGCTTCTTGTCTATTCCAGCCAGAAAGGTCCATGTGTATAGTCCCTGTTAATGTTGTTGAACAAAGATTATCCAATTCTATCGTGCAATCTCTGTCATGGTTCCTATTATTACCAAGGTCATTCCTCCCAATAACTGATCCTTCTTCTTTTTTTTCCAATTTTTGCATGCCAATCAGCAGTAAGTATCAGTGCATCTTGACTGTATGTTTGATCAATTGAGGACCACAAAAGGTGGTAAAAATCTTCAATTTCTTCACCTTTGGCATTAGCGGTTGGTGAGTAAATTTGAATAATAGTCACATTAACTAGTCTTCCTTGCAAACATATGGATATTGGCCTATCACTGACAGCGTTGTACTTCAGGATAAACTTTGGAATGCTCTTTTTGAGGATGAATGCAACTGTATCTCCTATGAGGACCTAGGAAGAGCTCTGTAAATGCTGATTTGCAGTTCATACATAATGTAGGATTACTACTAATGTATCAATTTGATTTCTGAAGCTCAAGTGCTCTTCAAGGGTAGAATCTGCACACCCTTATTCTTACTGTATCCTGCCTTGTATCAGAGCCATAATGATATTAGTTAGATTCATATGTTGGTTTAATACATAAAACTCCAACACCCATGTGAAAAACACATCCTAACATTTTACAGTTTCTTTCCTAAAGAAACATATTCTGAGGTGAAGGAATTTGAAACTATTTTTGAGAAAACTAAAATAGTCATTAAGAAGGTACTACATTTAAAACGGAGTCCTGGTGTGGTGCTGTGGGTTAATGCCCAGACTGCAATGCCATTTGAACTGCAAGGTCAGCGGTTCAAGCTCACCAGCTGCTCCTTAGAAACCCTATCTATACAGGGTCGCTATGGGTCGGAGCTGACTCGATAGCACTTAGCAACAACAACAACAGAACTTAAAACAACAACAAAAAATCTTATTTTACTTACTTTGCTGAGGGCTGTAGCAACACTCCATCCTTGGTCCACGTATATGTGGTCTCACTGGGGGTTAGGAGGTCACACAGTATGTTGATGACCTCAGTCCTGTTTGTAATGTATACTGTATTTCCAATCCTTGAATGTATCGTTTGATTAAATGAAACTTCAGGGGCCTGACCTTGTCTCCTGAGAACAGGTGCCTTTGGATTGAATGTCAGCCTGCCTGAGTTCTTTGCATTTGTGTTTTGAAGCACACTTCCTGTATCCCCTCTGAGCTGAGCCGAGGGAGGCACCTCGCCCTGAGTGTTCCTCCATTGCATGTGAGTGGGCTGTGCCTTAGCTAACTCCGCCACCAGCTGATAGATCAGTTGGGATGCAAGGTCATCACTGACCTCTCCCGTGTCCATGAGCTGACTCATGTTTCTTATTAGCTCTTCAAACTGGGCTGTGTCCATGCTGTAGGCTCCCTGTTTAACTGCAGCTTCGAAAGGCTTGCTCTTCAACTCCCAGGAGTTGGAATTTCCTGCGGAATTGCTGCAACGGTCCAAGAGAGCTCTCAAGAAAGGCTGGTTATTAATTTGGCCATCATCCAGATAAAGCTCATTTTTGTTCCTCCACATTTGTCGCATTTTATGCCCCGTGGCTCCCAAACCACCGTCTTGGTTGTGGTCTATCCCAGGATACCCTCTCCTGTGGTCTCTGAGGGCTGGGGGTGCAATGAGTCGGTTGTCGGTACCAATGAGCTTGAGAATAACTGTTTCCTGAGCAGCACCTGCAATGCACCGGTACACGCCAATGTCGGGGGCAGCAAGACTGTGAATTTTGAGGGAGCCTGACTTGGTGATGCCCAGTCTTTTGGAGTTCTGCAAACAATGGCCGTCTTTCTCCCACTGGATCATAGACTTTTGGAATCGTCGCACTGGGCATTTAATAATCACTGATGTGTTGGGCAGCAAATAGGCTCTACTACCAATGGTCAGGTTAATGCGCTTCTCTTCCCTCGTCTGAATGTAGACTCTCTGGACACCGAGGATCTGAGGACCCGGATCCCCTAGTTTTGTTTTCATCTCTGCAGGAAAACAACAAAGAAACACATACCTCAACAATAAACACTTTCTGACAGTAATAGTCCAAGCATGATACAAGTCAACCATGTCTCTCTTAAAATGTTGGAGAATTAGAATCTTAGTAACAGTATCTATCCAAATGGCCAAAATGACTGCCACCAACTGAGTCGATTCCAACTCACAGAGACTCTACAGGACAGAGTACAATAGCTCCCTAGCCTTTCCAAGGCTATAAATGTTTACGGAAGCAGACTGGCTCACTGTCCTCCAGTGGAGCTGCAGATGGGTTCGAACCACTGACTTTCAGTGTTCAACTGAGCCCTCAACCACCAGGGCTACTTGCATACATATATCCTTGTATGTATGCAAAATCTCACAACCATCTATTACTTTAGCAGCAAAAAATGCAAGTTTGTTTGAGTTGTAGAAAAATATGTCAATTTTAAGTTGAACAGTCCAGTGAAATAGTGTTGCTGTTGTTGTTGAGTGCCATCAAGTTGACATCAACTCATAGTGACCCTATGCACAACAGGTTGACACACTGTCCGGTCCTGTGCCAACCTCACCATTATTGCTATGCCTGAGTCTAGGAATTGTTACTTCTAATTTGGGGATGGATATTTACTCTCTGCTGTGATCATATGATGTCTTCATAGTTACTCAGCTTCTAGATATGTGGTTTCATCAGTAAGAGTTTGGTCAGTTATGTTGGGTCACTGCCATTTAGCAGGGAGGCCCTAAGTGAGCGAGTCTGGTTTGCAGCCCAGAGGACATCAATTATGGGGGAGGAAATGAGGATGGAACATGAGTGAAAGAGGTTGGCAAACTTCAGGTATAGCAGGGTGAGAGCTCAAGGACACAAGGAGGATCATCAAAGGAGGAAGTCTGTATAAGGGCGGTAAGCCACAAGAATCTGAGTTTGAATCTTAGCTCTATCACTTGGACAAATCATGCAATCTGCTTGAACTTCACTAGTAAAATGTGGGTGATGTTAGTACTTACATCAGAGGAGTGTGACAATGAACTGTAACCATTTATATCAACTATATGCTCAGTACTGGGCATATAGTACGTTTGTGGAAAACGGAATTGAAAGTGTATTTTTTCCATGAACTTTTTGAAGTCCCCTCATATATGACCCCACCCCTTGTCTTATCAGTTTGTCATACTGTGGTGTCGTGCATGTTGCTGTAATGCTGGAAGCTATGCCCCCAGTATTCGAAATGCCAGCAGGGTCACTCATGGTAGAGAGGTTTCTGCTGAGTTTCCAGATTAAGACAAAGTAGGAAGAAGGAGAGGCAGACTAGTTTTCATTGTTTAGCCACTGAAAACCTTATGAATAGCAGTGGAACACTGACAGATACCATGCCAGAATATGAAAACATTATGAATAGTAGCAGAATATTGTCAGATACAGTGCCAGGAGATGAGCCCCTCAGGTTGAAAGGCACTCAAAATATGACTGGGGAGGAGCAGCCAAACTAGAGTTGACTGTGATGATATGAATAGAGAAAAGCTTTGGGAACCTTCGTTTGCTGATGAGGCACAACTCAAAATGAAGAGAAACAGCTGCAAACTTCCATTATTAATCAAAACATGGAATGTATGAAGTCTGAATTTTGGAAAATTGGCAATTGTCAAAAATGAAATGGAACACTCAAAGATCGGTATCGTACACTTGAGTGAGCTGAAATGGACTGGTGTTTGCCATTTTGAATCTGACAATCATATGGTTTACTATGCTGGGAATGACAATTTCAAGAGCCATGGTGTTGCATTCATTGTCAAAAGAACATTTCAATACCTATCTTGAAGTACAACATTTTCTGTGATAGGATAATATGTCTACAAGGAAGACCAGTTAATACCACTATTATTCACATTTAAGCACCAACTACTAAAGCCAGTGAGGATGAAATTGAAGAATCCTACTAACTTCTTCAGTCTGAAATTGATTAAAAAATGCAATCAAGATGTATTGATAATTACTGGTGATTGGAATTAAAACATTAGAAACAATGAGGAAGGATCAGTAGTTGGAAAATATGACCTTGGTGACAGAAATGATGCTGGAGATTGTGTGATAGAATTTTATAAGTCCAATGACGTCTTCATTGCAAATAACTTTTTAAAACAACATAAAAGACAGCTATATACATGTACCTTATTAGATGAAATATACAGGAATCAAACTGACTACATCTGTGGGAAGAGACGGTGAAAAAGCTTCATATCATCTGTTGAATCAAGGCAAACGCAGTCTGTGGAACAGAATATCTGTTGTTCATATGCAAGTTCAGGCTGATGCTGAAGAAAATTAAAATAAGTCCACAAGAGCCAAAATATGACCTTGAATATATCCCATCTAATTTAGTGACCATCTCAAGGACAGATTTGGTGCATTAGATACTAATTAGCAAAGACCAGAAAAGCTGTGGGGTGACATCAAGAACATCATACAGGAAGAAAACAAAATGTCATTAAAAAGACAGGAAAGAAAGAAAAGACCAAAATGGATGTCAGAAGAGACTACAAAATTTGCTCTTCAAGCGTACAGATGCTAAAACAAATGGAGTAAATGAGGAAATTAAAGAGCTGAACAGCAAATTCCAAAGGGCAGTTTGAGAAGACAAAGTATTCTAATGAAGTAGGCAAAGACCTAGGATTAGAAAACTAAAAGGGAAGCACACGTTCAGCATTTCTCAAGCCGAAAGAACTGAAGAAAAAAATCACGCCTTGGCTTGAAATATTGAAGGATTTGGTGGGAAAATACTGAATGATGCAGAAAGCATCAAAAGAAGATGGGGTATCCATAGTCACTGTACTGAAAATAAATGATCGATGCTTAACCATTTCCAAAGGGAGCATATGATCAAGAACCAATGGAACTAAAGGAAGAAGGCCAAGCACTGGTGAAAAGCAAGGCTCCAGGAATTGACGAAATACAAACTGAAATCTTTGAACACACTGATTCAGCACTGGAGGTCCTCACTCATCTATAGCAAGAAATCTGGAAGACAATTACTTTGCCAATTTATTGGAAGAGGGCCATTATTTGTGCCCATTCCAAAGAGTTGTTGTTGTTGTTGTCAGGTGCCATCGAGTCTGAACCAACTCATAGCAACCCCATGCACAGCAGAACGAAACAATGTCTGATCCTGGGCCAACCCCACCACCGCTGCCACACTTGATGCCATCAATGATGCCACGTGGCCGATCCATCTCGTTGGGGATATTCCATTTTTCTCTGACCCTCCGTCTTACCCAGCATGACATCCAAAGAGAGGTGGCCCAATAGAAGGCAGAAATCATTGAACAATATCATTACTATCACACGCTAGTAAAATTTTTCTGAAGATAATTCAAAATCGAATGCAACAATACATTGACAAAGAACTGCTTGAAATTCAAGCCAGACTTAGAAGAGGATGTCAAACTAGGGATATCATTGCTGACCTTAGAAGGTTCTTAACTGAAAGCCAAGAATACCAGAAAGATGTATATTTGTGCTTTATTGAGTGTGCAAAGTCTTCGACTGTATGGATCATGACAAGCAAAGAATAGGTATTCCACAATACTTAATTGTGCTCATGAGGAACCTGTATATTGACCAAGAGGCAGTTGTTCTAACAGAACAAGGGGATACCGAGTGGTTTAAAATCACGAAACGTGTGTGTCAGAGTTGTATTCTTTCACCATAATTATTCAATCTGTAGGCTGAGCAAATAATCCAAGAAGCTGGATTATAGGAGGAAGAATGTGGCATCAGGATTGGAGGCAGACTCATCAAGAACCATTGATATGCAGATGATACAACCTTGCTTACTGAAGGGAAGAGGACCTAAAATACTTACTGATGAAGATCAAAGACTATAGCCTTCAGTATGGATTGCATCTCAATGGAAAGAAAAGAAAAATCCTCACCACTGGACCAATAAATAACATCATGATAACTAGAGAAAAAGATGAAAGTCATGAGTGCCTTTACTTTGCTGGATCCACAATCTACACTCAAGGAAGCAGCTGTACAGAAAGTAAATGATATACTGCATTAGGCAAATCTGCTGCACAAGCCCTCTTTACAGTGTTCAAGAGCACAGGATCATTTTGAGGACTAGGGTGCGCCTGACCCTAACCACAGTTATTTTCAGTTACCTCATAAGCTTGTGAATATTGGACAATGAATAAGGTAGATCATATTTTACTGGGAATAATGGATTGACTTCTTACCTAGTGAATGTGTCATCAGCTAGGTTGTCTGTTTCAAGATGGCTCGAATGTGAGCCAGATTTGTGGCCACATATAAAGAGGAAAGTGAAATTTAGGAGATGATCTCACATTAGCCTGTTTTGTTTGTTTTCCTTTCAAATTTCTTACCTGATTTTAATTTATTTTATCTGGTTGCATTTATGGATACCTAGAAGTGGCCTGTAGTTTTTGTAACAAGGCAGGATTGTTGTTGTTGTTGTTGTTAGGTGCCATTGAATCAGTATCGACACGTAGCGGACTTATGCACAACAGAACGAAACACCGCCCAGTCCTGGGCCAACCTCACAATTGTTGCCATGCTTGAGCCCATTGATGCTGCCATATTGCCAATCCATCTCACTGGGGGTCTTCTTCTTTTTCTCTGACCCTCCACCTTAGCAAACATGATATCCTTCTCCAGTGACTGGTCCCTCCTGACAATATGTCTGAAGTATGAGAGACGAAGTTTGGCCATCCTGGCTTCCAAGGAGCACTCTGGCTGCACTTCTTCCAACACAGATCTGTTGGTACTTTTGGCAGTCCATGGCACTTTCCATATTCTTCTCCAACACCATAACTCCAAAGCACCAATTCTTCTATGGTCTTCCTTATTCACTGTCCAGCTTTCATACGCATATGGGATTATTGAAAATACCATGGCTTGAGGTGATTGAGAATGCCATGGCTTTAGTCCTCAAGCTGACATCTTTGCTCTTCAACACTGTAAGAAGGTCTTGTGCAGTAGGATATGTACAGGTATATGTGTACGTATGTATATACGGCCACACACACATTTCTACACGTACACTGCCAGTCGTGATGTATAACTGAACCAAAGGCTGCCCAGTCATGTGTCATCCTCACAGTGGCTGAGGATGTTGCAGTCATTGCAGTCATTGCAGAGTGTCTTCCAACCTCATCTCCCCCCATCACAATGGGCAGCATTCTGTTTTGATCCATCCAGTTTGGAAGTAAATTGTCTGACTTTCCTTACTAGCCTGTTTTAGCCTGTACATATGCACATACGTATTATGATTATTAATCGCTACCAATGGTTTAAAGGATCCAGTTGAACACCTTAACTGGTTGTTGCTGTCTTGGTGGTGGACAATAAAAAAGATGGGTAGATGTGATTCCGGATGACTTTGAAACACCCTCTTCAACAACACAATCCAAACTGGGTCAAGTCAGACTTTGGACTTCACGCAGCTGAGTAATTTGTAGAGAAAGACTCCATCACGTAGCAGTAGCTGCTAAGGGTGGACGTAGTTTGAAAGCTCTTGACTCACTGGGCTGGCATAGAAGCCCACGTGGGCAATGAGGCACAGTTGCCTAGCTGAATGGTCCAGGTTGGGGATGCATGGATGCTGGCACCTTACCCACAAAGCATCATATTGGCACCAAATCTAGAGAAGGGTTCTAATTACCTTCAAGTTCCCTGGTAGACTGACAGCCCTCACATGAGCATGAAGCTCAGAGCAGATGGAGCCTGATGGTTCACAGGATTAGGCAGGCTGTCTCCTTGCTTGCTTGTAGCCTGCTGTACCCCAGTCATATCCCTGCCATGAGCTTTACAAGGCAGGCTGTGGAGTGGCAGGTGCTTGGCCAAGTTCAGTCTTGGTGGAGAACCCTGCTCCAAGTGGTGGGTGAGCTCCCTTCAAGCCCAGCTGCTCCCTCTGGTAACATGTCCATTGGTTGGAAGGCAGGCCCCGTAAGCCCAGCTGGCCCCCTTTCCAGCCCTGCTTAAGCAATTATTCGATCTAGGGTCCAGAGTAGTTCTGTGAGCAGGTGTGCCTGGGTGCTTAGCTGGGCTTCCAGCCAGAGGTAGAACTGCATGAGTGTTGCCAACCTCCACAGCTTGGACCAATTCCTCTCTTGGGACTCCCATGAGCTCCTTTGGAGTGAGGCCTGGAACATGGCGTCATCACAATTCTTGGGCAAGAAACTGGTCTGGTTTTGGTGACTGCCTCTCCCTGCATCTGCAGATGCCCACCAAATGCAACACTGACCTAGCGTGATGAGCATCATCCACTCTGCAGAATGGCCGGGCAACCGGAGGGGCTGCTAAACTTTGCCAGGGGACCAACCCACTTCTCCATTCCCCTAACTGCTGGATGTCAGAAATGCCACGTGTTTGACTTTTCTAGAAAATCAAAATGTTCTTTCTTATGTATGTTCTCCTGCTAGGTTTTTGTGGCCGTCTACCACATCCAATCAAGCCCAGCTCTAGGCGCCCTGGGGATGTTTACAAGCAATTGCCTCTGCTGGCTTCTTGCTTCCTTTTGTCCTGACTTTACTCCGGTCAAATCCCTGCCATGACTTTGAGTGTTGGTGCGAAGCCTGGTTCCTGCCCTCACCATCTGGTCTCGCTAACATTTGACTCCTGTCACTCTCTAATGGGCTCTGGATGCAACACAGCCTCGAAGGCTTCCTATTACTTTGCTGGAACCCTGGACTCTTCAGAATCCAGTCCTGAATTAGACTGCCTGGCCAGAGCTTCACTATGGTTTCCACTGACTGGAAGATGTGACAAGCTCATCCGAAGTTGCATCAAGAACCTGGACACATTTTCTGGACTATCTTCAGGTTTCTCCAAGGGCAGGAACACAGGAGGTTCAAAGGGGGCTGCAAAGGGTGCTGTGGGTGGTGGTTATGTGCTGTAGAGTCAGTTCCGACTCATAGTGACCCTACATAGGATTTCTGAGGCTGTAAATCTTTACAGGAGCAGAAAACCTCATCTTTCTCCTGAAGAACAGCTGGTAGTTTTGAACTGCTGACCTTGAGGTTTGCAGCCCGATTCATAACCACTACGCTACCAGAGTGCTGTGGGTAGGACTTGCTAAAGAAGTCATGGAGGCCTCTGCATCCCCATGGATGATTGATTGGCTTTGATCATGGATAATTGTAAGATCAGCCTGAAAGAATAGGTTCCATTTCCCTGCTTCTTTTGTACTTTTCACTCAAAAATAGTCTGGTTTCTGCTCACACAATCCCCATTGTAAGTTTCCTGGGCAAGTCCACCAATGGCCTTGTAATTGACAAATCCATTGCTCTCCCAGTATTCAAGGACTTGATCATTCTGTGGCATGTTATTGTTGTTAAGACACGTTGGTTCCAACTCATAGTGACCCTGTATAGGGTTTCCAAAGAGTGGGTGGTGGGTTTGAACACTGATTAGCAGTCGAGTGCTTATCCTACAGCACCACATCAGAACTCTATTCTGTGACAGATGACACCCTTAATCACTTGCTTCATGCTGAAATCTCTCATCCACCCATCTTTTCTATTATCCACAATCGGGATAGCAATGATCCAACAAGGTGTTCAAATGGATCCATTTAATAAGTTGTGGTGGTGATGGCTATGTGCCACTGAGTCAGTTCCAACTCACTGCAACTTTGTATAGGGTTTTCAAGGCGTAAATCTTCACGGGAGCAGAAAGCCTCAGCTTTCTCCCACAGAGGGACTGGTAGAGTAGAGCTACTGACCATGTGGTTATCAGCCCAGCTCTTAATCGACTATGTTACCAGGGCTCCTTCTTTTAAAGAATAGTTGTTGTTGTTGTCGTTAAGTGCCGTCAAGTCGGTTCCGACCCATAGTGATCATGAACAGGGTTTACGAGGCTATAAATCTTGATGGGAGCAGAAAGCCTCATCTTTCTCCCGCGGAACAGCTGGTAGTTTCGAACTGCTGACCTTGAGGCTCACAGCCCGATTTGTAACCACTATGCTACCAGAGCTCCATTTAAATAATAGTAGTGGTAAGGTTTTCCCGTCTTTCTTCTGGCCCTTTCCTACTGCTCTGTTCCTTTCCACTTCCTTTGCTGGTTCCTCTTTCACTGGCACCTTTAGTGGTGCGACTCTGCAAGCCCTACCTTTTTCTCTTCTTGCTCTATACTTTCCTTTGGAGAGTTTCGTAGCTTTAACTAATGACTATACATTGATGCCTCCCAATTTTAGTTTGGAGCTGTAGGGTAAACACTGGACTGCTCCTTGGAAACCCTAAACAGGGTTGCTATGAGTCAGAACTAACTTGAATTGTTTTAACAATAACAACAGCCTGGATCTCTCTGTGGAGGTGCAGCCTCATTGCGCATTGCTTCCTAGAAATCTCTTCCTGGTGCCTTCAGTTTGAAGTATCATAATCTAACCATGTGATCTCTGCCCCCGATCGCATCCCTAAGTTAATGACATCATCTTCCACCCAGTTTCTCAAGTCAGAATTTCAAACTTCTCAAGTCATCCTCGATTCCTCTCTCCAGTGGCGTGGTAACTCTAGTTCTCAATAATTCATAAGTCAGCGAGATTGCAGCAACTATTCCCAACTCTGCATTCAATGATGTCACACTGATAGCTGGAAACTGGCCACGGTGGGAGTATCTACACACGGAAATTGGCAGACACTACAAAGGCGAGCTCTCCACTCCCTACCTACAGCTGGTTGTTAAACATCTACAAGTGCACCACTGTCTCTGTCATTTAGCTTTGGACTCTTGTCAGGCACCAAGTACTTAGATTATACATCTGAAGCATTGTTAGAATTCACCTCCAGTATTTCTACCTTAATGCTTTGTTGTTGTAAGGGCCGCTGAATTGGTTCCAAGTTGTTTAAACCCTTGGTTCCAATTTGTTAAACCCTGTTTAGGGTTTCCAAGGAGCAGCTGGTGGGTTTGACTTTGTGGTTCACAATCCAGTCCTGACCCTATAAAGTCTAGTGCTTTGTCACCTAGCTATCCCTAAACTAGACTCCCTTCCTACAAACAAGTGATCTCTGATCCCATCACATTTCAATTAGCCTCTTCCTGTATTCTCCAGACAAGGTCTCCTGTAGTCGGGACCAACTCGACGGCACGTAGCAATAGCAACAACCTTTGTCCATGTCCTGGTGTGGTGTTGTAGGATAAGCACTTGGCTACTTACCACAAGGTCAGTGGTTCAAATCCAGTAGTCACTCATCGGAAATCCTATACAGGGTCACCATGAGTTGGAACCAACTCCATGGCACTTAACAATAACACCAAAGATTCCTTTCCTGCAGTCTCACAGTTATCCAATGTATTTTATTCGTTGTCAGAGTAAATGAACTAAAAGAAACTATGACCAGGGCATTTCTTTCTTGGATAAAAATCAAAACTACTTAACATGAAGTTCAAGCTAACTACTCAAACTTTCTTTTTTGCCACAACTCATCTTGAATCTATGTTCTAGTACCATAGAATTTCTTACAGTTTACCTGAACACAGTGCTCCATTTCACACCCACCAGCTGCTCCACAGGAGAAAGATGAGGCTTTCTGCTCCCCTGGAGATTTGTTGTTGTTGTTGTTATGTACTGTGGAGTCAGTTCTGACTCATAGTGACCCTGTACAGAGTTTCTGAGGCTGTAAATCTTTACGGGAGCAGAAAGCCTCATCTTTCTCCCACAGAACAGCTGGTAGTTTCAAACTGCTGACCGTGAGATTAGCAGCCCGATTCGTAACCACTATGCTACCAGAGCTCCTTCTGCAGAGATTTACAGCCTCGGAAATCCTATATAAAGTTGCTGTGAGTTGGAACCAACTCAACGGCACTTAACAACAACCGCCACCTTGCCCATGCTGAACTCTTTCCTTGGATCCTCCTGGATCTTTCCTTATGACCAAACACTCATCTGTCAGAACTCTGCTCAAGAGTCTGTTCCTTCATGGAAAGCTCCCTGACCTCTCCCTACCGAGCAGATTCCTGCAACCTATTACGGCAGCCACTGAACTTGACTGTTCCGATGTGTTTTACACAGACTTCTCCCCAACTGGATTACTAGCTCTTTGAAAGAAGAGAATATATGCCTTGCGTTTTTATTGTAATTCTAAAAGACAGTAGCATTTGATGAATGATTGCTAACAGATTAGTAAAGAAATGGCTATCATCCAGCATTGAAACCAGGCAGAAAGATGATTTCTCTGTACTTAGCACAATGCCCGGCACATAATAGATTCTTATTGTTTGTTGAATGAATAAACGACTGAACGATTGAGTAATGGAAAAAGTAACATGAGCATGTCCTGAGATACTCTATGAGGTGGCCTAAATACAAGAGAGATGCTGGCAAGGTAATCCTCCAAGGCCTGCAGCCATGTCAGGAAGGGATGAGTGTTACTGGAAGCTTCCAGAACCTGAGAAGGCCTGCTGTTGTGTTGTTATTAAGTGCTGTGGAGTCCCTTCTGACTCACAGTGACCCTGCATAGGGTTTCCAAGGCTGTACATCTTTACTGGAGCAGAAAGCCTCATCTTTCTCCCATGAAACAGCTGGTAGTTTCCAACTACTGACCTTGAGTTTAGCAGCCTGATTCATAACCACTATGCACGAGGCATTCTCCTCCCGTAAAGATTTACAGCCTCAGAAACTCTGTGCAGGGTTGTTATGAGTCAGAACCGACTCCACGGCACACCATCATCACCACCACGTCTATGGGTATAATTTATTCTGATAAATTTGGGGGGTGCTTTTTGTATTCTATATGGAAAAACAAATCCTATCAGTTTCTTATACCTCGTGTAAGAAGGTGCTGCAGGTTAAGCACTGGACTGCTAACTGAAAGGTTAAGATTGGCACTTCAAACCCACCAACTGCTCCTCGGAAACCCTCTACAAGGTCGCTATGAGTGAGAACTGACTCAACGGCATTTAACAACAACTACACAGGTCACTTTATAGAGGACCTTGGAGGGGGTAATGACACTAAAAAGATTAACATGTATTGAGAACTTAGTACGTGGCTGGATTATTTTTAAGAACTTTAATTAATTCATGATCCTCAAAACAATCCTATTTCTTGATATTTCAAATCATGCTTGATTGGAATACCAATCGTATTGTTAGGAAGGTACAATTACCATTCTCACTTCACAGATGAGAAAAGACTCTCAGAGATAAAATGTCACATGTGAGTTCCTAGAAGAATTGGCGTCTGAATTAAGGTAAACATAATAGTATGGCGCTGGTAGCATAGTGGTTACGAATTGGGCTGCTAACCTCAAGGTCAGCAGTTCAAAACTATCAGCTGTTCCACGGGAGAAAGATGAGGCTTTCTGCTCCCGTAAAGATTTACAGCTTCGGAAACCCTGTGCAGGGTCACTGAGTCAGAACCGACTCTAGGGTACTTAACAACAACAACAGTGTGGCGCTGGAGTCTTGGTGTGGTGCAGTGGGTTAATGCTCTGGACTGCAAAGTTGATTTGAACCACAAGGTTAGCAGTTCAAGCTCATCCTTAACTCCTTGGAAATCCTATGCAAGCTTGCTATGGGTTGGAACTGACTCGATGGCACGTTACAAAAGCAACAAAAAAAGTGTGGTGCTGTAGGATAAACACGGGTCTGCTAACCACAGGTTGGCAGTTCCAACCCATCAATCACTCCTTGGAAATACTGTACAGGGTCGCTATGAATAGGAACCATTCAAAGGCACTGAACAATAGCATTAAACAACAACCGCATTAAAGACAGTGCCCTTAACAATGCCATGTTACCTTTCAGAAATGAAATGCAATTGAGGAAGCTTATTGTGAATTGAGGATTGAAAGAACTTCAGTCACTAGATAAGGCAGAGAGAAGATGCTGCAAGGGGTAAATGCGTGAGGTGAGAGGGCTGGAAGTGTTTGGGGACAAGCAGGCTGAGGGAACAGATACACCGCTGTCCTCTTGTCATTGTTAAGTGCCATCAAGTCGGTTTCGACATATAGAGACCCTGTATAGGGTTTCCAAAAGGAGCTCTGGAAGTGTAGTGGTTACAAGTTGGGCTGCTAAGCTCAAGGTCAGCATTTCGAAACTAGCAGTGGTTCCATGGGAGAAAGATGAGGCTCTCTGCACCCATAAAGATTTACAGCCTTAGAAACCCTCTACAGAGTCACTACGGGTCAGAACCAATGAGACGTCACTTAACAACAACATTTCCAAGGACTGACTGATGAGTTTGAACCGTCAACCTTGTGGTTCAAACCAACCTTGTGGTCCAATGTTTTATTCCACAGTGCTATGAAGAGCAACAAAATTCACCCTTTTAGAGAGGAAAGAGCTCTGGTAGTTTAGTGATCATAAATCGGGCTGTTAGCCTCAAAGTCAGAAGTTCAAAACTACCAGCTGTTCCGTGGGAGAAAGATGAGGCTTTTTGCTCCTGTAAACATTTACAGCTTCACAAATCCTGTACAGCATCGCTGTGAGTCGGAACCGACTCCAGGACACACAACCACCAACAACAACCAAAGAGGATGGCACTGTAGAAGTACCAGACCACAAGGTCAGTTTGAACTGCAAGGTCAACAGTTCAAATCCACTAGCCACTCCTCAGAAACCCTATGCGGGGTTGCTATGAGTCGGAACCAACTCGACAGCCCTAAACAACAAAGAAAGCGGGTAGTTCTGGTGCGGCACTGTAGGATAAGCACTGGACTGATAATCACAAGGTCAGAGGTTCAAACCCACCAACCACTCCTTGGAAACCCTATACAGGTTCACTATGGGTTGTACTTACACCTAACATCACTGAGAAGGACGCACTTTTTACAAGTGAAGCCTTTTGAAAGGGAATAAAGATGACAGCATAGTGGGGCTTGTTGCTCCTTGTCTTCTGATCTCTTCCACATGGAAAGGGTGGGTTTACACAGAAGACAATGCGTTTCCAGTCTGGGAGTGGGTAAACAGGGACAACTGGAGGTGAAGGAGAGAGAAAACTCAGAAGGACACTGAAATTACTAGTGGAGTAGAAGGTCCTCAGAATAGAGACGAGAACTTGAGGTTAGTCAAACCAAGGCCACTGAGTTGATTCCACCTCATAGAGATCCTATGTGGGATTTCTAAGCCTGTACATCTTTATGGGACCAGACAGTCTCATCTTTTCCCACGGAGTGGCTGGTGGGGTCGGTCCAGGAGTTAGGAAAAACTACTGTGGTCAATTTCTAGGGAATTCTTAGGAAATAGGAAAAAGAAATCCCACAATTTCCCAGCTAACTTCAAATAACATAGATCTGAAATATGTCTTATCAGCATTATATAGTTCCTTGTAGTATAGCTCATTAGTTCAGTTTAGGGGACAACAAAACAAATCAAATCAAATCACTGCAGAGTACTGACAGGGTTGAAGACTGTCAGTGAAATCAAGGCAGTGGGTTAAGAAAGAGCATACGTATCTGGCAATACAATTGGTTATGTGAGTGATTAGGGTCTGCCAGAGAAGAGGACTGGCTTCTAATGCATGGGCAGAAAGTTTGGGGACAATAGAGAGATATGTAAGAGCAGGAGACCAGGGTGAGGCATTAAGTAGACAGGAATGGGATGGAAGAGCAGACGTAGTAGTCTTTGTGTTAAATAATGGGAAAATCGAAGGGGTCACCATGTCAAGGGCAGGGAGTCTGGAGGTAATGAGCCTGGGGAACTGGGCTACCAGAGTGGGAGGAAGGTCATCATCACGGATACTGGTTGTCCTGAATGCTGGTAAATCTTGGTGAGGAAGCCTGGACCTGGGGCGGTGTTTCTGGGAGAGATACAGAAGGCATCTAGGAAGTCTGTGCACTGAAGGTGTGTTGAGGGCAGTAAAAGTGCTAAGTATGTGAATCCCATAAAAATGGGATTATGGCACAGAACCAGCAGAGATAAGGGAGGTGGGAGGATGCCAAGCTCATCACTTGGTGCTGTGATAGGGTGGTGGGGATAAGAGGGTGCCATATGAGAGTGTGGAAGGAGAAGCCAAGTTTCAACAAGCAAGGGCCATTGATCAAAACTGATGGCCTGAGAGCAGGCTACAGCTGAAGTGGAGGCCCCAGCTCGCGGTGATTTGGCAGCGAACATGCATTCCCATTGCTTGTCTGCTTCCATGACCTACGTGTTGGCAAGCACAGCAGTGGGGTGGGGTGAAGGAGAAATTTACTGTCTTTTTCCCCTCTAAAACTTAAAATTGTACTCTGTTCTCCACTGCATGCCATAATAATTTATAATTTCGTCCTGTATCACATAATAAGCACGCTGTATTCCCACATGTTATTCTGTTATTGTTTTAGAAGAAGCTGCCAGTATTACTCTAATTTCACTCTTCTCTAAGGCAGTTTATGGTCTAGCGACATTGCTATGCAACCATGCACAATTAATAAAAATCACATCGACAAGCAGCTGAAAGCGTGACAACCGTGCCACACGCCAGACATTCTTGAACTCCAGGACACTTTAGAACCAATGCTTGGAATCTCAAGATTCTGAAATTTTGTTCTCAAAGAAGTCCCAGGGGAAAAAAATGTATGTTCGTGTTGTCCATGAATCAGCAAAGAAATGGCTAAGAGCATGGGGTCAGAAATCAGATAGACCTAGTTGGGGTCAAGCAGACCATGGGATCCAAATTGTGGCTATAGGGTGACTCTCAGTCCCTCTCTCAGTCTTGTGCAGACAAGAATCTCCACATAGTAAGTGTTCAATAAATGACATTACTTTACTTTCTTTCTTTTTTAAAGCGCTTTTTCTTATTTTATGTGAATTTCTCTGGTAAAGTTGTTGGTAAACCTATGTATACCATTTTATACCTATATCAGTTTCAATATATTCACACAAACACACATATATACATATATACACACATATGCATACATGTGTACACACATATACATATATATACACACATACATATATACACACATATACACATATATATATGTTGTTGTTGTTAAGGGCCATTGAGTCAGTTCCGACTCATAGCCACCCTGTCTGTATAGGGTTTCTGAGGAGTGGCTGATGAGTTTGAACCTCCAACCTCATGGTTCAAACTGACTTTGTGGTCGAGTGCTTATCCTACAGCACCATACGTTAACTTATATAGTATATATATAAGTGGTAAGAAAAAATAAGAAATTATTTATATACATATAAACACAACGTCTATATTATTGTTGTTAAGTGCCTTCGAGTCGGTTCTGACCCATAATGACTCTGTATAGGGTTTATGAGTCGCAGCTAGTGAGCTTGAACCACTGATCTAGCGATTCAAATGACTTTTCATTCCAACACATTAACACACAGTGCCACATCAGGACTCCAGAGGAACACTCATAGAGATCCCCACAAAACACAACACAACACACCCCTCACTATCATGGGGTCAATTTGGACTCCTAGAGACCCTGGAGAGGGTTTCTGAGACTGTGACTAGTTATGGGAGCAGACAGTCTGGTCTTCCTCCTGTGGAGCGGCTGGTGGGTTTGAACTGCAGAGCTCATGGTTGGCAGCCTAATGCCTAATCCACAGTATCACTAGGGCTCCGATACATCTGCTGGGAGGCATTAATGAAAGTGTAGCTTATACCTATTTTTCATTCCTAACCGTAGACTTCTGGTGTGGCGCTGTAGGATAAGCACTGGACTGCTAAATCACAAGGTAAGTAGTTCAAACCCACCAGTCACTCCTTGGAAACCCTCTCAACTGTAAAGTCTATAGGGTCACTACGAGTCAGAGTGACCCGAAGGCACTTAACAACAACAACTATAAACTCAGCAGAGTACTTGAAGCAGTGAATGTATTTTACACATAAAGATGGTGAAAAATCAAAGCAGACCCAGAAGCTGTGCATTCCCAGAGCTTCTTCCCTCTCTCCGTACCTTTCCATCGAACCCCGCCCCACTCTCTGCTGCTTTCATTTAAATTGCTGCAGAGCAGCCTTCATCGGTTAGACCTCCTACATGCAACATCCTCATGCGCCTGCTCATAGGAGTCCACATTCTATCGTGCACTTGGCAAATGCAGAGGAATCCTAGACAATATTATCTTGTAGACAGATCAAAGACCTAATATTTACCCTTCACACTAAGCTTATCATTTATAATTAATTGAAGTGGTGTCCATGTTGTTGCTGTTGTTAACTGCTGTCGAGTCGGTTCCGACCCATAGCGGTAAGTTTGAACTGCCGACCTTGTGGTTCGAACCCACTTTGTGGTCCAGTGCATTAATCCACAGTGCTACACCAGGAAGAGGTGTCCTTACTGTCATTCTTTTTTTAAACCAAATCACACTGGCATCTCTGTTGGTTTCACTTTATCAAGAAACAATACCGGGAAAATTTGAAATGCTTAGCCCTTCTATTTTTTCCCCACTTTATCTCTTTTTATTGAGTGAAGGTTTACAGAACAGACCATCAGTTTTACACTCAATAAATAAAACACTTTGTTTGATGTCACTGATTGCAGCCCTCTCAATGTAACATCACTTATCCCATGTCCTCCCTGGGGTCCTTGTTTCCATCCCTTTGGACTTTTTGTCCTTAGGTAAATGCTGCTCCTTAGAGGCCAAGACACTTGTACAAAGTGTGTCCTTCTAAGTGACATTAGGTATAAGTACAACCCACAGTGACCCTGTATAGGGTTTCCAAGGAGTGGTTGGTGGGTTTGAACCTCTGACCTTGTGATTATCGGTCCAGTGCTTATCCTACAGTGCCGCACCAGAACTACCCACTTTCTTTGTTGTTTAGGGCTGTCGAGTCGGTTCCGACTCATAGCAACCCCGCATAGGGTTTCTGAGGAGTGGCTAGTGAATTTGAACTGCTGACCTTGCAGTTCAAACTAACCTTGTGGTCCAGTACTTCTACAGTGCCATCCTCTTTAGCTGTTGATGTTGTGTGCTTATCACATTAGTGTTGTTGGCTTCCATGGCGCTGGGGGTTAATGTGTCAGACTGCAAAACCGTTTGAACTGCAAGGTCGGCGGGTCAAGCTCACCAGCTGCTCCTTGGAAACCCTAGACAGGGTCGTTATGGGCCGGAACTGACTCGACGGCACTTAACAACAACAACAACTGCTTGGCTGAAAACGGAACCAAGAGGATGAGATCAGTTCCAGACCTGAAGGGTGACTAAGAGCCACATAGTCTCTGGGCTCCCCCAATCTGTTTCTGACCACTAAGTGTTTGGGGTTTTCTTCCATAGAACACTTCTACTTTTAATAGAATGAATCCAAATCTATTACAAGCAAATTACACTAAGAGGTATTTCAATTTCGAAAAGTAACCTCATAAATTCTAAATGCAAGAAATCATGGTAAAGTGGAGGATATAAGGAAATATAAGTCCAAGTGAGGAGACCTAACAGATGCATTTGTTAACTGGGAGACATTTCTTAAAATGGACTTTTTGTAGAACTATATCTTGGTCTTCAACATTGTACTATTTGCTGTTTAAAAAAAATCTAGGCTCTACTCAAGTCTACAGATAGGATGTGCAGGCAGCTTCAGCCTGAATTTGCATATGAGCAATTGATGGTCTGTTCCACAGTCAGGTTCCTGACCTTGTTTTACTGATGATGTGGAGCTTCTCCACCCTCTCTTCCTACAGATGTAGCCAATTTGATTTCCATGTATTCAATCGGGTGTCTAGTCACCTTACATTGTTGAAGAAAGGTATTTGCAATGAATGAGTGATTAGTTTTGCAAAATTCTATTATGCAATCTCCAGCATCATTTCGATCACCAATATCTTATTTTCCAACTACAGATCCTTCCTCTTTGTTGCCAATCGCCAGTAATTACCAATACATCTTGATTGCGTGTTTGATAAAATTCTGACTGAAGAAGTTGGTAGAATTCTTGAATTTCATCATCACTGGCTCTCGTGGTTGGTGCATTGGTGTGAATAATTGTGATATTATCTAGTCTTCCTCGTAGGAGTACAGATATTATTCTATCACAAACAGTATTGTTTTTCAAAATAGATCTTAAAATGCTCTCTTTTTTTTTCCGCTGTGAATAATTTTTTTTTTAAAAGTTTTTATTGTGGATTGAGTGAAAGTTTGTAGGGCAGATCATCAGTTTTACATTCAATAAAATGCCTTTTTTGACAATGAATGTGACACCATCTCTCTTGAATTGGTGGTTCTGGCACCAGTCCATTCTAACTCACTTCTCTGGGTCTCTCACGTTTTCTACGTCTGACACGTGCAGTGTTAGCACTTGTCTGCCATTTGTTTCAGTGGGAAGCGCTGGAGTTGTCTTTCTCTGACAGGTTTCTGCCTTACACAGGTTCCAATTTTCACAGGTTTCATATATGGGAATAAAAATGTTGATATTGGGACAAAATAGGTTAAATCAGCACAATTGGTGAAGCCCAAGCACAACATACTTACTGCTGCATGCAGGCATCTGGCAAGATCTCACAAGAGGGGGCCCTGGGAGATTCCTGCACATCACCTCGTTGAGAGGAATGCGCTGACCCTTGGCTGTCAGCCTTTGACACACCTGCTTTCTTCTCTGGATTCCCACGCCACAGCTGACAGAACACTGCAAGGAGAATTGTGCAACAGAGTCAAATGGAGCACAAACAGAATACATTCTGGCCAACAACAGCAAAATCTCAGATGGTGAACTGAGGGACAACAATAAGGAAGCCAATGCCTATATTTGAACATCTCTTAGGAGATAGTTTCTCTCACTCTTTCCTTTCTGACGATTTATTAATTGTTGTTGTCTTTTCTTTCGGGTACTGTCATTCAAATCTCATTTTTTTTTCAGCTATTTATTTACATAGTAAAGTGATTTTCCTTAACAAAACAAAATGCAACTTATCCATTACCAAAAATGTATGGGAATAAAAAAGTATAAAACTGAAATCTAAAAAAATAATCATCCAGACTGCTTTACATTTAAGAACCATTGTTGTTATTGTTGTTAGGTGCCATCGAGTCTGAAACACTGCCTGGTCCTGGGCCAACCTCACTATTGTTGCCACGCTTGAGCCCATTGATGCTGCCATATTGCCAATCCATCTCACTGGGGGGTCTTCCTCTTTTTCTCTGACCTTCCACCTTACCAAACATGATATCCTTCTCCAGCGACTGGTCCCTCCTGACAATGTCTTCTGAAGTATGAGATTGGGAGTTTGGCCATCCTGGCCTCCAAGGAGCACTCTGGCTACACTTCTTTCAACACAGATCTGTTGGTTCTTTTGGCAGCCCACAGCACTTTCAATATTCTCCTCCAACACCATAATGCAAAAGCATCAAAAAAAATTTTTAAGTTTTTATTGTGAATTATGTGTTAGTTTACATGGGTGAACATTATCTTTACATTCATCCTATCCTATATTATTTCATTGCAATGAGCACACTCCCCTGCATGCATCATCAAACAACTAAAGGGTACACACCACACGCCTGCGCCCTGGCCGCCAGCACACAGCCCCTCTCCCTCCCAGAGTCCAGAGTCCCCAGCCGCTCCTTCTGTCCATAATCTCTGCATCCATCGCTAGTGTCACTGCTTCCCCGAACAGGGTCTTACATGCACTTCGCTCTTCTCCCTTGATGGTTCCAGGGATCTGTGCTTCTGGACTGCAGTATCAGCCACTCCCTCCTTTTGTTTTCAAGCATTTACATTTACCTTTCCAACACTCACTGTGAGACCTGATAGCAATCATTCCCTACTGAACCACAGGAATCCATCCCCCCTCACCTTTTATCAACCCTATCCAGACAGGCTGGAAAAATTCAGTGGAGCTTCTACCTTTCCCTGTATCCTCTGGAACTACGTTCCCTATTGAAAGCTTGTAACCCAGTCACTTCTTGCCTTTGTAGTCCCCCCATTTTGGGTAGCCAATGTCTAGGTTCCCCATCCCTGTCAACCCTGTGAACCAAGGGTGTGGGAATGATCCTCGCTATAAAGATTTGTCCACTTCTTTGTCACACTGCATCCACAAGCATAGGTTAAGTTCATCCACTTGTAGTGTGTTACTATTTTTTCCCCCCCTCTTCTTTCTTCCTCTAGTTGTGTTCTGATCATCCAGCCATTGATGCCAGGTCAAATGGGTACTGTCTGCAAGTATGGGTGTTCTTGTGTATCTCCCCTCACTTCATATCAGCTAGATGCTTCACACTCCGTTCTAGTCCTCTGGGGCCATGTCCCTGCCCCTGGGCCCAGGAGTCTCCAGGTCTCATCATACTGCTGATTAACCAGGTCTCAATCCAGGTTAACAGGAGTTTAGTGAATGTGGTCAGACTTAGTTCACAACTTAATTGCTGTTTTCCCCCATTTCCTCGAATCGGTGACCAACATGGTCAGTAGCAGGACCCAAAGCATCAATTATTCTATGGTCTTCCTTATTCACTGTCCAGCTTTCATGTGCATATGAGGTTATTGAAAATACCATGGCTTGGGTCAGGTGCACCTTAGTCCTCAAGCTGACATCTTTGCTCTTTAACACTTTAAAAAGGTTTTGTGCAGCAGATTTGCCTAATGCAATATGTCCTTTGATTTCTTGACTGCTGCTTCCGTGGGTGTTGATAGTTGATCCAAGAAGAATGAAGTCCTTGACAACTTCAATCTTTTCTCTGTTGATAAGAATATTGCTTACTGGTCCAGTGGTGAGGATTTTTGTTCTCTTGACATTGAGATGTAATCCATACCAAAGGCTATGCTCTTTGATCTTCATCAGTAAATGTTTTAAGTCCTCTTCACTTTCAGCAAGCAAGGTTGTATCATCTGCATATCACAGGTTGTTAACGAGTCTTGTTCCAATCCTAATGCCACATTTTTCTTCATAGAACCCAGGATTATTTCCTCAGCATACAGGTTGAATACATATGGTGAAAGAATACAACCCTGTCACACACCGTTCTTAAAGTTAAACCAGTCAGTGTTCCCATGTTCTGTTCGAACAATTGCCTCTTGGTCCATGTACAGATTCTTTATGAGCACAATTAAGTGTTCCAGAATACTCATACTTTGCAATGTTGTCCATAGTTTGTCATGATCCACACAATCGAAAGCCTTTGCGGAGTCAATAAACCACACAGGTAAACATCTTTCTGATTTCTCTGCTTTCAGCCAAGATCCATCGGACATCAGCAATGATAACCCTCTTTCCACGTCCTCTTCTGAATACAGCTTGAACCTCTGGAAGTTCTCTTTCAATGTACGATTGTAGCCGTTTCTGTATTACCTTTAGTAAAGCTTTACTTGCATAGGATATCAAAGATATTGTCCAATGATTTCCACATTCCATTGGGTCACCTCTCTTTGGAACCATTATAGGCACATGAAATTGTAATTAAAAAATTTAGTGCAATTTTATTAGGCATAATAGAAAAAAGCAAAGAAAGAAACTGAAGTGAAATGAAAGGATATGCTGAAGTTTTGAATTTTGTTCCTGGTTTAAGTGATAAATTCCCCAAAGAGTCCTCTAAAGTTAAGAAGGAAGATGAAATAAACCACTAAGAAATTCAGATAGTTATTTTAATGACATATTTGGATTTAAGAGAGTCTCTGCTGACCTCCTGCTAAGAAAGATAAATAACATATTTGCATTCCCTCCCCCTCCTTCTCCAAATTTCCATATAGCTTTCATTATGTTATTTAGATAATGTCAAGATGTCTGGTATTTACCTTCCATTCTGAAATGCTGTAGCTGCTACAGTTGATTAGTCTTAATTCTATAATTAAATGAACTCATTACTCATCATCCTTCTTTTTACTACTTTGTTGTTGTTAAGTGTATCGAGTTGGTTCTGACTCATAGCCATCCTGTATAGGGTTTCCAAGGAGAAGCTAAGCTGGTGGGTTTGAATTGCCGACCTTGTGATTCGCAGCCCTCATCTTTCTCCTGAACAAAGGCTACTACTTGGTTCTGTCCACTCCTCAATTTCTAATTTTGGGTCACCTTGGTTGTCTGATGTTGGTCCTACTGGTTTTCAAGTAAGCTTGGTGGTTCAAACTCCCCTTGTGACATCATGAATGACAGGTCTCACTGTCTGCTTCCATAAAAACCGAGCCCATTGAGAGACCCTGTATGGGGTTTCCAAGGTAGCGTAGTGGTTACGAATCGGGCTGCGAACCGTAAGGTCAGCGGTTCGAAACTACCAGCCGCTCCGCGGGAGAAAGATGAGGCTTTCTACTCCCATAAAGATTTACACCCTCGGAAACCCTGTACAGGGTCGCTATGGGTCGGAACCGACTCGATGGCACTTAACAACAATAACAACAACAACAAGTCTTAATGGGAGCAGAAAGCTTCATCTTTCTCCCACAGGGAGGCTGGTGGGTTTGAACCACCTAACCACTTGTGGTTAGTTTACCTTACAGCACCACCAGGGCTTCTATCTGCTTCCAAAAATGGTTATAGAAGAGGAAACCCTACGAGTAGTTTTACTTTGTAACAGTCTGTCTCCGTGAGTCAGAAGCGATTCAACTGCAATAGGCTTGGATTTTGGTTTATTGTCTGAGTGCTTCTCTGTTGCCTTTCTAAGTGACAAACATGGTGGCTGAAAGGAAAATTCTTTCCCTAGTTGTGTGTAAACCCTGCTCTGTTGTTTTCTTGCACTGAGTGCTATTGGGAGATAGCTGAGGCCAACGGGAATTTGTTGTCTGTTTGTTCTTTATTTGATTGCCTTTTCTGTTCAGAGGTCCGTGGTTTCTTACTTTATCCATGAAGTTCAACACCTTAAGCTGGTGTCGGATTTCACAGCTAAAGAAATAATGTATCTTGTTGTTAAGTGCCATCGAGTCGGTTCTGACCCATAGCAATGCTGTATAGGGTTTCCGAGGAGTGACTGGTGAGCTTGAACCACCGACTATGCAGTTCAAACGGCTTTTGCAGTCTGGCACATAAAACCACAGCACCACACCAGGACTCCAGAATGTATCTTAGTGGGTCATATTTTCTTGATAGTGTGTCATTATGACTTACAAATTAACCTTTAATTCAAGGAAGTTGGTTCTATTATTTTATCTCTGGGTATTTTTTTTTCCCCTGCCCCATTTGTTAGTTCTTCTCACAAATACCAATTATACTTTTGTTTAATCTCCTTGGTTTGTCTTCCATATCCAACACAGTCATTTTCCATATCATTTAGAAGATCATTACAGACTACCATGCATCTGTGCTCTCATTTTCTTTCATTATTTTTGTTGCTCTTTGTGTAACTTTTAAGTCTACTACTTTACATTTTTCTTAGTTAAAAAGTTTTTGTTTTTTTCCCCCCTCACTGTTCCAGTTGTCTTTTCATCTTCTGTTGTCTTATTATCCCTTCTTTGAACTCAAACTTTATTTATGAGCACTTTTTCCTCTAGGGGGTATGATTACAATTTCCTGGAGAACGCCCAGTGTATTGGGGATTATTCCTTTTGTTTGGGTATTTTGTTCACATGACTCTTGCTTTAAGCTCCTTTTCCCACACATCAACTTCTTCCCATCCACCTTAGATTCCCACCCCCATCCCCAAATTTGAATACATAGATTTAAGATGGTGCTTTGAATGCAGCTAAGAATTTGTGAGTTACACGGGTTATTGGGGGGGGAGGGTTGGGGGACAGTTTATATCTTTGGGGTTTGTTGTCTTCAACACTCTATCTTCAAATCTTTTATTTCTTCTGCCCACATCCCTCTTCACCTGTTGGCATTTGAGTGACTGGTATGAGCCAGAGAAGAATCTCTTAGATAGCTGATGGCTGGCTGTTGCTGCCTGCCTCCCCTTCCTTGACACCACTTCATCTCTGGCAGCTTTCCTTGGCTAGAAGGCATGGAATGTGCTTTCTCCTTCAGCTCTGTCTTCCCTGGGTTCTGCAGGGACATTCTCAGTTTTGTCAGGACCTGCTCACAGTCCTGATTCTAGTGCCTGTAATCAAAGAATTGTTGACTAGGCCTTTCAGGACAGTCACACTTTCTCCCAGGGAAATCTAAACCCCCCCTCGGCTCCTGAGGAAATAGTTGTCAGCTTTTAGCCTTCTCTCTCATTTCGGTCCAGACTTTGCAGCCTTTGGCAGGTGTGTTTCATAATTTATAGTTTGGGATGATGGCCATTTTATTGTTCATTGAAGACAGTGTGTTCCCTCTCTTTTATTCTTTTTGTGGATTTTGCTGAGTTCCAAAGGAGAGGAATGGAATTTAAAAAAATTATTTTATTGTCAACTTAAATGGAAAGCCCTAGTTATTGTTTCAGCAAAGAGAAAAGTTTTTTGAGTAGGCTTTTAAGCAAATGTTTTTGAAATGCCATTTATAGACATCTTTTATTTTATATTTAAGCAGGTAAATCATCAAAGGTTTACCATATAATGAAACAAATGCCCACATTTAAAAAAATCTATCAAAGGGAAACATTTTTCATAATATTACTGAGGAGTTAAATAACTGAGTGTCAATTACCACTCATAAGATGATTTAAATGATTTTTAAATGATAAATGTTTGACTTTTCTTTCTGTTATGAATGGGAGCATCATTTGGAAGACCCTTTCTAGTTGAAAGTCTAGTATAACTGTGCGTCTGTTAAGGTCACAGAGAAAGAGATGACAAAGTCAGTGCCATTAATTTTTAAATTTACATTTTTATATTTGCATTGTCATAAAAATATATATAACAATATTTGCCAACTCAACGTTTTTCATGTTGAAAATGACATTAATTTTCACCAATGACATTAATCATGTACAACCATCACTAATATCTTCAGCAGGAATTTCTATCACATAGATGTAAATCCAATAGTGCCATTGATTTTAATTCGTAATGCAGCAACCCTATGCCAAAGCTTTTCTTATAGTTTCTTCTATAGACTCTATAATCTGATAGATTCTTTAAGAAAAGCTCAGGGGACTAATATAGGCCAGTTTTTTTTATCTTCATATAAGAATTTGCCCATGGCCTTTAAACTTGAAGGTTAGATTGGAAAGATATAATAGCCTTGGTTCATATTTTCTTTCTTTAAGTATCTTAAATATGTTGCTCTATTGTCGTCATCTTTTGAAAAAAAAATTTGATTGGGCTTTAGGTAAAAGTTTACACAGAAAATTAGGTTTCTCTGTAATCATTTTCATATAAATTATACCAGTGTGGCAGCATTCTCATTATTTGTATTCTGTTTGGGCAGTTTCCATTGATCTAATGTCCCTTTCCCTCCTTTCCTTCTCATCTTTGTGTCTGGGTAAATTGTGACCATTGGTCTCATATAGTTCATTGTTTTAGGAAGCACATTACTCACAGGTGATATAATTTCTTTTGTAAACCACTCTATTATTTGGTGGAAAGATGACTTATAATTCCAAGTTCACAGGATGATATCTTAGGATGAATGTCTCAGGGGATCCTATGGTCTCTGTTGATCCGTTAGATCTGGTCTTTTGTTTTAGGAATTTGAGTTTTGTTCTACACTTTTTTCACATTTTATCTGGACTTTCTTTATGCCTCTGGTCAGAATCGTCAGCAGAATCATCTAGGTGTTCTGGTCTCAGATCCAAAGAGGCTGTAGTTCATGTGGGCTATTAATATTATGGACTAATTTCTTTTCTGAGCTTTTGATTTCCTTTATTCTCTTTTGCTCCACATGAGCAGAGACAAATAGTTTCATCTCAGATGACTGTTTATAAGTTTTTAAGACCTTAGGTACACTAAACTAGGTTGTAGAATATTATCATTGTGATTTATGTTATGCCAATTAGCTAACTTGTCCATCAAGACTAGTCTCCAAGCCTTTTAATGCAATCAACCAATCCCATGAGTTGTTTGGCTATGTCCAGGAAGGCTCCATAATTGTGGCCCAGTGCAGTTTGTTATATATGTGGATATATATGCAGCACACTCAAAGGGGCTCTGGTAGCATAGTGGTTACGAGTTGGGCTGTGAACCTCAAGGTCAGCAGTTCGAAACTACCAGTTGCTCCGCGGGAGAAAGATGAGGTTTTTCTGCTCTTGTAAAGATATACAGCCTCGGAAAGCCTACATAGGGTCGCTATAGGGTCACTATGAGTTGGAACTGATTCCACGACATACAACATGCAGCACACTCAACGAGTATGTATAAACATACCTAGATAGACACCTGCATGTGCATTTACCTGCATGTGCCTTCCTCCACATATCTATGCATCCATCTTTGTCACCGCTCTTGTTTCTCTAGGGTATATACTTAGCAGTGTGATTGCTGGATCATAAGGTGTTTCTATTTCCAGCTTTTTGAGGAAACATCAGACTGTTTTCCATACTGGTTGTACCATTTTACAATCCATCCAGCAATGTATAGGCATTCCAATTCCCCCACAAATTTGCTAGAATTTATTGGGTGTTTTTGGTCATTGTCAGTTTTGCTAGGGCGAGATGATACCTCATTTGAGTTTTGACTTGCATCTCTCTAATAGCTAATGATTGCAAGCATCTCTTCATATACCTGTTGGCTGCCTATCTGTCTTGTTGGATTAAGTGTCTGCTCATATCCTTTGCCATTTTTTTTCTTGGATTGTTTGTAATTTTTTTGTAGATGTCCTATTGCCCTCTAGCATGAGCACCTGTCTGAAGGTTTGTTGTACTGTGGTGGGTTGTGTGTTGCTGTGATGCTGGAATCTGCACCACAGGGAATTTAAATACCAGTTCTGTCACGTAGGGTGAACAGATTTCGATGGAGCTTCCAGACTACGACAGACGAGGAAGAAGGGCTTGGCAATCTACTTCTTAAAAAAAAAAAAAAATGACCAGTGGAACCTTATTGCTAGCTGTAGAACAGTGTGTGATGTAGTGTTGGAATGGAAGAATGGAAGAATGGAAGATGAGATTTTCAAATTGAAAAGCACTCAAAAGATGACTGGGCCAGAGCTGCCTCTTCAAAGTGGTGTTGATCTTAATGATGTGGGATCTTTATTTGCTGATCCGGCATGATTCATAATGAGAAGAAACCATGGCAAACATCCATTAATAACCAGAACATGGAACGTACAATGTATGAATCTATGAAAAGCAGAAGTTGTCAAAAATGAAATGGGATGTTTGAAGATAGCCATCCTAGGCATTAGTGAGCTGAAGGGGTCTAGCACTGGTCTTTTTGAATCAGACAATCATATGGTCTATGAGGAATGCCACATAGATGAGGCATCGCATCACATTTATTGTCAAAAAAGAACATTTCAAGATCTATCTCGATGTCTAACACCGTCAGTGATAGAATAATATCCGTTTGTTGTTGTTAAGTACTGTCAAGTCAGTTCTGACTCATAGTGACCCTTTATAAGATTTCTGAGGCTTCAAATCTTCATGGAAGCAGAAAGCCTCATCTTTCTCCCAAAGAGCGACTAGTGGGCTTGAATCATGGGCCTTGTGGTTCACAGTCCAGTGTTTATCATATGGCGCCACAAAAAGACCAATTATTATGACAATTATTCAAATTTATGCACCAACCACTAATGCTAAAGATGAAGACATTGAAGAATTTTACTAACTCCACAGTCTGAAACTGATCAAACTTTCAATCAAGATGCACTGATAATTACTGGTGATTAGAATGTGAACGTTGGAAACAAAGAAGGATTGAGAGTTGGGAAACATGGCTTTGATGACAGAAATCATGCCTCGATTGTGTAACAGAATTTAGAAAGATGATGACTATACACAGGGACCTCACCACATGGAGTATACACAGTATCACCAATCAGACCAGGGGCTGGCTGCTGAACAGATGGTAAATTTCTCATCTACAAGTTCAAATTGAAGATGAAGAAAATGAAAACAAGTTCATGAGAGCCAAAGTATGACCTTGAGTATATCCCACCTGAATTTAGAGACCATCTCAAGAATACACTTGACTCATTGAACTATAATGCCTGGAGGCCTGAAGAATTGTGAAATGACATCAAAGATATCACACATTAAAAAAGCAAACAATCACAAAAAAGACAGAAAGATGTTTACATGTGTTTTATTGACCATACAAAGGCATATAACTGTGTTGTTGTTGTTGTTACGTGCCATAGAGTTGGCACCGACTCATAGTGACTTTATGCACAGCAGAACGAAACAATGTCTGATCCTGGGCCAACCTCCCTACTGTTGCCACACTTGAGTGTGTAGATCATAACAAATTGTGGATAACATTGCAAAGAATGGGAATTCCAGAACAACTGTGCTCATTCAGAACCTATACACAGACCAAGAGATAGTTGTTCGCATAGAACAAGGAGATACTGCATGGTTTAAAAATAGAAAAGGTGTATGTCAGGGTTATAAACTTTTACTATACTTATTCAATCTGTATGTTGAGCACATAATTCAAGAAGGCAGACTATATGAAGAAGAATGTAGAATCAAGATTGGAGGAAGACTCGTTAACTCCTTTCGATATGAAGATAACACAATATAGATTACACATCAGCATGAAAAAACAAACAAAACCCCTTACAACTGGACCATAAGCAACATTACGATATATGGAGCAAAGATTAAAGTTGTCGAGGATTTCATTCTACTTGGATCCACAATCAACGCAGATGGAAGAAACCGTCAGATGGCATATTGCATTGGGCAAATCTGCTGCAAAAGACCTCTTTAAAGTCTTAAAAAGCAAATATGTCACTTTGAGCACTAACGTGTGCCTGACTCAAGTCATGATATTTTAGAAAGTAGGACAGTGAATAAGGAAGACTGAAGAAAAACTGATGTTTTGAATGATGTGCTACCGAAGAATACTGAATACGCTATGGACTGCCAGAAGAACAAACAAATCTATCTTGGAAGAAGTATAGCTAGAATGGCCCTTGGAAGGGAGGATGGAAAAACTTTGTCTTATGTACTTTGGAGAGACCACTCCCTGGAAAAGAGCATCATGCTTGGTAAAGTAGAGGGTCAGTGACAAATCAAGGACCCTCCATGCAGTGGACTGATACAGTGGCTGTAACCATGGACTCAAATATAGCAGTGATTGATTGATGGTGTAGCACTGGGCAGTGTGTCCTTCTGTTGTGCATGGAGTCGCACACGAGGGCAACAATCAAAGCAACAGACGAATTGTCATTATTGAGAAGTCCGATGTCAATCAGATTTTCTTTCTCTTTATCAGTGACTTGGTGCTTTTGTAGCAGGCTCACCCGTGATGGACAGGTTTCAATGGGGCTTACAGACCAGAAAGGAGAGACAGACTGCTTCTGAAGGTTTTCTTATTGTTGTTAGGTGCCATCAAGTCAGTTCTGACTCATAGTGACCCTGTGCACAACAGAACGAAAGACTGCCTGGTCCTGGGCCATGGCCATTAGGCTAGAGCCCATTGCTGCTGCCACTGTGACGATCCAGCTCCTTGGGGTCTTCCCCTTTTACATTGAGCCTCCACTTTACTAAGCATGATGTCCTCCTTCAGGGACTGATCCCTCCTGATAATATGTCAGAAATATGAGAGACAAAGTCTCACCATCCTGGCCCCTAAGGAGCATTCTGGTTGTACTTCTTCCAACACAGATGTGTTTGTTCTTCTGGTAATCCATGGTACTTTTAAATATTTTTTTCCAACACCATAACTCAAATACATCAATCCTTCTATGGTCTTCCTTATCAATGGATAACTTCCACATGCATATGAGGCTACTGAAAATATCATGGCTTGGGTCAGGTCCACATTAGTCCTCAAACTGTCATCCTTGCGCTAGAATACATATGAAAGAGGGTCTGTGCAGCAGATTCGCCTAATGTAATATGTCGCTTGGTTGGGCACAGTGACTCTGTGTATTCATTCCATCTTTTTTTTTTTTTTTTTTGTAAAACTGGACAATTTTAATGTTAAAATAACATCATAAATAGTTCTTAATAACTGCAGACGGGTAAGGCTATTTGATAGTATTAGAAACACAGGTGATGGTGATTTTTCCTGGTTGTAGTCTTCACCAATAAGGAATGACTTAAAGGAAACTGCTGTCAAACCAGTAAGACTGCATTTATGCATCTGTCATTTTCAGGATTGTTGGTAACTTGAGCATATTTACCCCAGATAACCTTGCCTCCTTGTGTCACCAGGCCCAGCTCGCTCACGTTCACTTCAATGACAGTCCCTTTGGTGATCACACCCAGAGTTGTATAGAGCGGTGATGAGGGATTCTTCTTCACACCAAGTGTTGGTAAGCAGAAGGTGGCTTTAAGCTCAGGATGTGTTACGTGAGCCTTCTTGAAACGTAAGCCCATTGGTGTGATGAATCTTTCGTATTTAGGTGGATTTCGTGTAAAGTCATCTCCAACGAAGCAGACTTTGGTAACCATCCTTTTCCATGCTTTCTTTTGTCTCTTTCCTGTCCGAATAACTTTTAATACTTCTGTTTCTTCCTGGGCACGGACTTTGGGCAGAGGGACTTCCCATTTTCCCGCTTTCTCCGTTTGTTTTTGTTTAATCATATTGGAAAGTACTTTAGCTCGGGACTGCCCATCTCTGTCCAGCAGATAGGCAGGTACTGCACCTTGTGAAGTCTTCTTGACTTTCCTTCTTTGTCTTTTTCTCATGATAATCGAAATGATATCCATAGTGCTACGGTGTAACTCAATATATTCATTTTGTGGCATGGTGATGGCAGCAAAGCCACCAGGTACAGCCTCTGGGGCATGAAAAACTACTCAGTTTTTGTCCCTGAGACCCTCAAGCCGAAAGAACTCAGCCCATGACAGGATGAGACTCATTCCATCTTCTTTTGATGCTTTCTGCATCAGTCAATATTTTGCCTATGGAATCCTGCAGTATTGCAAGTCTAGGCTTCATTTCCCTCAGCTTGAGGAATGCTGAGTGTGTTCTTCCCTTTTAATTTTCTAACTCCAGGTTTTTGCACATTTCATTACACTACTTAACTTTGTCTTCCCGATCTGCCCTTTGAAAATTTCTGTTCAGTTCATTTACTTTAGGTTAGCAGTCCAATGCTTATCCTACAGCGCCACACCAGGATCTGATATCTACGTTATCTATTTATGGCACCGTAAGGAAATTCATTGGCTCACAAGGTCAGTTTGAACCAAAATGTCAGTGGCTTAAACCCACCAACCACTCCTCAGAAACCCTAGCCATGACCACTATGAGTTGGAACTGACTCTATCATACTTAATAACAACATCTATCTATCTATCTATCTATCTATCTATCTATCTATCTATCTATCTATCTATCTTGAAGACTAAGGTGCGCCTGACCCAAGCCATGGTATTTTCAATAACCTCATATGGATGTGAAAGCTGGACAGTGAATAAGGAAGAT
>NW_006408674.1:5811223-5811971 GCF_000296735.1 Chrysochloris asiatica
TCATAGTGACCCTGTACAGGGTTTCCAAGGCTGTACATCTTTAAGGGAGCAGAATGCCTCATCTTTCTCCTGGGGAACCGCTGGTAGTTTTGAACTGATGACCTTAAGGATGGCAACCCGACTAGTAACCCAGAACTTTCTTTATACATGTGTATATATATATAATGTTTAAATGTCATTTGTTTTAATAGAATGTCTTTTTTTTTTTTTTTAACTTTCTTGTGTGATTTGAGTGAAAGTTTACATAACAAATTGTTTTTCTATTCAACAATTCATACACATTTTGTTTCTTTGATACTGATTACAACCCTTACAACACAAAAGCATCCTTTTTTACTCTTGCATCCTTCTTTCACATGCCTTCCTGACTTCTGAGCTTTATCCCTGGATAAGCGCTGCCCCTTGGATCTCATACAGTTGATGGTTCGAAGGGGTGCACACCTCCCTGGTGATATTTTTCACCTCATAAACCTATCATTTGGATGGAAATTGAGCCATGGGGGGGGGGTGAGTTCAGTTCCAGGCCTGAAGGCCATAGTCTCCAGGGTTCCACCAGTCTCTGTTAGACCAGTAAGCATGGCTTTTTTTTTTTTTTCTTTTTTTTAAATTTTCTTCCACATTTTTCTCCTACTCTATCTAGAACCTTCAGTTGGAATGATAGATTTTATCTTGAAAACGACCAGTCTGGGTCAATTTTCCCATGTAAATGGGGTGTCCTTTCAATGTGGTGATTTGAGTTTTCTTTTAT
>NW_006408674.1:5813601-5824138 GCF_000296735.1 Chrysochloris asiatica
TGTCTCAGTGAGCTGTGAGCTCATGGAGGACTGCCCTGGTTCTCTTTGGTTCCTGAGTCTGGGGTAGCAGACTCGGTAAAAGTTGTTGATTGAGCTGCTGAAGATGCTGGGTTGTGGTGCTAGGAATATTCCATTTAGAAAATTTAACAGTTTATTTCCTTATGAATTTTTATTTCACTCAAGTGTTTACCATGCACCAACTGGGACAGAGAAATGTGAAGACATAGTCCTTGCTCTCTAGCAGCGACTGTCTAGTCATGAAAATAATGTATATCAGGATGTGTGTGTGTGCAAAACTTATATGATTGATTCTCTTTTAGGTTAGGTGACTGTAGGTGGGGACAGTTCTCTTGTTGTTCCTGCCACCTGCAGGGTGGGAGTCTTGGCCACTGGCACAGACTAGGGGCGGAGGTGAGGCATGGTGTTGGGTCCAGGGGCAACTACTGCTCTGTCCAGCATGGAGAGAGTGGGTTCTCTTATGTCTTGAGCATTTTCTGAGAACTTGAGGCAACACTGAAATAAATCTTTAGTAGCTTGGCAGAGAACCATGACCTGCAGCTTGTTGGTCAAAACAGGTTTAAAATACTAGTACTTAATTGAACTAGACAGTTGTGATGGCTAATTTTATTTGTCAATTTGGCTAGACTATGGTTTAGTGTTTTGGCCAAATCTAGTCTATTGCTGTTCCATAATGTAACATAATGCAATATAACAATCAGTCAGTTGAACAGTTTCCTTAGGGAGTGTTGTGCCTCTGAATTATGGATAGATATTTTGGCAGCATTTGCTGTCTCTATACATCGGTATTTTCCCCACTGCCTGACCTACAGCACTTGGGCTGCAAGCCTGCACAAACATCCAGCCTGTCACCTGACCTATGGATTTTGAACCTTCCCATCACCATGACTAAGTGAGCCAGCCCTTTGAAATGTATCTATCTATCTATCTATCTATCTATCTATCTATCTATCTATCTATCATCTATCTATCTATCTTTCCATCTATTGATCTATTATCTATCCACCCATCCATCCAGATAATTTCACTTGTTCTTTTTCTTTAGAGAATCCTAAGATAACAGTTTAAACAGGAAATATATCAAACTGAAGAATTTGTAGGCAAAAGTACTATCAATCCAATCTACGGCTCAAAGAATGTGGAGGTTCTCTCAAGGGGATGGAAAGGAGGCACTGTGCTAAGTATTTCTATATCTGTCATTGCCTGTTAGCCTTACTGCAGCCATCATGTTTGGACAAAGGCAAATCGGAGCTCTGAAAGCTTAGGTAGAGTTTAGAGGTTAGAACAGTCAGCTTGTAGGCATTAGAGGTGGGATCCCAGCATGAGTCTCATTAATTCAAAGTCCTTGCTCTTGCATGTCAGGCATGAATGTTGTTGTTGTTAAGTACCCTCGAATCGGTTCTGACCAAAGCGACCCTGTATAGGATTTCCAAGGCACAGCTGGTGAGCTTGCAGTTCAAATGGCTGCTTGCAGCCGGGTGCATTAACCCACAGCACCACACCAGGACTCCAAGGCATGAATTTAGACACCTTTTAAATTAATTTGAGTCACATCAATTCAGCTTTGCATTCTATCTTTGAACACGTTAAAGAGGTCTTCTGCAGCACATCTGCCTAGTGCAATACGCCATTTGATTTCTTGACTGCTACCCTCAATGAGTGTTGGTTATGGATCTAAGCAAAATGAAGTTTTTGATAACTTCAATCTTTTCTCTGTTTATCAGGATATTTATTGGGCCAGTTATGAGGATTTTCATTTTCTTTCCATTAAAGTGCACTTCCATGCTGAAGACTGTAGTCGTTGATCATCATCAGTAAGGATTTAAAGTCCTCTTTGTTTATGACAAGCAAGGTTTTGTCATCTGCATACTGCAGATTATTGTCTTCCTCCAATCCTGAGGCCATGTTCCTCTTCATATAATCCCGTTTCTCAGATTATTTGTTCAGCATGTAAGTATGGCGAACACATACTTATTCAAGCTACTTATCCTGACACACAACTTTCCTAATTTTAAACCACTCAGTATCCCCTTATTCTGTTTGAATGACTGCCTCTTCATATATTTACAGGTTCCTCGTGAGCACAACTGAAGTCCTGGTGTGGCACTGTAAGTTAATACGCTGGACTGCAAAGTCAGTTTGAACCACAAGGTCTGCAGTTCAAGTTCACCAGCTGCTTCTTGGAAACCCTATATAGGGTAGCTATGAGTTAGAACCTACTCAACAGCACTTAACAAGAACAGAAACGAGCACAATCAAGTGCTCTGGAATACTCACTCTTTACAATGTTATCCGTAGTTTGTTATGATCCACACAGTTGAATGCCTTTGCACATCAATAAAACACAAATAAACATCATTTTGATATTTTGTGCTTTTAGTTAAGAGCCATCTGACTTAGCAATGACCTGTTTTGTTCCACATCCTTTTCTGGATCCAGCTTAAATTTCTGGCAGCTCCCTGTTGATGTATTGCTGCAGGTTTTTGAATTATCTTCATCTAAATTTTACTTATCCTGACACAGCCAGAGTGCTCCTTAGAGGCCAAGATGGCCAAACTTCGTCTCTCATACTTTGGACATATTGTCAGGAGGGAACAGTCGCTGGAGAAGGATATCATGTTTGGTAAGATGGAGGGTCAGAGAAAAAGAGGAAGACCCCCAACAAGATGGATCGGCCTGGTGGCAGCATTGATGGACTCAAATGTGGCAACAGTAGTGAGGTTGGCCCAGGACCGGACATTGTTTCGTTCTGCTGTGCATAAGGTCACTATGAGTCAGTGCCAACTCGATGGCACCTAACAACAACAACAAATTTTACTTGCATGTGATATTAATGTTCGATGATTTTCATATTCTTTTGTGCCACTTCTATTTGGAATGGGCACAAATATGGGTCTCTTTCAACTGGGTGACCAGGTAGCTATCTCCCAAATTTCTTGGCATAAGCAAGTGAGCATCTTCAGTGCTGCATCAGTTTGTTGAAACACTTCAATTTGCATCCCATCAATTCCGGGAGCCTTGTTTTTTGTCAAAATTCTGCCACGCAATTTCCATCACCATTTCCATCACCAAGGCCACATTTTTCATCTATTGATTCTTCCTCTCTGTTTCCAACTTACACATTCCAACCCCCAGTAATTATCAATGCATCTTGACTGCATGTTTGATCAATTTCAGATGAAGAAGTTGGTAGAATTCTTCAATTTCATCATCACTGACTTTAGTGGTTGCTACATAAATCTGAATAATAGTAATATTAAGTGGTCCTCCTTGTAAGTATATAGATATTGTCCTATCACAGACAACACTGCACTTCAAGACAGACCTTCAAATGTTTTTAACAATGAATGTGACGCCATTCCTCTTCAATTTGTCATTCTCAGCATAGTAAGCCATATGATTTTCAGATTCAAAATGGCCCATATTAGTTCATTTCAGCTCACTAAGGCCAAGAATATTGATCTTTATGTGTTCCATTTAATTTTTGATGACTTAGAATTTTCTGAAATTCAAACTTCATACATTCCACATTTCAATTATTAATGGATGTCTGCAGCTGTTTCTTCTCATTTTGAGTTGTTCCCCATCAGCAAATGAAGGTTCCATAATCTTTGCTCCATTTTTGTCATTATGGTCAACTCTACTTTGAGGAGGTAGCTCTTCTCCAGTCATATTTTGCATGCCTTCCAACCTGAGGGTCTATATCTGACAGTGTTCTGATGCTACGCATATGGTTTTCAGTGGCTAACCATTCAGAAGTGGCCTGCTTCTCCTTCTTCCTAGTCTGTCTTAGTCTGAAAGCTCTTCTGAAACCTGTCCACTATGATTGACCCTACTGGTATTCAAAATACTGGTGGCATAGCCTCCAGCATCACAACAAAATATAAGCCACCTTACTAGGAAAAAAGTGTCAAAGAGAAAAGATGTCAGCTTGAGGACTATGGTACGCCTGACACAAGTCATGGTATTTTCAATAACCTCGTATGCATGCGAAAGCTGGACAGTGAATAAGGAAGAATTGATGCTTTAGAGCTATGGTGTTGGAGGAGAATATTGAAAGTGCCATGGGCTGCCAAAAGAACCAACAGATCTGTGTTGGAAGAAGGGCAGCCAGAGTGCTCCTTGGAAGCCAGGATGGCCAAACTTCATCTCTCATACTTCAGACATGTTGTCAGGAGGGACCAAACATTTGGTAAGGTGAAGGGTCAGAGAAGAAGAGGAAGTCCTCCAGCAAGATGGATTAGCAAAGTAGCAGCATCAATGGGCTCAAGCATGGCAACAACTGTGAATTTGGCCCAGGACTGGGCAGTGTTTTGTTCTGTTGTACACAGGGTCGCTATGAGTCGGTATCGACTCTATGGCACCTAACAACAACAACAACTAGGAAAAAATGACATATGGGTAGTGGTTGCAGGCCTTAAGACTTAGTTCTGATTGCTTCGTGGGAGAATTCTCAGCTTCCGTATCGGAGACCCAGCTTCAGTTCCTGGCCAATCCAGCTCACACACAGCTACCTCCTGTCTCTCAGTGAGGGTCTGCATTTTGCTATCGTGATGAGCATGTTTCAGTGAAACTTCCAGACTAAGACAGTCTAGAAATAAAGGTCTGATGACCTACTTAGAAAAACCAGCCAATGAAAAACTTATGTGTCTCAACAGTCTAATCCTCCACCAATTCTGAGGATAGTGCAGAACTGGGTAGGGTCTCATTCTTCTTTGTGTGGTGCCATCATAAGTCGGTAGCCAGCTCAATGGCAGCTAGCAACAAGAAGACCTACTGAAGATTCTGAGCAAGCAGGGGACTTGATGGAAATACCGCTGGAAATTTTATGTGGGGCTAGATGGGTTGGAGATACAAGATTGATGCAGAGGCAGGGCGTCAGGTAGGCAGTATAATATAGCAAAGAGAATTCTTGCAATAGAGCCAAAAGGAATGGGGTCCCATTTTGCCAATGGTTTTAATCTATTTGGGTTCAATTTACTCTTTTTGGGCTTAATTTTTCTCAGCTGAAAAATAGGCATCATCATTGCACGATATCACCTCTTTCCAGCACTGACACATTGTACTAGAATTCAACTTATTAACAGACCTCAAGCTTGAAATGATGAAGGGTTAAATTAGCAGGGTTATCAACTGAAGAAAGAGAAAGGAAAGATATTCTGGAATTTGAAATGATAGGGCTTAAAAGATGATTCAGTATAAAGGGACATAAAGGAGGTGAGAAATAAAAATAATTTTGAGTCTATCATGGGATATTATGATTTTGATAGTTCCAAAATAATGATGGTGGGTTTTAGGAGGAAGATGATGAGTATGGTTTTAAATACTACTGAGTACTGTGGATTGAACTGAGTCCCCTCAAAATATTTGCTGGAATTGCATTGGGCAAAACTGCTGTAAAAGGTCTCTTTAAAGTGTTGAAGAGCAATGATGACACTTTGAGGATGAGGATCTACCTGACCCAAGCCATGGTATTTTCAGTCACCTCATATGCATGGGAAAACTGGACACTGAGTAAGACCAGAGACGATTCAATGTACTTGAATTATGGTGTTGACAAGAAATATTGCATGTATCATGGACTGCCAGAAAAACAAACAAATCTGTTTTTGAAGAGGTAACAGCCAGATTGCTCCTGCAAATTGACGATGGTGAAATTTGTCTCATGTACTTTGGACATGTTATTAGGAGGGACCAGTCCCTGGAAAAGACCATGAGGCTTGGTAAAGTTGAGTATCGACACAAAGAGGAAGACCCTCAATGAGATGGATTAACAGAGTGCCCGCAACACTGTGCTCAAGCATAGCAACAGTGAGGATGGCCCAGGCTTGGGCAATGTTTCCTTCTGTTGTACATAAGATCACTGTGAGCAATGCTGACTCAGACACCTAACAACAGTATAAGCCAAAATACCTGTGAGTCTAATCTAGTCACCTTCCAGAACACAATGTAATGTCATGTAAACAATCTGTTGAAGTTATACCTCTGTAGGGCAGAGCCTACATGGACTCACTTCTGAATTACATATATAGAGCAGCATAAATAGAGACATGGATGTGCATTTTGGGGAAGGCAGATGTCGTTGCAAGGACTGTCTTCAAACCAAGGTACACTAAGAAGGAATCAACACAACCGAGACCTCTAGGACTTCGAGAAAACTGTGACTCTTTAAAGCCTCTCACTTGAGATGTTTCTGTCACACCAGCACTAGGAAACTAAGACATAGAGTAAAAACTGAAAACAAACTATCCTGGACTCTGGTACCTGCAGGACCCTAACAGTGAGGGCCACTCAAAGTCTGCTCCATTGGTGCTTTCCTTCCCCTGGTCCCAGCCCTAACCTTGTGGGAGGAAGAGATTTAAAAGCCAATATAAAGGACAGGCAGAAAAGAAGAGAGTGTCAAGTTCATAATAGTCCTTACCTGCAACCAGTCTCCCGCTGTGAACTGTGGGGGACAGTCTGTCCTGGCACAGGATTTACGAGATGAAGCCTTGGGCCCCTGGCACAATTCATCGGAGAGATTCAGAAAGCTGCCATCTGTCAACAGCTGCCGGCAGGTGACTCTTCGAGTCTGAGTTCCCCCACCACATGTCCTGGAGCACTGAGGAGACAGGAGGTGGAGACTCAACGAGGTTGGCATGACCCATTCCGTGCCAGGACAGTGTAGTGCTCTTCACTATCTACCTGGGCTAGGCCATGGAGGCCCGCCTGCCATACCTGCTGCCATTCTTCAATGTGCCAGCTAGGAGGGCAATCAAACTGATTGCATGCTTGCAAGGCATGGGGCTTTTCAGCTCTGCATTCTTCAGGAGGGACAAGGGATTCTCCAGGGTGCAGGCAGTGTACATCTCGAGTCTGGATTCCAACACCACAGGTAGCTGAGCAGGGTCCCCAGGAGCCCGTGTGCCACCTACATCAAACAATACGTGTGCAAGTTGAGTTATTCAACGGCAATCCGAGCATAAACAATTCCAAATTCTCTTGAATTCCAAAATTCAAATTCTGTATAAAGGTCCCGGTCTCTGGTGGTACAAATGGCTTCCACTGCTAACCAAAAGGTTGGAGGTTCAGTAACCCAAGTACACATGGAAAAGAAAGACCTTGTGATCTATTTCTGAAAACTCAGTAATTGAAAACCCTGTGAAAAAAAAAGTCCCACTCTGACACACATGATTGACAAGATGGCACAGCGTCATGCTGTATTTCATTCTGGTGTACGCAAGGTCGAGATGAGTCGGAGTTGGCTCAATGACACCGAACAACAACAACAAATGATACACACAGTCAGTATGAGTTGCAGAAACTCAACAACAACTGGTTTTTATTTGGTTTATAAAGATCCCAGAGCCATAGTATTTCCAATGTTGTTGTTAAATGCTGTCAAGTTAGTTCCAACTCCTAGCGACCCTGTAGAGGGTTTCCAAGGAGTGACTGGTGAGTTCAAACCACTGACCTTGTGGTTCAGGTTCAAACCAACCTCGTAGTTAAGTGCTTATCCTATAATGCCACACTGGGACTCCACAGACACAATTAAAATACAGAAGTACAATGTTTAAAGCAGGGCATGCCAAGTGTTTAGAAATCTTACCCAGTGAGGAAAGTCCAGGGTAAAAAAAAGTAGGTTTCTACTAGGCTTGTCCAACCACCATATATCAATCATAAACTTTTGATTTTGTTTTGAATAGAACTCCAAGGCAATGATGATTTATACAGGTGTCAAAAGAACTTTTAAATAATTAAAAGCATACTTCAGGAAATCTTCTGGGCACCTGGATTCAGTATTGGGAATGTCCCTAAGAAAATGCTTTTATATTAGGATTGAATTCATAACATACTATAATGTGATTTCCAATAAGATCTTGGAAAAATCAGGTTTTCTCATGAAACATCTGTAAAAATGGAAACCAAGACAGCTGTTCTTGATTCCTGTTTCCAAGTTGCCTTCATGGAAGATTTTCCCTACATATACTCCCATCAGAAACATGAGAGTACCTGGTTTCCCATACCCCTACCAATGCTGGAGAATGTTACTTTTTAAATCTCTGTACATCTGATTGGTGGGAAACTGTACATTATGCTCATTTAAACTCTTAAAATTTAAATTATTAGAGAGCATGGATTTTTAACTAGTAACTGTAATAATGTATCATGAGAAAATCATCTTTAAATGCTTGAAATGTATATAAAAGAATGTTTGCTCCAGTGTAGTGTGTAATACTAAAAAAATAAATAACTTTTAAAAAGGAAAGAAGACACTTATTTATTTAATATTCAGGTACAAAATAAATTATGCTGTGTCATTCACACAGTATAATGCGAACAGCCATTAAAATAATAATGAAGGTGTATAATGATTTACGTAGAAGTGCACCCATGAAAAATTTTTATTAGAGAAAAACAAGCCAGGTCTTAAACAGCTTGTGGAGTATAATCATGTTTTGTATATTTATTCATGCATGCAGAAAAAAGTCTGGATAATTATTTGATGATCTCTTAGTGAAAAAGAAGAGAACATCTGGATAATTATTTGATGATCTCTAAGAGAAAAAGAGGAAGACCCCCCCAATGAGATGGATTGGCTAAGTGGCAGCAATGATGGACTCAAGCATGACAACAATAGTGAGGTTGGCCCAGGACCGGGCAGTGTTTCGTTCTGCTGTGCATAAAGTCGCTATGACTTGGTACCGACTCGATGGCACCTAACAATAGTAAGTGATGGGATTTTTATTTTCCTTATTCTTTTCAGGGTTAACCCTGATTTTTCTTATAATAAACATTCATTATCATAAAAAATGAAGTTAGTTCTTTGAAAAAAAATTAGTACTCATCTGAAAGCGATTTTTAATTTTCTCATTCAGAATTTTTGTAATACATATTCTAATTTAAGTACAGAAAAAAATAAAACTATACTAAGAATATACATTGTGAAGTATGAGTATTCTGGAACACTTAATTGTGCTCATGAGGAATCTGTATATGGACCAAGAGGCAGTTGTTCAAACAGAGCATGGGAACACTGAATGGTTTAAAATTAAGAAAGGTGTGTGATAAGGTTGTATTCTTTCACCATACTTATTCAATCTGTATGCTGAGCAAATCATCCGCGAAGCTGGGTTACATGAAGAAGAATGTGGCATCGGGATTGGAGGAAGACTCATTAACAACCTGCAATATGCAGATGATACAACCTTGTTTGCTGAAAGTGAAGAAGACTTAAAATATTTACTGATGAAGATCAAAGAGCACAGCCTTTGGTATGGATTACATCTCAATGTCAAGAAAACAAAAGTCCTCACCACTGGACCAGTAAACAACATCCTTATCAATGGAGAAAAGATTGAAGTTGTCAAGGACTTCATTCTTCTTGGATCAACTGTCAACACTCACGGAAGCAGCAGTCAAGAAATCAGACGATGTATTGCATCAGACAAATATGCTGCACAAAACCTTTTTAAAGCGTTGAAGAGCAAAGATGTCAGCTTGAGGACTAAGATGCACCTGACCCAAGCCATGGTATTTTCAATAACCTCATATGCATGTGAAAGCTGGCCAGTGAATAAGGAAGACCGTAGAAGAATTGATGCTTTTGAGTTATGGTGTTGGAGAATATTGCCATGGGCTGCCAAAAGACCCAACAGATCTGTTTTGGAAGAAGTGCAGTCCGAGAGCTCGTTGCAGGCCAGGATGGTCAAACTTCATCTTGCATACTTTGGATATAGTGCCAGGAGGGACCAGTCACTGGAGAAGAATACCATGTTTGGTAAGGTAGACGGTTAGAGAAAAAGAGGAAGACCCCCAGAGAGATGGATTAGCAAAGTGGCAGCATCAATGGACTCAAGCGTGGCAACAATTGTGAGGTTGGCCCAGGATTGGACAGTGCTTCGTTCTGTTGTGCATAGGGTTGCTATGAGTTAGTACCAACTTGATGGCACCTAACAACAACAAGAAGAATCTAAAATTTGAATATATAAACATATATTCAAAGATGTCAAATACAATAGGGCAAAAAGTAAAATTTTAATTCTAAAAAAACCAACATTGAAGTGATGATAATTATAAAAGTTTGGAGATGCAATAAAAAGTATTAACATATATAAAGCAAGAGCTATTAGATGTAAGTAAAACTGACAGAAATATAATTTTAAGATAAAAAAATTAAAATATATTTTTGAAAAATACTGGCATATCAAGAAGACAAACTTTAATAAGACTATAAAGTTTTAATAATACATTTCAAAATCTTGGTAAAAAGGAAAAAGATTGCTTTTTAGGAAACTAAAAAATTCCACTAAAAAAATTGAACTGGACTCTGCTAGCTTGTGATTTAGTTTCCACAGGTTGGGAAACAGGTTAATTCCCACATGATTTATAATGACCCAAAGTAGAGGAGGAAATATTTTAATGAATATTATGAAGCCAACAGAAACCTGAGCACAAAATCTGACAAAAATAATACCAGGGAACATCAGAAAATTTGAGGATAAATCACATTGTCTTTCCATTCCATTTTCCCATATAT
>NW_006408674.1:5824287-5827399 GCF_000296735.1 Chrysochloris asiatica
GACCCTGTACAGGGTTTCCGAGGCTGTAAATCTTTATGGGAGCAGAAAGCCTCATCATTCTCCCACGGAACAGCTGGTAGTTTCTAACTACTGACCCTGAGAGGTTAGCAGCCCTATTTGTAACCATTACGCCACCAGAGCTCTCTCTCTATATATATACATACATACATATATATGGGAAACGTCAATAAAAATAAGTTTTAGAAAGCTGACAAAACATAGGTGAATATATAAAGGGCTACTTAAAAAGTAACACTGGACCACAAGGTTGGTTTGAATCACAAGGTTGGCGGTTCATATCCACCAGCCACTCTTTGGAAACCCTATGCAGAGTCGTAATGAGTGGGAACTGATTCTACGGCACTTAATAACAATACTTAGAAAGAAAACTACATTAACTTTTCATTATCTATAATCATTGGCCAGGAGACATCAAGGCAAGTGGTAGGGTACCCTCAGGGCAAACCCCCTTCCAAAACTAAGACTCAAGGGGAATACACAAGTAGACATGCGCTCTGACTGGTGACCACGTTGATCACCAATAAGGGGAAGTGAGGGAAAAACGGCAATGAGGCTGTGAGCTAAGCCCTACCATACGTTCAACAGACTCCTGTGAACCCGGGAGGAGACCTGGTTGGCCAGCAGTGTGGCAAGACTTGGGGAATCCGGGGTCCAGAGTCAGCAACATAGCTCCAGAGGACTAGAGTGGAGAGTGAAGCATCCAGCTGATAAGAAGTGAGGGCATATGCACAAGAACACCCACACTTGCAGATAATACCCACTTGACCTGGCTTCAATGACTGGATGATCAGAGCTCAACTAGAAAAAGAAAGAAACGGGAAAAAAGAGTAATCTGATACAATTTGATGAACTTGACCTACACCTATGGATGCAGTAACTCAAAAGAGGGAATACATCTTTACAGAGAGGATCATTCCCACCCCCTTGGTATACAGGGTAGACAGGGATGGGCAACTTGTACATTGGCTACCCAAAATGGTGGGCTATAAAGGCAAGAAGTGACTGGCTTACAAGTTTCAAGAGGGAGTCTAGATCCAGAGGGCGTGGAGGAAGGTAGACTCTCCACTGAGTAGTATTCAATCTGTCTGGGCGGGGCTGATGAAAGGAGATGGGGATAGGATTCTTGTGGTAAAATAGTGAATAATTGTTATCAGGACTGACTGTGAGGGTTGGAAATGCAAAGGTAGACATTTTGTAACAAAAGGACTGACTTTGCAGTCTATGAGTGGAGGTCCCTAGGGCCATCAAGGGAGAAGAGCAGAGAGCGGGACCCTACCCAGAGAAACAGTGATGCCAGAGATGGAGGCAGAGATGATGACATTGAGAGATGGAGTGACTGGAGACTTTAGACTCAGGGAGGGAGAGGGACTGTCTGCTGACAATCAGGAGGCAGGCTTGCAGGATGATGCATGGAGGGGATTGTAACTGTGGCAATGTAACAATATACGATAGGATAAATGTAAAGCTAATTTCTCTCATGTAAACTATCACATAATTCACAATAAAACACTTAAAAAAAAGATTTAAGTTTGTTAAAGTAGATGACATATTTAGAGTAGGGCCTGGCACAAACTAAGTGCTCTATCATCCTCATCCTCATTGTTATCATCATCATCATCATCATTTAGGGTCTGATGGTCTGTGTCTTTTTTCCAAGTTCACTTCTATTTTCTGAACTCTCACTCTTATGAAGTATCCATGGCCAGACAAAAGAAGAATACCAGTTTGAGACTATTGAGCAATTTGCTTCAGTTGAAACTGCTCTTCTGGTGAACTGTCTTATAGGGGTCTTTCCAAAGATGTGAACTCCCTGGGTGATGCACATGGTTAATGCACACCACTGCTAACTGAAAGGTTAGAGGTTCAAGTCTACCCAAAGGCATCTCAGAAAACAAAATCTGGTAGTCTACTTTAGAAAAGCCAGTCATTGGAAATCCTGTGGAGCACAGTTCTATCCTGTGACACACATGGGGTCACCGTGAGTTGGAATGGAAATTCATTTTGTACTAAAGTCTAAGGAAACTTAATTACTGAAGCTCAAAACTCCAACAGAGCCATTCAGTAGTGATATGAGGTATGTGATTCGAGGAATAATGAAGGGTTTGGAAGGCAAAGATCAGAGGTGGAGAGCTCTGAAACTGTTAGTGTTGGATTTATGAAACCTAACACCTCTTCTGGAGTTCTTGCATGGTGCTGTGGCATAAAGCATTTGGACCAAAAGGTTGGCATGAACCACAAGGTTGGCGGTTCAAACTCACCAATTGCTCCTTGAAAACCCTATACAGGATCGCTTTGAGTAGGAACCAACTAGACAGCATTTAAAAACAATAAGCATTGCCTCTGGCACCAGTAAGCTATGTGACTTTGGATGTATCACGGAACCTTTGTGATCTATGCTCCACAACTCTGTGTCCACAAATGCTCCATGGAGAGATAATGAGAGTGGGGGTGGGGATGGACTTGTACACCAGTGTTTATTTCAGCACAATTCACAGAAGTCAAAAGGTGTAAACAACTCAAACGTCCATCAGCAGATTATGGAAAAACAAATGTGGTCTATATGCACAATGGGATAGTATGCAGCCATGAAGAGAATGAAGTTCTGATGTATTCTATAACATAAGTGAATTTTAAAAAAACATGCTGAGTGAAATAAGCCAGACACAGGAAGACAAATATGTATGAGCCCATTTACAGGAAATATTTAGAAGAAATAGATACACAGGAACAGAACATAGAATAGTAGTTACCATGGGCTGGAGGGGAGGAGGAATGGGAAGTTATTACTTAATGAATACACAGCTTCTGTTTGGAGTGATGAAAATTTTTGGAAACAAACAGTTAAATGACTGCACAATATTATAAATGTGATTAATATCACAGGATTATACAATTAATATGGTTAAAATTGCAAATAAACTAAAATAAAAATAATCATTGGTCACATCAGCAACAATGAATCCCAGAATACAATAATTAGTGTCTTCCAAGTTCTAAAGGAAAAGAATGTTACCATGTTACATAAAATCAATCTCTACCCTCTTAAATTATCATTTAAAAGTGTGGGTGATTTAACACTTGCAGATAATAT
>NW_006408674.1:5831211-5832995 GCF_000296735.1 Chrysochloris asiatica
GTGGAATGGAAATCCAAACCACGGAGGACATGGGATAACTGTTGTTACATGAAGGGGACTGCAATCATCGAGATGAAACAAAGTGTAATGTTAAGCATTATCAAGTCAATTTCAACTCATTGTGACCTAATATAAGGTTTTTGAGGAGCGGCTGATGAGTTTGAACTGCCGACCTTTCAGTTCAAACCAATCTTATGGGGTAAGTGCTTTTCCTACAGTGCCACACCAGGACTCGAAGTGTATGATTTGTTACACGTAAACTGATGATCTGCTCTATAAATCTTCCCTCAATTCACAATAAAGAGTTTCAAAGAAAAAAAGAAGGAAAGAAAAGAGTAGGTAAGGACAAAATGGTGAAGGGTCTTGAATGCTGAGAAAAGGTGGTTAGATTTTATCTGTGAGCAAAAAGAAACCAAATGCAGGATTTTATGGAATTGGTTGGTATGCTCCAACCTGATTATAATTTATGATATCTTTTACATATGTTTTTACTTTATGTGGTCAAATCTATAAAGTATTCCTTTTATAAATTGTGTATTTGTGCCTGGCCTAAAAATTCCTTTTCGTAAATCAAAATATGTCTTTCCCTGAGGGCAAGATTATGAGTGAGTACACTGCTACTGCCAAAGAAGAAACTGATGGGTAGGAGGCAATCAGGGTGGGTGGGGCGCTGCTAAAGAAATAAAGAGGTTCAACTGAAATCTCGACGTTTTCATTCCAACGTTCAGACTGAAACTCACAAGCATCTTATGAGCAAACAAAAACAACCGACAAACCAATAAATCTTCTGTCTCTTGTAGCTACACACAGTTTGAAGATCTTCGAATAGAACAGTATACCTGAGGTCACAGAATTGTCGGGTATTTTATTTACGCACAAGCTAGGGAATTATTTAGCAAAGACTTGAGCTATGAAAACTTAGATTTGAAAAGTGTTGTTGTTAGGTTGCTAGGTGCCATGGAGTCATCTCAGACTCATAGCAACCCTATGGACAACAGAACAACGCACTGCCTGGTCCTGCACCATCCTCGTAATCATTGTTACACTTGAGTCCGTTGCTGTTCCCACTGTGCCAATCCATCTCGTGAGGGTCTTCATCTTTTTCAGTGACCCACCTTATCAAGCATGATGCCCTTTTCCAGGAACTGGTTCCTCCTGATGCAATTCCCAAGTATGAGAGATGAAGTCTCATTAACCTGGATTCTAAGGAACATTCTGGCTGCTCTTCTTCCAACACAGATGTGTTTGTTCTTCTGGCAGTTTTAGTATCGTTCTCCAATACCATAATTCAAATGCATTAATTATTCTAAAATCTTCCTTATTCATTGTCCAACATTCACATGCATTTGACACAACTAAATATACCTTGGCTCAAATCAGGTACAACTTAGTCCGCAAACTGACATCTTTGTGCTTGAGCACTTCAAAGAGGTCTTGAGCAGCAGATTTGCCTATGCAATTTGTCTATTTGATTATTTGACAGCAGTTTCCATAAGTGTTGGTTGTAGATTCAATCAAAATGCAATTTTGACAACTTCAAACTTTTCTCCATTTATCATGATACTATTTATTGGTCCAGTGGTGAAGAATTTTGTTTTCTTTACATTGAGGTGCAGCTCACAGTGAAGGTTGTAATCTTCGATCTTTATCAGTAAGGATTTTAAGTCCTCTTCAATTTCACTAAGCAAGGTTGCATCAACTGTATATCACAAATCGTTAACGAGTCCTCCCCCAATCTTCTCAGATTATTTGCTCAGGGCACAGGTTGAATAAATATGGTGAAA
>NW_006408674.1:5833660-5854294 GCF_000296735.1 Chrysochloris asiatica
CAATGGAATGCAGAAAGCATTGGACATTGGGTCTGATGCAAGTCATGGTATTTTCATCTTTTGGCATGGTATTTTCAATACGGTGATATGTGTGTGAAAGTTGAACAGTGAATAAGGATGACTATAGTAAAATTGATGCATTTGAATTATGGTGTTGGAGGAGATACTATATATACTATATATACTGCCAAAAGAACAAACCAATCTGTGTTGGAAGAAGTACAGACAGAGTACTCCTTGGAAGCCCAGGTGGCCAGACTTTGTCTCTCATACTTCAGACATTTTATCAGGAGGGACTAGTCCCTGGGGAAGGATATCATGTTTAGTAAAGTGGAGGGTTGGAGAATAAGAGAAAGACCCCCAACGAGATGGATTGGCACAGCGGTAGCAGCAATGGTCTCAAATGTAGCAACGATTGTGAAGTTGGTGCAGGACCGGGAAGTGTTTCATTCTGTTATGGACAGGGTCACTATATGTCAGTTTTGACTCAATGGCACCTAACAACAAGAAGAAACATTATTCTGGTATTCTTGTTGTCAGTCAAAATCCATCTGACGTCAGCAATTATATCCCTACTTCCACGCTCCCTTGTGAATCCAGTTTTCTGGCAGTTGTTTGTGGGTATCCTGTTGCAGTTATTTTAGAATAATCATAAGCAAAATTTTACATTCAGGTGATGCTAATGATGGTGCTCTTTTATTTCTGCATTTCACTGAGTTACCTCTTTGGAATTGGCAAAAATATGGATGTCTTCCAATCAGTCGGCCAGGTAGCTGTCTTCAACATTTTTTTTGGCATAGATGAGTGAGTGCCTCTTGTGCTGCATCAGTTTGTTGAAAAATCCCAACTTATATCCCATTAGTTTCTAAAGCCTTGCTTTTGGCCAATTCCTTCACTGGACTTCTTCCTTCAGTACCACTGGCTCTTGATCATATGCTACCTCTTGAAGTCATTGAACATTGACCATTTCTTTTTTGTACAGTGACTGTGTAATCATTCTACCTTCTTTTGATGTTTTCTGCATCATCCAATATTTTGTCCTTGGAGTCCTTCAATATTACAAGTTGAGACAAATTTTTTCTTCAGTTCCTTAAGTCTGAGGAATACTGAGTGTGTTCTTCCCTTTTGGTTTTCTTACTATAGGTCTTTGCACATTTCATTAGAATACTTGACTTTGTCATCCCAAGTTATCCTTTTGAATTTTCTGTTCAGTTCTTTTACTTCCTCATTTCTTCCATGTAGCATCTTTATGCTGGACTCCAAGTTTCAGAGTCTCTTTTGATACCTATTTTTGTCTTTTACTGACCTTGTGCTTTCTTCCCGTATGGTGTTTCTGATGTCATCTCACAACTCTTCTTGCCTACAATCATTAGTGTATAATGCATCAAGTCTATTCTTGAAAGGGACTCTAAACTTAGATGGGATGTATTCAATTTCATATTTTGACTCCCATGGCCTCATTTTAATTTTCTTTAGCATGAGCTTGAACTTACATATGAACAATTGAGGTTTGCTCCACAGTTTACCCCCGGTCTTGTTTTGGATGGTGATATTGAGCTTTTCCACTCTTTTCACAGATGTAGCCAATTAGATTTCTGTGTATTCCATTTGGTGAGGTCCTTGTGTATGTTGTTATTGTTGTTGTTATTGTGCCATGGAGTCGGTTCTGACTCATAGCGACCCTGTACAAGGTCGCCGAGGCTGTAAATCTTTACAGGAGCAGAAAGCCTCATCTTTCTCCCGTGGAACAGCTGGTAGTTTCGAACTGCTGACCCTGAGGTTCGCAGCCTGATTCGTAACCACTATGCTACCAGAGCTCCTTGTCCTTGTGTATAGTCATCTTTTATGTTGTTTAATAAAGGTATTTGAAATGTAGAAATCATTGGTCTTGCAAAATCCTATTATGCGATCCCTAGCATCATTTCTATCACCAAAGCCATATTTTCCAAATACTGATCCTTCCTCTTTGTACCCAACCTTCTCATTCCAGTTATCAGCAATTATTAATACATCTTGATTACACATTTGATCAATTTCAGACTGAAGAATTTGGTAGAATTCTTCAATTTCATCACCACTGGATTTCGTGCTTGATATGTAAATTTGAACAATAGCACTATTAACTGATTTTCCTTGTAGACACATGGATATTATCCTACCAAAACCAGTGTTGTACTTCAAGGTATATCTTGAAATGTTCTTTTTGACCATGAATGTGATGCCATTCCCCTTGCATTGTCATTCCCAGCATTATACACCATATGAGTGTCAGATTCAAAATGGTGAAACCAGTCCATTTCAGCTCACTAATGCCTAGGATATCAATCATGATGTGTTCCATTTCATTTTTGACAACTTGCAATTTTCCTAGTCATACTTTGTGCATTCCATGTTCTGAATATCAATGGTTGCTTGCAGCATTTGCTCCTCATTTTGAGTTGTGTCCCATTAGCAAATGAAAGTCATGAAAGCTTTACTCCATTTGCTTCATCATGGTCAGCTCTACTTTGAGGAGGCAGCTCTTCTCCAGTCATATTTTGAGTGCCTTCCAACCTGAGGGACTCATCCTCAAGCACTATATCTGACAATGTTCTATAGCTATTCATAAGATTTTTCAGTGACTAACCATTCAGAAGTCGTCTGCCTCTCCTTCTTTCTAGTCTGTCTTAGTCTGGATGCTCAACTGAATCTTGTCCACATGGGTGATTCTGCTGGTATTTAAAATATCAGTGGTATAGCTTCCAGCAAAGAGCTCTGGCAGTGTAGTGGTTATGAATCGGGCTGCAAACCTTAAGGTCAGCAGTTTGAAACTACCAGCTGCTCCGTGGGACAAAGATGAGGCTTTCTGCTCATGTAAAGATTTACAGCCTTGGAAAGCCTGTACTGGGTCTCTATGAGTCGGACCTGACTCCACAGCACATAACAACAACAACAACAACAACAACAAGTTTCCAGCATAACAGTAACAGGCAAGCCATGATAGTACTGACAGAGGAGCATTGGCTGAAAAGTACAGTATCCTAAATACCCAATACCCTCCACTTCTCCCTGCCAATACTGTGACCACTGTCATTATCTGACATGGCTATTCTTCTCTTGCATGATGCTGTTTAGAGGGTTAGCTCTAAAGGGGAAGACAATTTCTCTTGTGCCCTTACCTCGCCTTATATCTCTGGACTTCTAACTGGAATGAGACTTCCGCTTCTTCAGGATATCAATTACAAAGATGAGTGATGAGGATCTTTAACATTTTATGTCAGGAAAAACTGAGAGATTGCATTTGAAGAGAGAATCTGAAGACTTGTGAGCTGGGAGACTGATTTTACTGACATGGTTGTACTGCCTAGGTATTTTGGATTCAGTTTGCTAGTTCAAGCAGCTAGGAGTACTAATTGTTTGCCCATGTGGTCAATAGAAACTCAACAGAAATGAACCTGAGCGGTGTAATTCTGTTGACTAAATTCTTAGGCTCATTTATTTTTCACCTCACCTTCTGACTATGTCTCCTAAAGTGGTTCGCTTAGAAGACATTTTTTGCACTAATGCCTTGAATAATATATAGACCAGTGTTTTGAAGAGCACTTTAGTGACTTTTCTCTATAGCCCAGAAATACTGGAAGATGTTGCAGTTAAAATGGATTCAATATGGGAATTGTTTTCCTGTTTTTCCCAACTACTTTGGGGTCTCAGGACCAAAGAACTTCAGGTCCAAGTCCACGCACCACGTCAGTCCTCCATTCCATTCCCAGTGCAGGGAATTGTTTCAAGTGTCTCCTGTTATACCACATCTATCATGGGTCTTTACTTGGCATGGACTGTGAATTTACAACCCAATCCTAACTGGAAGTCTGTTCATTAATAGTATTTCTAAATTCCCAGTAGCTTTGAATGTATGGGAAACAACCAAGAGTAGATACAGAGATTGTGCTTCGGTGACAGTTGTACTGCAAGATTGAAACATTAGAAGGCTTTTCAATCATGATTAAAACAATTAAGCTTAAATATTAACTTATTTGAGGCAACTTCAAGATGACCATCTTGTGATAAAACGTATAGCTATAAGAAAGATGCCCTAGGAACAGTAGATTACAAACTGGGTTGCTAATCACAGGGTCATTAGTGTGAGTCCTCCAGCCACTGTGAGGGAGAAAGACAAGGCTTTCTGCTCCCACAAAGATATTATAGCCTTGGAAACCCCATTCAGGGTCACTGTGAGTCGGAACATATAACCATCATCACCACCGTAGCTAGAGGAATGAATCAGAGGAGCAAGGTACTAGAGATGAAAGTGATTTTATTCAAGAAATGGGTAATGATTTTTAATTTACAAAGGACTAATAGAGAAGTCTTTATTCAGTAAGTGGGTAATGAATTGGTACAGAGACACCTCACTCTTGCCTCGTGCTCTCTGACCCCTCTCCCTAGCAATGTGGAATCCTGTAGAAGTCTCGAGAGAAAATTTGGGGATCATTATGTAACCCTGCATGTTTCTAGAAGCCTCTGGCTCTCTCTTGGAAAACGCAAACTCCATGAATAGCAGACACTCAGCAGTTACAGGCTAGACCACGGGGAGTAACCCCATAAGAGCAAATAAACATACAATACCCCATCTTGGAGAGTTCAGTCTAGCACATCAAATACCTTTGCCTTTGGGTAAATAAAGATCCACTGACTGTCCAACCCAATCTCAGTGGTAAGTTTTACCCTGGGGTGATATTTTACTGCCATTGCCCTTGGAGTCAGTAAATATTTGTACGGAAAATATTGTACAACACCCTATTCCTGTTATTCCTACACCGCTGGTTTTTAGAACCGAAAACATTTTTGTAAACTTACCTTTATTTTGGCATCAAACCTTTGTCTCTGCTGGGCTTCTTCCAACACAACTCTCAATCTTTGAAAAGTTTATTAAATTTGCAACTTTGAAATGAGGAATAGTATTTCCCTTCATAGAAAAACAGACTCTTAATTTTGCAAAGTGGCCAAGATATATTGTCTGCTCTATTAGTCCTAGCCTGGGAGTTATGTGGGCAAAATATTGCTAAAGAAAAGAATGTGCAAGAATTCTTATTGATCAAAGTAATGAGGCGAAGGGGGTACTTCTTATAGACTAGTACAAGAATGAAACCTCATGCTTTCTTTAGCAGCCTTAAGAAACCATTTCTAAGCTCATTGTTAAATCTTCCTTAGAATTCTGGAGCAAAGAAGAGCAGTGCAAGCTAAACTAATCTCCCTTGCTTTCCAGAGCAGATCAAACAAAGGTTGTTAGTTTTACAACGAAAGCAAACACTCAGCACTTCAAACTACTCAGGAATGGGTATCAGGATAGCTACAAAAGGGTAAAAAGCAAAATTCTGAAGATATGAGTGAAGGATGAAATCTGAGTGTTAAAAATCCCATCAAACCCCAAACCAAACTAAACAACAAAAAAAGAAAAACCTGAACCTTTGGCTTTTGAGTTGATTTTGACTCATGACCACCTAATCCCCAATCTGTTGCAGTGAAGACCTGCCCCATAGGGCTTCTTGGCCACAAAGTTTATGGACGGTCCCTAAGTGACGCAAGCGGTTTGTGCTGGTGAATTATCCAGAAGGTTGGTGGTTTGAACCCATCCACTGGCACCATAGAAGAAAGGCCTAGTGATTTGTTTCTGAAAAGATAACAGCAAAAAAAACCCTATGAAGTACACAGGGTTCTATCTGGTAAGACATGTGGTGTCCTTGAGATGGAATCAACTCAACAACAAGGGGTTTATATTTCCTTTAATCTTTACAGCAAGATATCAGGCTTTTCTTCTGCAGAGCTGAATCCAAACCACCAATCTTTAGGCCATGGTTGTTGTTGTTAAGGGTCATCAAGTTGGTTCTGACTAGAGCAACCCTGTATAGGGTTTCTGAAGAGCAGCTGGTGAGTTTGAACTGCCACCCTTGAGGTTCACAGTCCAGTGCTGATCCTACAGCACCACACCATGAGTAGCTGATCACAAACCACTTGTACTAACCAGGGACCTTCAAAGAGACCAACATCCAATACCTCTCCTCATTATTCAGATTAAGAGACTAGGTTCAGGAAGCTAAGAGACTTGCCTGGAATTCCTTGAGGAAAACACAATGGGACTCCACCCCTTTTCCCCTGATCTAGTCCTAGATCCCATTTGACTCTGTAGGGTAATGTTCCACCAAGTGTCTCAGGTTAGGATTGTATTTATATTCTGTTGGAGATCATGGTATCAGTGAGTCCATGGTAACTTTTATGGGAGGGGATTAAGTTACTTTATGATAGGAGAAGACTTTAGGAGAAAGATAATTCAGTATGTTCAAAGGCCTGGAAAGCATGAGTAAGCATGGGTCATACATAGTGAGGAATTCAATGTGAGTGCTGAGACAGTTCCTCAGGGTGTGTGTGAGGGGTGTGCTGATGACAGGAGACATGGTGACAGGGGGTGTGGTTCTAGTAATAGATTACACGATCACAACAAGCTTTATAGACCAAAATGCAGTGTGGATTTTCAAATCCACAGGTGGAAGAAAGTCGCTAAGGGGTTTTATGTGGGAGGTTGGTATAAGCCTTCTGCAATGTAGAAAGATCTGCCATAGTCACACAGTGTGGATGAATCACATGGGACAGCACTAGGAGTGTGGACTCTTTTTCACCTGATATTGAAGCATTTCAGGCTTACCATGTCTAAATTAAGCTGGTGGGTTTGAACTGCAAACCACAGGGTCAGGCATTCATACCCACCAGCTGCTTCTTGGAAACCCTATACAGGGTCTTATGAGCTGGAACCGACTTGACGACACTTAAAAGCAACAGTAACAGTGAAACATACTGCACTGAAGGCAGTGGCTGTGAAATATTGAGAAATACGTTGTCGAGAATGCCAGAACTGGGTTATCAGAGGAAAACAGAAACCAGAAAAGGCACTTTAATGTAATTGCTTTAATAAGGGGCCAGAATTACATGTTAAATGGAGGAGGAAGTGTTTGATTTGGGCTTTGTCTTGAAAAACTAAATGAAGACTTAAGAAATCAAGTTATCATACATTGAACATAATTTAAGTTGCAACTACAACTATGAATACTGATTTCTAGAATAAACAGAATCAATTGTGAATTGATTGCTTTGCATTTTGGCATTTATTTTCTGAAAAAGCAAACAAACATGATGACATGCTATGATATTCATCACTTTCATAATCAAATGATTAAAGGACCATTAAAAACCCTGAATTTCACCAACATTCTCAGGGCCTCTCTTGATGCTCTGATAATCAAGCCACTCTCATCAGAAATTACTTACATGATGTTATCTGTTCTCATCTTTTCCATTTTAATTGCCTCCTGTCCAATTTTCACCCCCATCTTCATTTCCAATGGTTTGTGCTAAAGACAGAGGACAGAACTCTGGTGACGAATTGTTGCTAACTGCCGTGGAGTTGGTTTCGACTCATAGTGACCTTGTATAGGGTTTCTGAGGCTGTTAATCTTTAAGGGAGCAGAAAGCCTCATCTTTCTCCTGTGGAACCACTGGTAGTTTCTGCTGACCATGAGATTAGCAGCCTAATTTGTAACCACTATGCTACCAGAGATCCTTTTACATTGTGGTAGATTAATTGCTATGCAAAATGAAGAGACACAGCTTTAAAAATCCATTAGTAATCAGAATGTGGAATGTATGAAGAATGAATCTAGGAAAATTGGAAATTGTCAAAAATGAAATGGAACATATAAACAAAAAAACCTAGGCATTAGTGAGCTGAAATGGACTGGTATTGGCCATTTTCAATCTGACAATCACATGGTTTACTATGCCGGGAATGACAAATTGAAGAGGAACGGCGTCGCATTCATCATCAAAAAGCATCATCAAGAGCAGTCATGAGGTACAACGCTGTCTGTGATAGGATAATATCCATGTGCCTACAAGGAAGACCAGTTAATACCATTATTCAAATTTACACAACAACCACTAAAGCCAGTGATGATGAAATTGCAGAATTCTACCAACTTCTTTAGTCTGAAATTCATCAAAGATGCAATCAAGATGTACTGATCATTACTGGTGATTAGAATGAAAAGTTGGAAACAAAGTGGAAGGATTGGTGGTTGGAAAATTATGGCCTTGGTGATAGGAATATGCATTCATGGGAATCTCACCAGGGATGACAATTCAGTTCTCACATATGGTAAACAAGGGTATTTGCTTATTATTCATTCATTTGTGTATTTATGAATGAGCTCCAGGGTATTAATAAGAACAAGATCAGCTGTTATTGTTAGGTACCATTGAGTTGTATCTGACTCACAGCAACAGAATGAAACACTGCCTGGTCTTGCTCCATCCTCACAATTGCCATTGTATTACTTTTCACAAAACGTGCTCACATTTTGAAACAGCCAACACTTGACATAAAGTATGAATAGGTACAGTGACACCTTTGAGAGCCAGAATTGGATGGGATTGCCTTGTTTTTTCCAGGTTTCGCAAGTTGTCTGCCTTAACCACCGCAGTCTCAGCACTTTCCTATGGCTCTCTATGAGACAGGTGTCAGCTTTACACAGGTTCCAGCTTGCACAGGTTTTACTGTATAAATAATGAATGAGTTCACGCTGCTGTTTTGAAAACAGTACATAGAAAAGGGTTTAAGGATTGTGGCATCCTTAAAACATCTTTGTAAAATCCTAGCATTCTGGGACTTTAAACCAATGGTTCTGAAGGACACTCTGAGTATGTTTGGAAAAGAAACTAAAGACGCACTAATATCCAGTCATCTGTCAGTTTGTCTTACTGTGGTGGCTCCCATGTTGCTGTGATTCTGGAAGCGTGCCATGGGTATTTTAAATACCAGCAGGGTCACCCATGGTGGACAGGTTTCAGCTGAGCTTTCAGATGAAGACTGACTAAGGAAGGAGCAGAAGCAGGCAACTTCTGAATATTTAGTCACTGAAAGCCTTATGACCAGCAGTGGAACATGGTCAGCACCAAAATTTTGAATACTGAAACATAATGAAGAGCACAAGAATATTGTCAGATACGGTGCCAGAAGATGAGCCCCTGAGGTTGGAAGGCACTCAAAATGTGAATGGGGAAGAGCTGTCTCCTCAAAATACAGTTGGCCATGATGACAGAAATGAAGTAAAGCCCTCAGTACCTTCATTTGCTGATGGGGCACGACTCAAAATGAAGAGAAATAGTTGTAAACATTCATTAATAATTAGAATATGGAATATACCAAGTATGAATCTAGGAAAATTTGAAATTGTCAAAAATGTAACGGAATGCATAAACACTGATATCCTAGGCATTAGTGAGCTGAAATAGACTGGTATTGGACATTTTGAATCTGACAATCACATGGTTTACTATGATGGGAATGACAAATTGAAGAAGAATGGCATCACATTCATCATCAAAAAGAACATATCAAGATCAGTCATGAGGTACAACGCTGTCTGTGATAGGATAATATCCATGCGCCTACAGGGAAGACCAGTTAATACCACTATTATTCAAATTTATGCACCAACCGCTAAAACCGGTGGGGATGAAAAAGAAGAGTTCTACCAACTTCTTCAATCTGAAACTGATCAAATATGCAGTTAAGATATATTGATAATCACTGGCAATTTGAATGCAAAGGTTGAAAACAAAAAGGAAGAATCGGTAGTTGGAAAATATGGCCTTGGTGATAAAAATGATGCTGGAAATCGCATGGTAGACTTTTGAAAGACCAACGACTTCTTCATTGCAAATACCTTTTTTAAACAACATAAAAGATGACCATACACATGGACCTCATGAGATAGAACACACAGAAATCAAACTGACTACATATGTGGAAAGAGATGGTGAAAAAGGCTCCATATCATCAGCCAAACAAGGCCAGGGGCAGACTGTGGAACAGACCCTCAACTGTTCATAAGAAAGCTGAGGCTGAAGCTGAAGAAAATTAAAACAAACCCACAAGAGCCAAAATATGACCTTGAACATATGCCACTTGAATTTAGAGATCATCTGAAGAACAGACTTGATACATTAAACACTAAAGACAGAACACCAGAGGAGTTGTGGTAGGACATCAAGAACATCATACAGGAAGAAAGCAAAAGGTCATTAAGAAGAAAAGAAAGAAGGAAAAGACCAAATTGGATATCTGAGTAGACTCTGAAACTTGTGCTCATTAGGAACCTGTATATAGAACTAGACCAATAAACAACATTCTTATCAATGGAGAAAAGATTGAAGTTGTCAAGGAACTTCATTCTTCTTGGATCAACTATCAACACTCATAGAAGCAGCTGTCAAGAAATCCAACAATGTATTGCATTAGGCAAATTTGCTGCACAAGACCTTTTTAAAGTGTTGAAGAGTAAAGATGTCAGCTTGAGGACTAAGGTGTACCTGACCCAAGCCATGGTATTTTCAATAACCTCATATGCATGTGAAAGCTGGGCAGTGAATAAGGAAGACTGTATAAGAATTGATGCTTTTGAGTTATGGTGTTGGAAGATAATATTAAAAGTACCATGAACTGCCAAAAGAACAAACCAATCTGTGTTGGTAGAAGTACAGCCAGAGTGCTCCTTGGAAGCCTGGATGGCCAGGCTTGGTCTCTCATACTTCAGACTTATTATGAGGTGGGACCAGTTCCTGGAGAAGAATATCATCTTTTTTAAAAGTTGAGGGTTAGAGAAAAAGAGGAAGACCCCATGAAATGGATTGACACAGTGGCAGCTGCAGTCAGCTCAAAGGTAGCAACGATTGTGAGGTTGGTGTAGGACCAGGCTGTTTCCTTCTCTTATCAGATCCTGTGTTAATTGGTGAGATGTTGGTGTTGTTGCTAAGTGCTGTTGAGTCGGTTCTGACTCATAGTGACCCTGTATAGGGTTTCCAAGGAGCAGTTGGTGGGTTCGAATTGCTGACCTTGTGGCTCAAACTGACCTTGCAGCCCAGCACATTATCATTATACACCGCACTAAGGCTCCTGGTGAGACTTTAGGGGAAGAATTTCCCTAATGTCGCTATGAGTTGGTACCAACTTGATGGCACTATGGGTTAATGCACTGGACTGCAAAGTTGGTTTGAACCACAAGATTGGTGGTTCAAGCTCACCAGCCACTCAACAGAAATCCTATATAGGGTTACTATGGGTCAGAACCAACTCAATGGCACTTAACAACAACAAGGTAAAAACATAGAAATGAAATGATAAATTGAAGAAAAGCTATTTGCAGATTCACATGAAGATAGACTTTAGCAGTGGGATGCTAACCCGGACCTGTAGGCTGGAAAGCTAGGTAAGGAGCCCTGACAGAGCTGTGGGTGGGTTGTCATTGTTAGGTGCCTTTGAGTTGGTTTTGACTCATGGCGACCCTGCATAGGGTTTCAGAGGCTGTAAATCTTTGCGGGAGCAGAAAATCTCGTCTTTCTCTTGCAGAGTGGCTGGTGGGCTTGAACCGCCGACCTTGTGGTTTGCAGTTCTATGCTTATCCTAGAGAGCCACAGCACTCCCCTACACTGTGGGTTAGGAATTGATTATTCAAGTCCTGAAATGGGGGAGGATAAGAATAGAAATGATGAGATGGATGACAAATGCTACTCCTTAAACTAGGTTACTGTGGTGTGCATCTTTGTACCGGCCTGTGGATTCCAACTCAGAGCTAGTCTAAAGGACAAAGCACAACTGCCCTGTAGGATTTCCCTATCTTTATGGAAACAGCCTGGTGGCATTATAGATTAAATATTGGCCTGATAACCACAAGACTCACTAACAACCTGCGATATGCTGATGATACAACCTTGCTTGCTGAAAGTGAAGAGGACTTGAAACATTTACTGATGAAGATCAAAGAACACAGCCTTCGGTATGGATTACATCTCAATGTCAAGAAAACAAAAATCCTCACCACCGGACCAATAAAAAACATTCTTATCAACGGAGAAAAGATTGAAGTTGTCAAGGACTTCATTCTTCTTGGATCAACTGTCAACACTCGCGGAAGCAGCAGTCAAGAGATCAGACGACATTGGGCAAATCTGCTGCACAGGAACTTTTTAAAGTATTGAAGAGCAGAGATGTCAGCTTGAGGACTAAGGTGCGCCTGACCCAGGCCATAGTGTTTTCAATAGCCTCATATGCATGTGAAAGCTGGACAGTGAATAAGGAAGATCATAGAAGAATTGATGCCTTTGAGTTGTGGTGTTGGAGGAGAATACTGAAAGTGCCATGGATTGCCAAAAGAACCAATAGATCTGTTTTGGAAGAGGTGCAGCCAGAGTGCTCCTTGGAGGCCAGGATGGCTAAGCTTCGTCTCTCATACTTTGGACATACTGTCTGGAGGAAACAGTCGCTGGAGAAGGATGTCATGCTGGGTAAGGTGGAGGGACAGAGAAAAAGAGGAAGACCCCTAATGAGATGGATTGGCCAGGTGGCATCATTGAATGACTCAAGTGTGGCAGCGGTAGTGAGGTTGGCCCAGGATCGGACATTGTTTCGTTCTGCTGTGCATGGGGTCGCTATGAGTCGGTTCTGACTCGATGGCACCTGACAACCACAATAACAACAACAACAAACCACAACATTGGAGATTCAAACTTATGAGCCACTCTTTGGGATAAAGATGAGGCTGTCTGCTGCTATCAAGGTTTAGTCTCAGCAGCCCAATATAAAGTTGCTATAAGTCAGAATCGACGTATGGCAGTGGCTTGTTTTGTTTTTGTTGTTTTCTGGACTTCTGAGGTGGCACTGCAGGATAAGGACTGGAACGCCAAGTCGGCGGTTCAAACTCACCAGTGCCCCTCCTAACATCAACAATCAACTAGGTAAGGAGCCCTAGAATTCAACTGTGCCAAACTCTAGCCCAGAGTCCTGGTGTGACGCTGTAGGATCAGCACTGGACTGTGAAGTACAAAGTTGGCAGTTCAAACCCACCGGCTCTTCAGAAACCCTACGTATAGGGTCGCTAAGAGTTGTAAACAATGATGGCACTTAATTAACAACAAAAATCCACAGGACCTCAGGTCCTTTGCTAATTGGTGAGACATTAAAGGAAGAAGTTCCCTCAAGAAGACAGGGAGAGGAGAGACAACAAACCTGCTGACTTCATGGTTTTTCCAGCAGCGGGCAGTTTATGTTCATTTGTTTTTGATGCAAACAAATGGCAAGCTAAAGAGAATTTTTGCTCATTGTGGCAACATTGGAGAAAAGATCTAAGTAAGACTTTGGCTGGAGCATATCTTGAGCAGAGAAGAGAAAATTCCAAAGCAGGTTCCCCATTCTACCTTGGGTGAAGCCACAAGTCTCTACCTACATACACGTCCAGGGGAGATGGCAGCACCAGACACAATGTGTCCCAGGAGCACAAGGTAACATACCTGGGTGGGCAGGGCTCCACGTTACAAGCCTGGCTCATAGCTGGGGGACGGTGGGCTGCATCACACAACGTGTCATTGACTGTTTGTTGGGTCTGGGTGTGTAAGCACACTGCTATGGCTTCTTGATGGCCTGGAGGTTGGAAATTGAAAACACAAGTAAGGAAGAGTAGTTTGCTGGGGGAAGCAGGGATGGGCTAAGGTCTTGGATCTCCTCATCCTTAGGCCACTACCCTTTAGACTATATCACATGGTTACATTTCATTATCTGAGGTCTCTCTTCATTCATCTTTTATATGCAACCCCTCTGACAAATCCCTGCACATTTACTCACCCTGAAACATTAAAGAGCACCCCTAACTCCACACTTACCTTCAGGTTTATCTGCATTTTAAATGTACTCAGAGCTAGGAACAGACTCCACAGCACATAACAACAACAGGTCATTCAAGTAAATCATCAAGGTATGTCTTTGAAACATGTACAATAGTTTCCCTACAGGAATTTTCCTATCAGCTGTTAAATAATAACACTTTCTCTATATCCTTGCAAAGATGCTAAATTTGGTGTATAACCTTTAGTAATGTTTTAATTATGGTTTTCAGTTCCTTGTCACTATTATCAGAGTTAATAATATTTCTCTTGCTAACAAAAGTAACAGCATTTGCTCCGATGGGAAAAAGCTTTGGATGGTACAAAGTAAAGCTATATTATTTTTTTGAGTTCACAGTAATTTTGTGAGGTCAAAAGAAGGCTATCCCTAGCTCCATTTAATGATAAGGTCTAAAGAGATGTTGTGGTTGTTAAATGCCACCAAGTTGGTTTCAACTCACAGAGACCCTGTATAGGGTTTCTTAGCGGCTGGTAGGTTTGAACCGCTGACCTTGCGATTAGCAGTCTAGTGCTTGCCCTACAGTGTCACACTAGAACTTCATAAAGAGACGTTGTTGTTGAGTTGGTTAAGTCGGTTCCGACTGATAGAGACCCTGTACAAGGTTTCTGAGGAGCTGCTGAACGGAGCTTGAACTGTCAGCCTTGTGGTTGAAACCAACGACAGTTTAAAAAAATGTGGTAGAATCAAAAGTAGAAATTAGATTTCTTGTTTCCTAATTCAGTAATCTTTCTTTTGTACACTGGGGATTCCAAAATGTAATCCAACCAGCTCCCAAAAGCAGTGATTGCTCCTCATACAAAATATGAACTTTTACATGCCTATTTTTCTTTTGAGATCAGACAGGTATATCTGATCCCAAAGCCCACGCTCTTTACCACTATTCTCTATTCACGGAAACAAAAAGAATTATTGGGAAATCACAACTGGACAAAAATATAAATCAAACTTTTGATGAAAAGAAGTCAAATAAAAACTCTAATAGCAATTGACTATGCTGTTTGAAAATATGCAAATGTATTCAGTTTCATGCAAGAACGTACATTCCATTATGTTATAAGGCTGTGGTTCTTTTTCCAAATGCCATGTTTCAACTCAACCATTTTACAGTATTTTACAGAGTATTAGCCAAAAATACACATAATATATATATTTGTGATGTTTAGCCCTTCTAGTAAATTTTCTCCTGCTGCCTTCAGCTATAATTTTATGTTCCCCATCACAGCTGAAATACAGTCTTAAATGTACACAAATCTTCCATCAGTTTTTTAATCAACACTGAGATGACACATCCTTATGACTTAGTAAGTGTGGATTTCATTTGTAAATGTCAAAACTTCCTTAGTAATTTTATAGGGACACAGATAAGATATTAATTTCCTAGAGAAAACAAAAATCCTTACCACTGGACCAATAAACAACATTCTTATCAATGGAGAAAAGAATGAAGTTGTCAAGGACTTCATTCTTCTTGAATCAACCATCAACACTCATGGAAGCAGCAGTCAAGCAATCCAATGACGTATTGCATTAGGCAAATCTGCTTCACAAGACTTTTTAAAAGTGTTGAAAAGCAAAGATGTCAGCTTGAGGATTAAGGTGCGCCTGACCCAAGCCATGGTATTTTCAACAACCTCATATGTATGTGAAAGCTGGACAGTGAATAAAGAAGACCATAGAAGAACTGATGCCCTTTGAGTAATGGTGTTGGAGAATATTGAAAGTGCCATGGGCTGCCAAAAGAACCAACAGGTCTGTGTTGGAAGAAGTGCAGCCAGAGTGCTTCTTGGAGGACAGGATGGCAAAATTTCGTCTCTGAGACTTAAGACATATTGTCAGGAGGGACCAGTCACTAGAGAAGGATATCATGTTTGGTAAGGTATAGGGTCAGAGAAAAAGAGGAAGAGCCCTAGCGAGATGGATTGGCCAAGTGGCAGCATCAATGGGCTCAAGCGTGGCAACAACTGTGAGGTTGACCCAGAACCGGGCAGTGTCTTGATCTGTTGTGTATAGGGTCGCTATGAGTCGGTACCGATGGCAACTAACAACAACAGCAGGTCTTATTTCCTTTTATCTTAGAAAATACTCGGTTATCTTCCACATATATTTTAATTTATAATCAAAACTCTTCAAAGAACATAATCATAGGCTATTTGGGAACATTTCCTAGTGGTTGAATGTGTGTCCCTTAAATCACCAAATCTATTTCATTTTATCCATTTTGGTTGGAATTTTCCAACACTTGTGACTATTACAAGGAGCCCCGGTGGTGCTGTAGGATAAGCACTGGACTGGTGGTTGGTTGGCTGGTTGTGTGCCATCAAGTCGGTTCTGACTTACAGTGACCCTGTACAAGGTGTCCATCTTCATAGGAACAGAAAGCCTCATGCTTCTCCCGCGGAGCGGCTGGTAGATTCTAACTGCTGAATTACAGAGTATTAGAGTCCAGTGTATAATCATTATGCTACCAGGATGCCAAACACCTGACTGCTAACCATAGAGTTGGCAGTTCAAACCACCAGTCTCTCTTCACCAGGGAGAAAGATGAGGCTCTCTGCTCCTGTAAAGATTTACAGTCTGGGAAATCATACACAGTGTCACTATGATTCAGAAGAGGCTTGATGGTAGTAGGTGAGTTTGTGATTGTTACACACTTCTCTGCCTTTAAACAAGTTCACTGAAAGCAATTTAATTTAATTTAGGATAATTATTGGGGTGTTGTTGTGGTTACGTACCATGGAGTCGGTTCTGACTCATAGCAACCCTGTACAGGGATTCTGAGGCTGTAAATCTTCAAGGGAGCAGAACGCCTCATCTTTCTCCTGCAGAAGCGCTGGTAGTTTCGAAATGCCGACCTTGAGGTTAGTAGCCTGAGGCATAACCAGTATGCTACCAGAGCTCCTTAGTTATTGGGGTAAGATCCCCAAAACTAAATCCACTACGTCAAATCAGTTTCAACTCATGGCATCCCCATGTATTAGAGAACGGAACTGCTCCGTAGAGTTTTTGGGTGATGCAAACCATTAAGGGCTCAGCTACTAACTGAAAGGCATACACTCACTCAGAGGCACTTGGGAAGACAGATGGTCTGCTTTGGAAAGTCACAACCTTGAAAACTCTATGGAGCAGTTCTAGTCTATAGCAACAAACAATAACAACAGTCATTACGGGAGCAATTTGCCAAGCCTTTTCTTCCACAGTGCCATTGGGTACGTTGGAATTGTCAACCTCTTCTTGGTTACCAGCGGAGTGCAAACGGTATCACCCAGAGATCTAATTATTGGGGTAGGTTGCATTTTCTAAAGATGGCCTCAACAATGTTTTTACACCCCACCTGCTCATCTAACAATGTGACTTTGACATTTATTTCTTCAAGAGAGTTCATTCATCAAGCATGTATCTTCAAAAATAAAAATTATAAAAATAAGTTTGTTTCTTCTTATATCTAACAAATTTTAGATACTAATTGAAACTATGCATTTAGAATCTATCAAATATAAAACAATTTTCATTTAGAAAGGATCAAATATAAAACAAGTTTCAAATTTTGACGTGATTTTTCTAACATGTATTTGATGGTATGAGACAGCATCCTTCACATTTAATTTTTGCAATGTAATCATCAATTGTATAAATGCTTTTGTAAAAAGGCAATGCAAATAAGGTGTATGGAACTCTAATGAGGGGATTGGTCAGTTTGCAATGCCACCTGGAAGTGGTGTGTGTGTTGGGGGGGCGACTACCACCAAGAAGAAACAGGAGAGAGCATGTCCCTAGGACCCAGAGTCCCTGCCATGGGAGCCTGCTGGACTATGAGACAGAGAGCCGTAACCAGAGATGGCGTAAGACAGAGAGATGACGTAGCAGATAAATGGTGCCAACAGAACCAGAAGAGTGTCTTGAATTGGCACAGTGGGTTTTCTGCCCACAGAACAGAAAGCCGAGTAAACTGCCTGTGAGTGCTTTTTGGTGGAACTAAAGAGCATTGTAACAGGGCAGAGGCTGGGCTGGCCCAAGAGGCCACAGTGGCTGAGGAGCTGAGGGGCTAAGGGCCAGAGAGAGAGAGACCTGCTTGTGGCACAGCTGAGAAGGATCTTCTCTGACCAAAAAAACTGAGCTTTTCCTGATCCTAAATTGTAACCTATTACTTCCCCGATAAACCCCACAACTGTTTGTATTCACTGCATTCTGTGTGGACACTAGAGTGAATCACTGGACTCAGTGGAAAGGAGAGGCCTTTGTGGGAGGGAGCGTTGGGATCAGAATTGGTAAACTGGAAGAGGTAGGTACGCCTGACCTCAGCATCAGAGGAACTGGGAAAATAGAAGAGGTACGCCTGACCTCAGCATCAGAGAAATCAAATTTGGGCTGATGCTGCTAATAATGTTTCTCTTACCTTCTTGTGCAGTTAGAGGAGGAGGTCAGAAGCCTCAACCAAGCTATCTGTACACCTCGGAACACCCAGGAGTCCCTGGGTAAAAACTTGTGGGGTTGCCACGAGTCAGAATCAACTCAGTGGCATGCTAACTGGGTAATGCAGAGAGTTAACACGCTTGGCTGCTAACCAAAAGTATGGAAGCTATCCAGACGTGCCTTGGAAAAAAAGCCCTGGCATTTGACGTCTGAAAATCAACCACTTTAAATTCTATAAATCACAGTTCTATTCAGACACACATGGATTGCCATGAGTTGGAATTGGCTTGATGACCACTAGTAATAAGATACACACACACACAAACGCACACACAATTCCAATGTTAAGAATACCAGAAAAAATGAACACAACCTACAGCAGGACCTTTAAGGAACCACTTAATGTTTAATACATCAAGTTATAAAATAAAGGTAAAAAATTATTTGAAAAGTAAGATTATGTTTATTTAATAATCAAATAACCTTGGATCCTCCCCCCAAAAACTAAGGCCACTGTCATCAAGTCAACCTGAACTCATAGTGATCCTATATAGGGTTTCTGAGACCGTAAATCTTTATAGGAATAAATAGCCTCATCTTTGTCCTACGGAGCAGCTGGTAGGTTTGAACCACCAACCTTGCAGTTAGGAGTCCCACACCTGACCCACAGTGCCACCAGTGCCCCTTAGGCCATAGGAGTACACATAATATCATATTGTTAAGCACCCATGTGCTTCAAAATGTATTCTTATCAGTCCATAAAGAGGTAAAATATGTTCTAAAAGCCAGTAAATTACGCAAGTAATGTTCTGTGAGTCATAAATAATTGTTGTTGCTAGGTTAATTAAATCCCCTGCATCTAACCATAAGGATTTTCAGAAACTAATTTCTTATAACACTCCTAAGTCAGAGAGTAACAGATTATTTGTGCAAGACAATAAAAAAAGAGAGAGAGAAGCTCAAAACAATTTGAGACAAGATGAACAACAGTAGACGGTAAATTTCAACAACTTAGTGAAATGGATAACTTTTTTCCAAGCAAATATAAATTATGGGATGTGCTCACAAACAAAGAATTGAAATAGAATATAACCATAAGTAAGGGGAAATTTGAAAATGATGTAAGAGATTTAACCATGATGCACCCTTTAATCTTACCTGCAAGAAGGAAAAAAACAGAATTGGATTTAGAAAGCTGTAAGAACCAATTCTTTCTAGCTTTTAACAAACAGGTAATTTCTATAATATAAACTATACAAGATTACTCAAAATATGGAAAGCTCCCAAACCTCTTGCAAAATTACTATAGCCTTGATACCAAAATCTACAAAAGAACAAAAGGTCCACTTTATATAGTGCTGCTTTGTATAATAATGATCTTTGTTTCAGAAATAATTATATTAAAAATATATAAAGACACCCAATGCTACCTAGGGCTATATTGTAAAGAATAGTTGCTAATCAGCTAGCATGCCAATATAAACTCTCAGCTAATGAAACAGCGAAGAAGCATATGATACCATGGGCCCAAAGAAGCATCGAAGAACAGTATCATGGTTGGTGTTAGGATGCAAGTTGTACAGTGCACCAAACTGATGAGAGCTTTTAAGGAACGACTTGAGGTAGCTGGCAAATCTCTTGTTGTTAAGTGCCATCGAGTTGGTTCTGACTCACAGCACAACAGAATGAAACACTGCCTAGTCCTGCGCCAGCCTCAACATGGTTATTTTGTTGCTCATTGCTGCTGCCACTGTGTCAATCCATCTTGTTGGGAGTCTTCCCTTTTTCCCTGACCCTCTACTTTACCAAGCATGATGTCCTTCTCTAGGAACTGACTGGTCCCTCCTGATAAGTATGAGACACAAAGCCACACTACCCTGGCTTCGAAGGAGCATTCTGGTTGCACTTCATTTTTCTGTCAGAATTGTTTGTTCTTCAGGCACTCCAAGGTGCTTTCAAAATATTCCTCACTAACACCAGAAATGAAATGCATCAGTTCTTCTAAAGTCTTCTTTATTCATTGTACAACTTTCACATGCATATGAAGCTATTAAAAAGACCATGGTTTGGGTCATGTACACCTTAGTCCTCAAACTGACATTGTTGCTCTTGAATACTTTGAAGAGGACTTGTGTAGCAGATTTGCCTAATACAATACGTCCTTTGAATTCTTGACTTCAGCTTCCAGGACTGCTGACTGGGGATCCAAGCAAAATGAAGTCTTGGACAACGTCAATCTTTTCTCCATTTAAGTGAGGCTGTTTATTTTCTTTACGTTGAAGTGCAATCCATACTGAAACTGTAGTCTTTGATCATCATCAATAAGTATATTAAGTCCTCTTCGCTTTCAACAAGCAAGGTTGTAGCATCTGTATCTTGTAAATTGCTAATGAGTCTTCCTTCAGTCCTGATGGCATGTTCTTCATTACACTGTCCAGCTTTCCAGATTATTTGCTCAG
>NW_006408674.1:5855789-5858540 GCF_000296735.1 Chrysochloris asiatica
TGGTCAATATGATTCCTGTGTATTTCATCAGGTGAGATCCTTTTAGACTACTGAAAAAAGTATTTGCAAGTAATAAGTCATTGGTCTTGGAAAATTCTATCATATGATCTCTAGCATCGTTTCTATCACCAAGGCCATATTTTCCAACTATTGATCTTTCCTCTTTGGTTCCAACTTTTGCATCACCAGCAATTGTCAATGAATCTTTCTTTATTGCATGTTTGATCAGTTTCAGACTCAAGAAGTTGGTATAATTTTTCAATTTCATCATCAGTGGCTTTAGTGATTGGTGTGTAATAGCAGTTGTTGTTGTTGTTGTTGTTAAGTGCCGTCGAGTCGGTTCCGACCCATAGCAGTATTAACTGGTAATTAAATGCCTTCGGGTTGGTTCCAGCACATAGCGACCCTGTATAGGGTTTCCGAGGGGCACCTGCTGAGCTTGAACTGCCAACCCTGCAGTTCAAACTGACCTTGAAGTCCAGCGACTTGGCCCACAGTACCACACCAGCATTTCCTTGTAAGAGTATAGATATCCTGTCACAGACGGCACCGTGTACTTCAAGATAAATCCTGAAATTCTCTTTTTAATGATGAATTCAATGCCATTCCTCTTCAGTTTGTTATTCCTGGCATAGTATACCATACGGTTATCCGATTCAGAATCTACATTATCAGTCCATTTCAGCTCACTATTGCCTAGGATACCAATTTTTATGCATTCCATTTCTTTTTTGATGACTTCCAATTTTCCTGGATTCATACTTTGTACCTTCCACATTCTGATTATTAATGGATGTTTATAGCTCTTTCTTCTCATTTTGAGTTGTGTCACATCAGCAAATGAAGGTCCTGAAAGACTTTGTTCCACTTATGTCATTAAGAACAACTCTCCTTTGAGAAGGCAACTCTTCCCCAGTCATATGTTGAGTATCTTCCAACCTCATCTTCAGACACTGTATGTGACAGTGTTTCACTGTTATTCATAAGGTTTTCCGTGGCTGACCATTCAGAAGTGGTCCACTTTTTCCTTCTTCCTAGACTGTTTCAGTCTGGAAGCTCTGCTGAAATCTGTCCACCATGGGTGACCCTGTTGGTATTTTAAATATTGGTGGAATCATTTCTAATATCACAGCAACATCCAATCCGCCACAGTATGACAAACTGACAGATGAGTGGTAGTGACCACTCATTGTTGTTGTTGTTGTTGTTGTTAAGTGTCGTTTAGTTGGTTTTGACTCATAGAAATCCTGTGTAGGGTTTCACAGGCTGTATATCTGTGAGAGCAGGAAGTCTCATCTTTCTCCCACAAAGCAGCTGGTGGGCACAAATTGCTGACGTTATTCATAGTCCAGAGTTTATCTTACACAGTTGTTAAAAGCCATCCAGCCTTATGGAAGACATTTCAGATACCACTGGAACTTGAGAGGAAGTGACAGTTACTCATATATCAAAAGTACTGGAAGAAAGTACAGCTAGAATCTCATGATTTTGAGGGATTTGAAGTGAGGAATGATTACTAATGTACTATGTCAATAGCACATCTCTTTAGTGACTGTGCTAAAATGAAGCCATACTGGCTGATTTAGTTTATATTACTCTTTTCCCATTTGAAGGAAGGTATTTTTGTACTTCACCATGCTGGACGGAGTATACCTGCATGCGTCAGTTTCATACATGGGTGTACAGACACACAAACTGTTGTTAAGTACCGACGAGTCAGCTCTGACTCATGTTTAGGGTTTCCAAGGAGCGTCCAGTGGGTTTTACTGCTGAACTTGTGACTCGTGGTCTAGTACTTATTCTCTGGAGCCACCGCACTCCATGAATATATATACACACACACACACACACACACACATATATACACATATGTGTATATATGCACACATACATGTAAATATGCATATGTATACATGCACATATGTATGTGTGTATATATAATCTATTTATATATATGCATAGATACACACATACACACACACACATATATATATATAGTCCTGGTGTGGCATTGTGGGATAAAGCAAGCACTGGCTGCTAGGTAGGTTTGAACCACAAGGTTGGTGGTTAAAATTCCTTGGAAACCCTGTACAGGATCACTATGAGTCGAAACTAACTAGACAGCACTTAACAACAACAGAAACATATACAGGGTTGTTATGAGTCTGAACTGACCTCAGGGAACACAATCACCAACGTATATAAATCAAATATGAGCACCTGGTTTGGCACAACTCAATAAAAGAATACAACATTAATACTGCAAACATTTGTTCACTCATCTACCACATGACACTAAGAAAATCTTCACACATAAATATAAAACCAACTAGCAGATAGGTTTATAATGTTCCTGCTAGCAACATTATAAACCCACATGTATACTGTCATATCTACCCTAGTCTAGTTCTTGCCTACTACCATTAAGACCCACTCCTCCAACTATTTAAAACTGATCCCCAACAACTTTGCTTTGAATCTCACCTCCTATCACAGGAGTGTTCTTGTTGTTAAGTGCTGTCGAGTCGATTCCAACCCATAGAGACCCTGTATAGGGTTTCCAAGGAGTGACTGGTGAGCTTGAACTACTGACCTTGTGATTCAAACGACTTTGCAGTTTGGGTGGGGGACTGTTTTTCAGCCAAAATTTATAACATCATTCATAGGCCATACAAAATTATCACATATAGCCTGCTATATGTGCTCAAACATTTAATTAATTCACCCCTAACGTAAGGAGCTTTGGTAACG
>NW_006408674.1:5859785-5860394 GCF_000296735.1 Chrysochloris asiatica
TATACAGGGTTGTTATGGGTCAGAACCAACTCAATGGCACCCAGTAACAACAGTGTCACCACCACCTACCACTTAGCCCAATGTTGGGCATGAAGAAGCATGAAAAGTTCAACATTTGTAGAAAGTTGTTGAATGAAACAATGGAGACTTCTGTTGCTGCCAGTATCAAGACAAAGTTGGTGTTATCCACATTAGCGTTCTTTAAATTTTAGGCAATGCAATAATGTATGAGTGAAGGATCAATTCACCATGAATTGCAGATGATTACCTACTGGAAGACCTATGTAGGAATGCACTAGACAATATTAAGGAGTTCAGCAATTTAGTCAATTTTTTTTTTAAAAAAGGTGATATCAACAAGATTCAAATGTAAGAAGAATACCCTATGTCATCATAGTATAAAAGTTATCATTATTACTAACATTTATTACATGCCTATGTACCTTGTTTAACAATCACATCTAATCCTTTCATTAAACCTAGCAAAGTAACTATGGTTCTTCCCATTTTGTAAAAAAATAAGCTTTACAAAGAAAGAAACAGAGCTGGGGCTAAAAATAGGGTCAAGTCTCAAAGTCCATACATAAAATTACTAGACAACACTGCTAG
>NW_006408674.1:5862074-5872069 GCF_000296735.1 Chrysochloris asiatica
GTGGGCCAGACGTTCCTCACCCCTGTCCAATTGTTTCCTATGGAAATCTACTGCTCACTTTGCCTTTCATTTTCATTCTGAAGTGTTATCATTGCTCTTTAAGGGTGCCCCAGGCTCTCTGACATGAAACATCACCCTCTCCTGGCTTCCCTTCTACCTCACTGACCACTTGTCTTAGACATTTGGAGCTGACTGCCGGCCCTCCACCAGTCATTAAATGTTGAGTTCCCTTTAAGCTCAGTCTTATACCCACTCCACTGTTCATAATCATTCACTTCCTGAACATCCTCATCCATGACCCTTGCTTCACAGGGTCCCTCCACACACAGACAACTCATAAAAGTGTATTTTCTAGTGCAGTATCTTCCTTTTATTTTAAACTTCCACAGCCAACTTCTTCCTTAATATTTCCATTTGAGGTCTACAGGCACCTTAAAATCATTATATCCACAATTGAACTCATAATTTCCCTCTACCAAGTCAGTCTTACTTCAATTTCCAAAAGGCAGGACCTACTGTGTCACATACACAGAGACACACAAGGACGCATATAGCTATAGACACACATACTCTAGAGGCTGGGCACTGAATATGTCTGGATTCTTCATGCTTTTAGGAATGAAAAAAGAATTCTCCAATGTGAAAGAAAATTAAGTTAACGGTTTTCTATTGTTCACTTTGTGGGAGCCTCTGGCCTCAGTTTATCCAGTTATAAATTGTGTGTAGAGGATCTCTGAGGTCCTTTTCAATGATATTATTCGAGATTTCACATTTCTAGCATTACACAAAAATCTACACCCCCTTGGAAGTCTAAATTACTCTTTAACTGAGTGTTGAAAGATGATCAAGTTGAATTCTGCTAAGATTTGCACAAAAATGTGTTCCAGATATCTAAGACGATGTCAGAAAAAGCCTTCACGTCAACTATCTGGATAGTAAGCTGCATTGTTGACGTGCTCAAGGCAATTCTTCTTCTCACAAAAGGCCAAAAGTCTCCACTGTGCCAACAAGGGTAAAGTCAATTTGAGAACAGTCAGGTTTCACAAAATGTGTATGTTTGAAACGGCTTCCAAAGGCCTTCTATCCAAAGAAACCAAAGATCCTGCTGATGAGACTGAAGCCGACTCATTTGTTCTGAGAACTGACTTTCTCCCCTTCCCCTTCCTAAATATCCAAAGACTATACTGGCCAGTGTCATTTTCTTTTTTTCCCTCCTGACAAATATTCTAGAAGCCGATGTAGGACTGTATAGGTAGATCCAGACTGTATGATATTGTTTTAGGGGCTAAAGGGGAGAAACAGAGTGTTTTACTCTTTTTCTAAAGTGTTGAAGTCTTTCTAATGTAGCTATTTTTCTTGTTGTATCTTTTCTACTTCAGTACACTTGGTATACTGGGTTAATGGCTAGTACTGTATTGACTCTGTGGAAACGTGTTTGTGAAGAATATGTAGTGGCTTCTTTTAAAACTTAGATGCTGAATATCTGTTCACTTTTAAATCCCAGCTCTGTCCCAATTTTACCAGATGCTACTGTACTTGAATGGTTAATAAAACCACACAGTGCTGTTGGTGGCAGCGAAAAAAAAAAAGGCATTCGATCCATTCCTAGATGTTTACCCAAGAGAAATAACGCATACATCCATATAAAAACTTGCACATGAATGTTCATGCTATAAATTATTGGTAATAGCCCAAAAGTGGAAACAACCCAAATCTCCAATAACTGATAAATGGATAAATAAAATGTAATATAGTCAAGCAATGAAATATTATTTGGAAATAAATAGAAATGAAATGCTGATACATGCTACAACCTGGATAGGTCTTGAAAACATTACACTAAATAAAAAACACGATCACCAAAGTGCACACACTGTAGGATTCCAATGAGATGAAATGCCCAGAACTGGCAAATCTATAGAGACAGAAAGGAGATTAATTGTTGCCTAGGGCTGGGGGATAGTTTGGGGATGAAATAAAGGGCAACTACTGAATGGAACGAGGCTTCTTTTTGAAGGTTAAAATGTTCTGGAATTAGAGGTGATGGTTACACAACTCTGTGAATATACTGAAAATCACCCAAGTGAGTTGTACACTTAAATGGATGGATTTTATTCTGCTGAGCAAGAGAAAGGTGAGGCTGTCTGCTCCCGTGAAGACTTAGTCTCAGAAATCCTCAAGAGCAGTTCTGCTCTATCCTAGAGGGTTGTATGAGTTGAAACTGACTTGATGGCAGTGAGTTTTGTGGGGTCTTTTTGTAACCAGAAAGGCCAAATTCCCATCTAGTTGGGATGAGTTTCTAGGAACTAGGAAGAAACAAGTAGGGGATGGATAAACATCTGGAGGCATCTAAGGGTTCTTGTCTTAAACTCCATACATGTTAATTCCATAGGAAAGACAGCATTTTCAATACAGCTCCAAGGTAAAGCATAGTCTTCTTTATCTGAGTTTACTCACCAGTCACTCCTTGGAAACCCTACACAGGGTCGCTATGAGTAGGAAACAACTCGATGGCACTTAACAACAACAACAGCATTGCCAGAATGTCAGTGTTGCAGGACTGGTATCAGGATTGATAGGCTTAGGCAGGTTTCCTTAGACTGAAAGGTGGAAGACAGACATCATCGAGTCATGGGAACTGGATGGTAGGTGTTATCACTTCTGGTTCAACGAAGGACCAGGGGTTTAGGCACAATGACTGGACCATGAGCTCATTCCATGAGCCCTGACAGGGAATTCAGGACTACCAGGAAGAGTAGAGGATGTGCTCTCGAGCCATCTGCCTTTGGAGGTGCAGCTCCTTGTATTTCCCCACCACTTGCTGTGACTGAAGTCAGAGCGTATTGAGATACCAAGCCTATTATGAGACGACAGAAGACCGGAAGCCAGGGTCAAAAATCAGGAAGCAGGGTGTTAGATGCCCTGGATTCCTGATGAGACTGTATTACCATCATGTTACTAGATCTACCTTTCCTATTAATGATGCCTATCTTTTGACTTCCAATAGTGCCCTAGGGAATCTGCCCACTTGAACTCCTCCCTGCTCATGCACTCAATTGTTGGATCCTGGAGGGCTTACATAATTCTGGGGCCAATTTCTCACCCTATCAAGAATTTCCCGACTATGCAATTATCTCCTAATACTGACAGGGTCCTCTGATTATGAATGTGCCCCAATACATGTTCATTGCTAAGTACTGTCGAGTCAGTTCTGACTCATAAGAGACCCTGAGTAGGGTTTCCAATGAAAGACTGATAAGTTTGAATCATTAACCCTGCGGTTAGCAGTCCAATGCTTATCCTATAGCACCACACACATAAACCAAGATGATGCCCCGCACCCACCATTGGTGATCAGGTTAATACACAGATATGAAGCTAGATGTTTCCAAGGATCACCTGTGAGAATTGCATCCAATACAGCAATTCCAGATTGCTCCCATCTAAGGTGTATACCCATGATTGCTTCAACTTACCAATTTTACATTATTCTTTTTATTCCTTTAAACCAATTACCCCTTCCCATCTCAGTATGTCGACTCACAGGCCAAAGATACATACTGCTTTTTAGTTCGAATCTAGTCCCACTAATTTACTCTTTAACAAGCCCTGTTGGTGCAGTGCTAAGTATTTGGCTGCTAACCACAAGACTGGCAGTTCCCACCCTCAAGCTGTTCCACAGGAGGAAGATGTGACAGTCTGCTTTCTGTAAAGATTGGTTATGTTGGTTGGTTACGTGCTGAGGAGTCAACCCCACTCATAGTGACACTCTATAGGATTTCCAAGGCTGTCCATCTTCACGGGAACAGAAGGCCTCATCTTTCTCCCGCAGAACCACTGTAGTTTCGAACTGCTGACCATGAGGTTAGCAGCTCGATGTGTAACCACTACACTACCAGAGTTCCTTCTGTAAAGACTATAGCCCTGGAAATCCTATGGGCAATTCTAATGTGTTCAATAGGGTCATTATGAATTGAAATCACCTTGATGGCAGCGGGTTTGGTGTTTTTGTTGTTGTTTTTTGGTATGCTTCACCTTAGGGTCTTGATAAACTCTACTGTGGAACTCAGAGGAAAAGGCTTGGTGATCTGCTGATATTAAGATCCCAGCCATGAACATCCCTACACAGTGCAGTACTATACACAACAGCAAAATACATAAATACATAAATACATAAATGGAAACAACCTCAATGTCCATAAATGGAAGAACGGGTCAAACACACCTTGGTATGTCTACACAATGGAATACTAAGCAACACTGAAGAATAATGATGAACCTTGGAAACACCTCATAAAATGGATGAACCTAGAGGATATGACACTAAGTGAAATTGTTGTTGTTGTTGTTAAATGCCTTTGAATCAGTTCTGACTCACAGCCACCCTGTGGCTACTGGGATAGAGTTTCCGAGGAGTGGTTAGTGAATTTGAACCACCGACGTTGCTATTCAAACCGACCTTAAGGTCCAGTTCATTATCCCACAGTGCCACACCAATGAGTGAAATTAGTCCATTACAAATGGACAAATATTATATGAGACCACTATAAGGTCAGCAGTTTGAAACTACCAGCTGTTCTGCGGGAGAAAGATGAGGCTTTCTGCTCCCGTAAACATTCACAGCCTCGGAAACCCTGTTATGGGTCGGAACCAAGTTGACCACACTTAACAACAACAACAACAATAAGCATTTGACTGCACGGTTGGTTTGAACCGCAAGGTCGGCAGTTCAAACTCACCAGCCACTCCTGGGAAACCCTATACAGGGCTGCTATGAGTTGGAACTGACTCAACAAAACTTAACAACAACAACTAATGTAAAAAGTCAAGAAAAGGTTTTCATACTAAACTAAACATTGTTTGATGGTTACCAGGGTGGGAGGGAAGCAGAGGTAATTCATTGTCTAGACGTAGACATATATTAACTCGGGCAACAGGGAAGGCATTATGCAACAAGAGGAAGGATGGCAAAAATAAATAAATAAATAAATAAATGATGGAGACAGGGGGGAGGAGTAAAAGGGTTCAAGGCAAAAGAGCTAAATACTGTTATCTCCACAGTCCTACAACAATGGTGATGCATGGAGAGACACTCAGGCTGAATGGGTGTGTGAGGGAGAGTGGGAATATGCCCACAAATATAGATAATACAGAGGGGCTTTGCACATGGGTATTTACCTTTGCTACAAATATGCCCATGAACATGGTGGCGCATTCAGGGGCCAAAGTAACAAAAACTTTAAAACTATTACCAAACACCCTGAAGGAATGTGTTACTGGGGTAATGGGCTTAGGTCCATAGGCTACGGGAACACCACGGTCAACTGGCACAACGTAATCCACAAAGACAATGCTCTACATCCTACTTTTGTGAGTAGTGACTGGAAACTTAAAAGGTCCCCAGTGGCTACCTAAGGTGCAACTATTTGTCTCTCCCTGTCTGGAGGTAAAAAGTGCTGAAAACTGAAGATACTCTGAGACAATTAGTCCAATGGACTAATGGACCATGTGAACATCAGTGTCAACGACCCTGAGGCCAGAAGAACTAGATGGTGCCCAGCAGCTACCGCTACCAACTGCTCTGAAAAGGATCACATTAGTGGTCCTGAATAAAGTGGGAGAAAATGTGGAACAAAACTCAAAGTTATAAAAAACAAAAATCAGGCTTACTGGTCAGATAGAAACTGCTGAAACTCTGAGACTATGAGCCCTGGTCATCCTTCGGGTCTGGAATGGAATTCACCCATTGGTTTAATTTTCAGCCAAACAGTAGATAGAGGACAACACCACCAGTGAGGTCTGCTCACCATGGAATGGTCAAGCATTGAGATAAAAAAGACGGCATCTACCCAAGGACAGAGTTCTGAAGTGTTGGGGAAAAAAGGAAGAATGGAAACAAGATGTAACTATGAAGGGATTGCAGTCATAGAGCTGAAAGGAAGTGGCTGATTTGTTGAATGTAAAACTGATGATCCGCTCTGTACACCTTCTCTCAATTCACTATAAAAAGTTTTTAAAACACGAAAAACTATGGAGTAGCTCTACTCTGTAACATAGATTGTCATGAGTCAGAATCGACTTAACAACGAACAACAATCCTTCACTTTTCTAAAATAATTACTATTTTAGAATATATAAGACATGACAGAATTTTCAAGTTACTTGAATTACCTTTCTTTTCCTAATTTGCATATTTGGTTTAACATACTGAGCAACTTTTCAAACCATTAGCAACACGAGATGTAAATGTCCTATAAAAACCCATTCAGAGGGGCCCTGGTGGTGCAGTGAAGTAAGCTTTAGATTGCTAACTGAAAAGCAGGCAGTGTGAAGCCCCCAGCGGCTCTGCGGAAACAAGACGACCTAGTCTGTTTCCATAAAGATTTACAGCTACCCTAAGTAGCACTGCTACTGTGTCCAATAGGGTTGCTAGGAGGCAAAATGGACTCCGGGATAGTAGGGTTACTTGGGTTTTGCAAGCAATCGATCACGGGCTAGTGTTCTACTTTAAACACCTTTAGGAAATGCTGCTGATATGTGAGCTTAGCATGCAGGTCCAAGGTTTAATGTTTTAAAGCCCCCATGCTAAATGTTAAAACGTCCCTTAAGCAAATGATCAAATACCTCCCAAACATGTCGCAGTGCAAGGGGTAAACCCGGTGTACTCCCAGTCATAAGTCATCTCGCTGTCCTTCTCCTGGCCAGAGGCACCCAGCGGGTGGGAGGCTGGGCTCTCCTCACACACTTCCACGAGGCAAGTCCGTTCAGTGGGCAGCTTGGGACCCTCACACTCCTCCTCAGGCAGCTCCGTCTCTGTCTGCGTGAATGTGAGGAGAACTCGACACTTCACTTCTCGGACTTGAACGCCTAACCCACATGTGGTACTGCAGGCTGACCAGGGCTCCGGAATGAACCTACAGGAAACCAGGGAGCCACAGGAAGACATCAATATAAACCATAGAGAAAGGCGGGATAATCCACCAGGGAAGGAAAATGAACTCGTTTCATTCAGAGGGAATTCAACACATTTAGAATATAATATGTGTATGTCTATTGATCACCAATTATGCAGCTAACAAATGCTCAGATTTTATTAGAAACACAAAGAGGTTTTTATAGAAAGATACTAGACCTTTGTGTCCATTCTAGAATTCAAATGTTGTGCAATGACCTTTGCAAACATCATTACAAAGATTTTCTCTAAAATTAGCTAATAAAACATTCTACATAGAGATGATTTCTAATCTAATATTTTGTAGAATATGGAGATTTTCACCAATACTTATTCACCCAATCCTTATTAAGTTGATCCTTTATAATAGGCAGGGTTTTATTAAACTGCCTTGATGTATAGAAGCTAAATTATGGGATAACTTTAAGGTTTTCTGCTGAGTAGATAAAGTTTTCAGATTCTTTTGTTTAATACAGAAATACAGTAAACTCCTGGTTTTTCTTTAAAATGTAAAAGGTATTGCAGTGTGGCTGAATACAGAAGCTGTTTTGTTTTTAACCATGGATTGTGTTGTTATGTGCCATGGAGTCGGTTCTGACTCATAGCGATCCTGTACAGGGTTTCCAAGGCTGTAAATCTTTATGGGAGTAGAAAGCCTCATCTTTCTCCTGTGGAACAGCTGATAGTTTCAAACTGCTGACCCTGAGGTTAGCAGCCAGATGCATAACCACTACACTAACAGAGCTCTTTACTATCCACTAAACCAGAGTTGGTAAACAACAAAGCCTACCTATCTGTTCTTGTTCATCCCATCAGCAAAGAATGAATTTTACACATTTAAATGGTTGGAGGTTAAAAAAAAAAATCAATATTTTGTTTATGGCTGCTTTTGGAGTCCTAGTGTGGTTCTGTGGGTTAATGCTTTGGACTGCAAAGTCAGTTTGAACCGTAGGGTGTGGGGTTCAAGCTCACCAGCCACTTGCTATGGGTCACAACCAACTGGACAGCATTTAATAACAATAATGACTGCTGGGCTTCAGATTTATGGAGTCCTGGTGTGGCAGTATGAGTTAAATTCACTGGACTGCAAAGTTGGTTTGAACTACAAGGTTGACAGTTCGAGTTCACCAGCCACTCCTCAAAAATCCTATACAGGGTGGCTATGGATTGGAACTGACTTGATGGCACTAAACAACAACAACAACAATGGCTGCTTTCACTCTTCAGTGGTTGTTAAGTGCCATCGAGTCGGTTCCGACCCATAGCGACCCTGAACAGGGTTTCCGAGGGTGTAAATCCTTACGGGAGTAGAAAGCCTCATCTTTCTCCCGCGGAGCAGATGGTAATTTCGAACCACTGACCTTAAGGTTCGCAGCCCGATTCGTAACCACTACGCTACCAGAGCTCCTTACTCTTCAGTGGTAGGCATGGGTATTTGCAACAGAGACTGAAAAATAGCTGTAACTTCTCCCTTTATAGAAAATGTTTGTTGAACCAAGCATTAAGTTTAAAAAAACAAAGAAAGATTGCAACAGAGACAAAAATATTTGGGATATTCCGTACCAACATTTTACACGACGAGACTTTTGTCTCATTTCATCACATGAGAGAACTCAGTGACAGAGTAAATTTGGGAAACATTGAGTTTAAGGGCATCCAATGGGTTTAAGTTTTCCAGTGACTATGATATATGAATGCATACTGTAAATACCCAGGAGAGGAACATGATCTACATCATTCCATAAACTTAAGTGGCTACAAACTCCTGTTCGTGGACTAGTGTTCTAACTTAAGTCACCTTAGGAAACACTATGGAGATGTATGCTTAACCTGCAATTCTAGGACTTAACGTTTAAAACTCAAGCAAGATTAGTTGTAACGTTCTGCTGGAAGTCATTCAACACAACCTCCTTTCTACAGACAAAAATTACTAGAGCTCTCTATGGTAGCCCATCTTCAATCATCAGAACAGGACACTATTGCACGAGCTGACCCACTGTTGTTGAGTCGATTCCAACTCAGAGGACAGAGGAGAACTGCTTGTAGGATTTCCAAGACTGTTGTCTCTACCCAAGCAGACTGCCACTTCTTCTTTCTGCAGGGTGGCAGGTGGATTCAAACTGCCGAACCTTTGGTGAGTAGCTCAGCACCTAACTACTGTGCAACCAGGTCTTCTTATGAGCCCCAAAAAATGACTACAAGTGAACACAAACTATTGTTAGAAATCATTAGTGGGAATCATTCTCTAATCCTCATATTCCATGAAAAGATTTGCCCAACCCAACTTTAAAAGATTCGATTTCTTAACCAAGTATGTGTTAAGAAATTCTTTTTCTTTTTGGCTTCTTTGCTTCTTAGTAATTAAAACTTCACAATGAGTATTTTAAGTGGGAAGCAGGTATGTCCATTCAAAGCTGACTCCTTTGTCCTGGTGGTTCAGACGCCGGAGAGGACGTGTGGCTATACTGAATATGGGAGAACGGTGACTATACTGAATGCTTCCTTAGCTTTCCTGGATGCTTCAGAGTTGGTTTCCAAACAGCCTCTTAAGAGACATTTCAAAAAAAATAGATGTCAGAGCTGTCCAAATTAACCATGACTGAATAAAAGGAAGTCATTACAAGTTTTAAAATCTATGCCTAATGATATTTCCTTCTCTCTCTCACTTTAGCTCTGTCTTTTCTTTCTATATATATGTTGTTGTTGTTATTGTTGTATGCCATGTAGTCAGTTCTGACCCAGGAGTGGCTGGCGTGTTTGAACCGCTGACCTTGGGGTTCAAACTGACTACGAGATCCAGCGCATTATCCGGAAGTGCCACACCAGGACTCATTCTCTCTCACTCTCTATCTATCTATGGAGGCTTTATAAAGTTTGAGGAAAAATTTCATTATATTTTAATTGCATTTTCCATGAACTTTTTGAAGCCCCCTCAAGTACACACACACACACACACACACACACACACGAGGATCAGTTAAAAAGTACTGCTCTAAAACCATAGGAATCCTTATTAAACAAAATACCAAAATGTGAAACAATT
>NW_006408674.1:5872169-5893575 GCF_000296735.1 Chrysochloris asiatica
GTTGTAAGTAAGTGCCTTCTCTGGTCCCTAAATCCTACAATACAACAATCTAACCACTCATCTCTGTCTATTCCATTAGCCCAACCTCGGGGTTATTTGGCAACACTGGAACTTGTTCTAGTATCACACACAGTGGAATTATGTACTATTGCATATTAGCTTTGAAATTTAGGATAATTCCTTAATATTTCTGTGCCTTGGTTATTCTCATGCCTAAAATGAAGATAGTACTAATGCCTCCTCATAGTATTGCTATGGTAACTAAAGGAGTTAATCCATATAGAAGACTTAGAACACAGTCTGGCACATTAGAAACCCTCAATATTTATTGTCATAATTACTCCCATTGCTAAAAAACCTGATTCTAAAGCTATACGCTCGTTTGATTTTAGCAGATAGAATCCTCACAAATGGAGAAGCTGAAGCAACAGTGAAGAAAACATACAAAAGTGTTCCAAATCTTTTCTATTTCCTGGGGGAGATGGAAAGGAAACGGCTGAAGCCCAGAGAATCCCAGAGAAAGTAAGAAAGCTCTGAGGAGGCCCTTGTAAAACAATAATGAACTGTATCAATGCTCAACACATTCCACAGCTGAAAGTGAAGAACATTTCAAAATTGCAGTTTCCTTGGCTTAGCTTTATAAGCTATAATTTTTATTTTCTCAAATTAAAAAAAAAAAGGAAAAAAGGCTTTTGAACATCCGCTCCCTATGTAAATTCAGAGCTTGGGCCATGGCAAACCACAGAGGCAGAAATATTTATCTTCTCCAAGTGGGTTTGGCAGGCTTTGCTCAAGGGATCTGAAATAAGCTACATTCATTCTCTCAGTCATTGTCAACAAGCAAGCATCCCCAAACCACAAAAGACAGTGGTAATAAAAGGATGAACTGGAAGCTGAGATATGTTGCGGTTTTGTTTGGAAATCTAGGGAATGAATGGAGTTAGAAGTGGTGGCAGGAAACTATAAACTTCACACTAGACAGCCAGGAACAGGCCAGAAACTGCCAGGCAGTGTGAATTATAAAGGAACACTGCGCAGGGACCACAGAGGGAGAGACGGTAGAGGCAGAGGAGAGATGGCTGCTTAGACCAAGAACATGTGCTCTCAGCTGAGTCTTCCACACTGGGGAGAAAGGAGTGGTGGTGGCGTTAAGTGCTGTCGAGTCCAAAATGACTCATAGCGACCCTGCATACAGATTCTGAGGAGTGACTGGTGGATTTGAACTGCTGACCTTGTGGTTAGCAGCCTAGTGCTTATCATATAGCACCATACCAGGACTTCATTAGAAGGCACATTAGCTTCACTCTGCGGAAGAAAACCACCAGTTAAGTCAGGTGAGGTTGATGGAAAATGGAATGACTATGGGGCCTCAAGCCACTGTGGTGTTGCTGTTGCTAGCTGTTGTTGTCGTTGGCACCTAGCTCACTGTGACCCAGTGCACAAAGGAAATAAATGCTCTCAGTCCTGCGTCATCCCCAGGGACTCTTGTGATCCACCAAGTTTTCGTTGGCTGACTTTTTGGAAGTAGATGGTTAGGCCTTACTTCCTAGTTGGTATTACTCTGATGGCTAGTTCAGCATCACAGCGACACATTAGCCTCCACGGACAGATGAGCGCTGGCGGCGCTGGAGGTGTGCTGACCGAGAATCCCTGGGTCTCCACACAGAAGGCAAGGACTCTACTACTGATCTGTCCTTGTCCTCAAACCCACTGTAGCTCATAGGATGTCACCCTTTTCCAACTCAAGAAATTGATAATATTTTCAGAACTTGCACAGGACCTTAGGGACTATCTGATTCAGAGGCTCCCAGATGTAAAAGCACTCGCCCGCCTAACATCATCTGATGTACCTGCTAAAAAATGGTGATTACTGGGCTAGAGTCCTGATATGGTGCTGTGGGATAAAGCCCTGGATAGCAAGGTCGGTTTGAACCACAAGGTCGGCAGTTCAAACTCACCAGCTGCTCCTTGGAAATCCTATACAGGGTCGTTATGAGTCGGAAACGACTGGAGGGCACGTAACAACAACAACAACCCCCAGAGTGACAGATTAAGTGGGGTCCAGGAATCTGCACTTAAAAAATACTGGACATTCTGACAGAAGTGATCAGAAAGCCACCCTTTAAAACATGGTTAATGGGGTTCTTTAAAAAAAAACAAAAAACAAGAGTCCTTACATTTTTGAGAAACCAACTGAAATACTAACATGACTACTATGCTATGCAGTCTGACTTTGCTTTACCAAGAATCCAGTCAGGCTGTAGATAAGCGTTAGTGCTACAGGTGAAACCACAGGGGATGAGAGGTGGTAACTGTTAAAGTTGGGTCACAGGTATAGGAGGGGGCTCATTATGCTAGTCTCCTTTTGTATACAGCTTTGGTATTTTCTGTAATTTTTTTAAGTCAATCAAATAGGGGCTATTTCCAACAGAGTGGAAAGGATGATCAAAGGGAGGAAGACACGTGGAAGAATACTGTTGTCACTGTTAAGTGCCTCAGAGGCAGTTTGGACTCATAGCAACCCTGTAGAGGGTTTCCGAAGCTTTTAAAATCTTTTCAGGAGACAAAAGCCTTATTTTCTCCCATGGAGTGGCTGGTAGACTCAAACCGCCAACCTTGTGGTTCATAGTCCAGTACTTATCCTACAGAGCAAGGAAAAAGCAAGAGTAGAGAGTGGAGGGAGCACCCATTCAAACCAAGCAAGGCAGCAGTCAAAGACGCCCTGCAGTCGTGTTAGTCTTCTGAACAAGCGCAAATCTTTGGGTGACGGGGCACATCTGGATATTCTGAATTGTAAGAATAAAGAATAAAATGTTTGCCTCTGCACAAATAGAACATTCTGGTGACTGGTGAAAGATGATTTGAGGGGACTGAGAGGGAAGGAAATTAGAAAACTACTAGACACATCCTCGTAAGTGACTACGGATCTGGACAAAGATGATACTAGAGAGGGAGACAAGGACATGGAGTGAGAAATACTTTATTAGATATAATTGCTGGAACTCAGTGGTTAGTTACATGTGAGAGAAGAGGAAAAGGAAAGATGATTCCAGGCTTCCGTTTTGGTTAACCGTACAGCACTTCCATGAACCAAGAGAAAGCATATGCAATTAGTAATCATTACCTACTTGTGTTTTGAGAACAAAAGATCCTGTTACGAGGCATCATTCCAGGCTGTTAACTGTATGACACATCTCACGTTATAATACAATTACATCCCTCTCTTCAGAAGCCTTTTTTCCATAGGTTCCTCCTTTGCACGCTTTACAGAATTGTAGGAGATAAAAGCTGGGAGGGGGTTTTAGGCGATATTGTTGTTGTGGTTGTTAAGTGCCGTTGAGTCGGTTCCGACCCATAGCGACCCTGTACAGGGTTTCTGAGGCTGTAAATCTTTACGGGAGCAGAACGCCTTATCTTTCTCCCGAGGAGCGGCTGGTAGTTTCAAACTGCTGGCCTTAAGGTTCGCAGTCCGATTCGTAACCACTACGCTACCAGAGCTAGGCGATATACTGGCTTATAAGTAGGGTTGATAAGATCGAAACCAACAGTTCAAATCCACCAGTTGCTCAGTGGGAGAAAGAGGAAGGCTTTCTGCTCCCACTAAGATTTATAGCTTCAGAAACCCTACATACAATCACTCTGAGTTGCTAAATATCCCCTTGGTAACAATAGGTAGCCTTGTACGGTGGGAGGTCAGGTCTAGAAATAGTCATGAGCTTGTCTAAAATCCAAATTGCCATTCTAATATGTTGAGACTGTTGTAACTTCAAAACTGCCCGAACTTCAAATGAGAACTAGCAGTCAACCACACACATAAACATGAATTTCTACAGTTTGGTTGCCAAACTTTTCCTTTACTAGTTAAATATTGATTGTGCCATTTTTTTTTTTTTTGGCAAATTACTTTCTTAATTCTCTCTAATGTTTCCTTCTCTATCTTCTGAATGATACTTTGAAAAGGTCACCTGAAAAAGACATTCTTGTCCAATTAAGTAGCTTTTCTTAGTCCTCATACATTTTTCATTTGACTTTCTATGAGAATGAATTCTATTTGCTGCACCCTTTCTTTACTGATTTAACTGTGTTCCTAAAATGTGTTGGAATTCTAAGCCATGGATCTAGAGATGTAATCCCATTTGTTAACGGGTTTATTTGTTATGTCAATGAAGTCTTATTAGTATTGTTGTTAAGTGCCATTGAGTTGGTTCTGACCCATAGCAACCCTATACAGGCTTTCTGAAGAGCGGCTGGTGAACTTGAACTGCCAACCTTGCGGTTCAAACGGACTTTGCAGTCCAGTGCATTAAACCACACAGCCGCACCAGAACTTCTTATGAATGGTGGGTATGTCCTAAGCCTAATCACTGCTGATTATAAGGAACAACATAGATACAGAGATGAAGAAGCACAAACTGGGGAGAGTGAGTACCGCATGAGAACCACCAAGGAACAGAGGACTGCAGAAAGACATGGGTCTATCCTCAGAGCTGACAGAGAACCTTCCTCTAGAGTTGGTGCCCCATATTTAGGATTTCTAGGCTTCTGAAAAGTGAAGAGGACTTGAAACGTTTACTTATGAAGATCAAAGAGCACAGCCTTCGATAATGGATTACATCTCAATGTCAAGAAAACAAAAATCCTCACCACTGGACCAATAAACACCATTCTTATCAAAGAAGAAAAGATTGAAGTTGTCAAGGACTTCATTCTTCTTGGATCAACTATCAACACTCACAGAGGCAGCAGTCAAGAGATCAGACGACGTATTGCATTGGGAAAATCTGCTGCACAGGAACTTTTTAAAGTATTGAAGAGCAGAGATGTCAGCTTGAGGACTAAGGTGCGCCTGACCCAGGCCATGGTGTTTTCAATAACCTCATATGGATGTGAAAGCTGGACAGTGAATAAGGAAGATCGTAGAAGAATTGATGCCTTTGAATTGTGGTGTTGGAGGAGAATACTGAAAGTGTCATGGACTGCCAAAAGAACCAATAGATCTGTTTTGGAATAAGTGAGCCAGAGTGCTCCTTGGAGGCCAGGATGGCTAAGCTTCGTCTCCATACTTTGGACATATTGTCCGGAGGAAACAGTCGCTGGAGAAGGATGTCATGCTGGGTAAGGTGGAGGGTCAGAGAAAAAGAGGAAGACCCCTATCGAGATGGATTGGCCAGGTGGCATCATTGATGGACTCAAGTGTGGCAGCAGTAGTGAGGTTGGCCCAGGATCGGACATTGTTTCGTTCTGCTGTGCATGGGGTCGCTATGAGTCGGTTCTGACTTGATGGCACCTGACAACAACAACAACAACAACCAGACTTCTGAACTATGAGAGCATATATATATATATAAATTTATTTTCCTTCTTCTTCTTCTTTTTTTTTTTTTTAAAATACATTCATTTGTAGTATTTCTGTTATATCAGCACTACAAAACTAAGACTCCTTCTTTAAGCTCTTAACCTCTTTGGTCTCTGTAACAATGACCCTGTCTGTTTCTACTTCTTCCACTGTTCATTAATTTCACCCCTTGACCATCCATCCAGCAAGTCCCCTTTTCACTAGTAGATTTCCAAGCTTCTGCAATGAGTCCAACCAGCCGTCTTCTCCCTTCATTTGAGTGCTCTGGGGTCAGTCATTCTCACATCACCCCCAAGTTCTTCTGTGTTCACACCCAGGCTTGACAGCAGTTCAGGAGAAGAAGCTTTGAGAACATCAAAAGTGTCATGCACTCATTCCCTGACTGCATTCAAGACACATGGTGCCTTTCAAAGAGAAGTAATACACACTCCCCATGGGCTCATGACTAGGTTGGCCCAAGAGTTAAACAGGACATTGACAAATGAGAGAATGTTCTGAAAAGAGCAGTAACGTTGGTAATGGATCTAAAAACAACAATGCTAAAAACAAAGCATGAAAAACCATTGAAAAGGCTAAGAATGATGAGTTTGGGAAAGACAATATTTTTGGGACTCATGACAGCTTTATTTAAATTTGTGAAAATTTGCCACCTGGAATAGGGCATTTGTTGTTGTTTCAATGTGCAGAAATTAGCAGAAGGTATATTTTGACAGAAAAAGAGGAAAACAAAATCTCAAATAACCTAAGTTATTCAACATAAGTCAAGGAACTCTGTCCCTTGCTGAAAGTGTTGAAGAAGAAATGATGGTTTTGAGAGGCATGTTGGCCGTATTATCTCTAAGATTCCTTTTCCTCTAGTGTTCTGTGAATTGCTCCTTTGTAGACAGCCTGTCGGCGCCACAGACTTAACAGGAATGACACGGGGAAAAGCTGTCCTGTCTAATTACTACAGACTGCCATTGGTGGTAGAGTTCCTACAGACTCCTGGACTAGAAATTTCAGAGCACCTTTGATTCCTTCCTTCTCTTTAGCCCCTACATCTCTGTCTCCAGAAGGCTTCTTTGACTTGCTCTTGATTCTTAATTCCCACGGGTACTTTCACAAAGACTTGTCAAATTACAAGTGGATTGCAGTCATTGAATCTGTGAGTTGGAATGGACCCCGAAGAGATCAAGCTCCACTTGCTCATTTTGTAGGTACAGAAAATGGGACATAGAAAAGTTAAAGACTTGTCTAAAGTGATACAGACAGTAGTGGTGGGTGTAGGTTCCACGCTCTCTCCACTGCCCTGTATCACAATGGCTCTGGGATTCATCCTTAGGGTCACTCAGTTCACCTAATGCATTTCAACATAACTGGTTTTATAGAGCTTGGCCATGACTTAACCATGGGGCGATTGTTTAATTTGTACAATGGTGTGATGGTCCTTGGACAAACCATATGTGTTAATCTAGGAATAATCCCCAATCTCTTAAGAAACCACTAAGTCTGCTTTGAGTTAAATAATACGGTTCTTTTCTGTGCTTCTCACAGATACTGCCAAAGTAGGACTGCTGAATTGTGAAATAAAGAAGAAGTCTAGCCAGCTCAAGCTCTCTAGAGTCTGAAAATCCAGGTCATTTGGATACTAAATGTATCACTGGACTCCAATGAGTACAAAAATGACATCTATCATGTTAACTGGCTATGCCCTGGTTACTCCCATAAAAGGTCCTGGACTCACGTTGGTTCTTCTGTTGCTATTCTGGTCTCTTCAAGTTCCTGTGCTTGTTTTAACCAAGGTAATTTAGCTTCCACTGGACCTTTTTCTAAGAAGAAAAAAGGAACATAAGCAACAAGCATAATTATTGTTTATTATTACGGAGTTCGATACATGGTTATTCAATGAAGATTTCATTAATAGAGGTAACATTGTTCAAGTGCAAATTGAGTCCTTTAGCATAGTACATTAGGTAGCTTCTAGATTAAACCAAATAGTTCTGCCATGATTTTTAATGAACAGATTTTCAAAATGCAATCCAAACAATTCCATGGTATTGTCAAATGTACTCCCCGAGTTAACATTAAAATGCCTTTTATAAATCAATACTAAACTCTGTTGTTTACACATTTAAGTTATATTTCAGTCATATCAGCTTGTTTTATTTTGCCACAAATTCTTCTTGTCTATTGAATAAAGGAATTAATGGAGAATAGCAAATAACATGGAGACTTAGGAAGTTGGGAAGAGGAGAGAATAGATCCTACTGCTCACTCACACCTTGATGATTGTTCATAGCTGTTGAGAAAGACGATCACTAATTACAACTAGCAAGTAAGAGTAAGATAGTGTTCCTTTCTTTCCTTTGAAAGTTCCTTAGATTTGAAGAAAAACAAAATCTAGTTATGAAGTGAAAAGGGAAATGGTGTTGATACGCTTCAGGGAAATCATACACACACTAAGAAGGTGGCTCTGAAAATTCCACTGAATGCAGAAGGGAGGAAAGGAGCCCTCACTATGGCTTCCTGGAGGTGGCACAATGTTTGTATGCTAATCAAAAAGTTGGCACATTGAACCCACACAGAAGCTCCACAGGAGAAAGATGTGGTGACCACAGCTCAGGAAACCCTCTGGGGCAGTTCTGCACTGTCATATAGGGTCACTAAGAGTAAAAATCAAGGAGACTGTCACAACTGTAAAGGTAGAAGTTTTGTAACAAAAAGGGGAGAGTATTTAATCTTACAGCCCAGTAACAGAGGACCCTAGGACCATCAAGGGAGAAGAGCATAAGTGGAGTGTGGGACCCTATCCAGAGAACCAGTGACACCAGAGATGGAGGCAGAGATGATGACATGGAGAGATACAGCAGCTGAAGAATATAGACTCGTGGAAAGAGAAAGGCTGTGTGCTGGAAGCCAGGAGGCAGGCTTGCAGAATGTGCCTTTTGGTTGTTTAAATGATTATATATTCCTGAGTGTTTTCGTGTACATCCCCCTCTCCCCCCCAAAAAAAAAACAAAAAATAAAAAACTGAGGGAATAGAAGCAAATGCTATTGAATGATGATGCACGGAGGGGATTGTAATAATTGCAATGCAACGATGGTGCAAAACTGATGTTCTCCCATGTAAACTATTACTCAACTCACAATAAAAACTTAAAAAAAAAAAAAAATCAATGAGAGGGCATCCTGCTAACATGGATTTCCATAATCAGTGTTTGTACACTCCAATGGGGATCTTTGATTTTTCTGGAAGATAGATATAGTCAAAGATTTGTTGAATAATTAATTATAAGGCTATCTGTATGGACAATGAATCCAGATAAAATGAAGGAGAATTATCCTAGTTCCTCTAATGTACTACAGAAGTCTCTTTGAATGGAAAGAATCTTTTTCCATTTCTAAAAACAAACAAACAAACAAAAAACATGAAAGGGCTTCTAAAAAGTTCACGGAAAAACTCTATTTTCTTTCAATTCCATGTTTCCTCAAACTTTTTGAAGTACCCTTGTTATTTAGTAAAAAATATGAAATAATCCTATAGGTCGTTGTTGCTGTATTGTGCCTATGAGTCAGTTCTGACTCATAGTGACCCTATATAGGGTTTCAGAGAGTTGGTCTGAACTGCTGATCTGTGATTAGCAATCTAGTGCTTACCCTACAGTATCTATTCACAAAACTATAAATATTACCCATTTCTTCAAATTCATAAGGACCAACGAGGACCATAAGAGGAATTCTAAATGCATCTGAAGTTCCAGATTGGGAATTGAAAATCTTCATTCATTTCCTGTTAAGCACTAAGACATATGATGAAGATCACATTGTTCTTTCCTCAAGAATTAATAGTCCAGTGTACTAAGTACTGAGAAGCAGAAGAATGAGAAACCTAGGAGAAACTAGACTCTTCCTGCTCTTTCCTCTATTCTTTCTCCTCTCTCTCTCTCTTTTCATGGCAGGGCTTCATCAACATTTTTATGACCACCAAGATATATTGGTAGAAGGCTAGACAGAAGACAGGAGCTGGCCACTATATACTGAGACAACAAGAGCTCAGATTTTTCTCCAGATCAATAAAATCACATAAGCCCAACCTCTCTATCAGATTGACAGGTCTACTCTAATCTACCTTCAAAACTATATTTATAAAAAAGTCATCATTGTTAGGTGCTATCAAGTTGATTTTGACTCACAATGAACCCATGTGAAAGAGTAGAGCTATCCCAAAGCGTTTTCTAGGATGTAATATTTAATATCCCATGTCTTTCTCCTGTGGGTTGCCGGAGGAGGCTGAACAACCAACATTTTGGCTAGCAGCCAAGCATATGACCAAGACTTCTCTATATGAGAGTCAATGAGTAGAAATAGAAGGGTGGCAATATTGGAATGAGAGCTGGAAAACACCATTTGGCTTTGAATTAAAAACACACCACAAAGTTACCTTTTGGTTTATAGCATGGGATAGGGATGATGCATTCTTCTTTGATGTGTAACTTCAATTGTGGATTGCAGCCCCCAACATGTTGTCCTTGGTGGTTGATACACAGAACAACCCGGTAACGCAACCCTCGGCCACAAGTCACTGTGCACTTCAAAGAAAAATAAGGAAGAGTGATAGCCTTTTGCAAGAAAGAATCCACAAGAGTATTAATTTATATGCAAAGAAAAGTCACTGATCCACATGAATATTAAATACAGACGATCTTGGGGTAAATATTACATATGATAGGGAGATGGAACAATTGCCTGTATGCTCAGCCTTCTGGGCCTCTCCCTAGTAAGAGACTCTTTCCTACAGTCAAGTTCCAGAGAACCTAAGAAGAAGCTACAACACAAGATAAACAAATGTCTTGAAACCTTACAGCTCAAATACAAAAGAAATCTGATGCAGGTTTCCCCAAATTTGATTCAAGTTTACCTGACGTGATTAAAAAACATGTGTAAAGATGAAAAAAAAAAAAAAATCTTTCTAGGCTATCTAGGGAAAAAAAATCAAATTTTGATTTACCAGCTAGAGGAACGATATGATTATCTTTCTACTCTGTCTAAAGAAACTGATCTAACAAAAGCATTGTTAAACAAAGAGATCATCAAAAAATACTAAACCAAAATGTGTAGAAAAAAAAAATATAGGTACATTAGCCAATCAAAATTAACATATTACGCTACTTTACAAAATTTTTTCTAAAGTTTTGTAAAGTTTGTACTATCGGTTTTAAAATTTGTAATTTGCTGCAATTTTAAATTTAAAGTAAACATTCACTTTGATATCCAATGTTTATGTTTTGTAGTTTTTTTCTTAAAAAGGCACCCCTAGTAGAATAAACACCAGACCCCACCAATCTGGGTTCTATCCCTGGAAGGAGCCAAGGGTCCTGAGAATTTGCTTCAGGTCAGGCACCGACCTGACCTGTGATCTCCCTAATCCTCCCTCCTCCCTAGTCTGAGCATACTCACCAGTGACCAGCTTCATACCCATTAAACAGAGGAGCAAACATACAGCTTACTACCTAAAGATCTTGCTCAAAGTCACACAGTTCCTAAGGGGTACAGTGTAATTCTATCCAAGAGCTGCCCATTGCCAGATTTGATAGTAGCGTAGTGGTTATGAATCAGGCTGTAAACCACAAGGGTCAGCAGGAGAAAGATGAGGCTTTCTGCTCCCACAAAAAATTACAGCCTCAGAAACCCTGTACAGGGTGGCTATGAATTGGAACCAACTCCACGGCACATAACCACCACCACCACTCTATAGAATCTGACGAATCTCTCCAAAGTCTGTAAATGCTTTCTTTCTATGCTGTTTTAGACAGAGGATACAGAGAATTTTTTGAGTATGCACACCTCTTCAGGAAGGGAAGACTATTGGGATACTTCAACCCTATTTCATCATGTCACTTTGTGACCACTGAACAAATAACTAATAATTTTCGTGAAGTTTGAGATTAGACCTTGTTTCTAGGAAATTAGGCTGTAGGATAAGCACTGGACTGTTAACCACAAGGTTGGTGGTTCAAACCCACCAGGTGCTCCTCAGAAGTCCTATGAGTCACTCTGCGTCAGAACCGACTTGATGACACTTATTAACAACAACTCCAAAATTTATCAATTTGAAGAACGCATATATTAGTTTCTAAGAGGTCAATATTTTATATTGGCCAAGTGTTATGGGATGAGTTGAGTCCCCCAAGTCTTAACTCCTAGTACCTATGAATGTGATCCTGTTTGGAAAAAGAATCTTTGAAGATGTTATCAGTTTAGTTAACAGGAGATTGTACAGGAATAGGGTAGCTCTTAGATAAACTGAGTGGTGTCCTAATAGGAGAGAAGACATACAGAGAGACAGACACGGGGGGTGGGGGTGTACAGGGAAGATGCATCTAGAGCCATGGAAAACCTGGGGCAACCAGAAGCTCGTACAAGAAAGACTGTCTCCCAAGACTTTCAGTGGGAATATGGCCCTGACAACTCTCAAAACTCAGACTACTAGTCTCCTGAATGGTGAAAAATTACATTCATGTTGTTTAAAGTCACCTACCTTGTGGTACTTTGTTACAGCAGCCCTGGGAAATGAATATGGCACTGTCTAGTAGGAAGTGGGATGCTGCGGAAACAAATACCTAAAATGTAGAATTAGATTTGGAACTGGCAATGAGTAGAAGCTGAGGGAAATTTGAGGTGAGAGATTGTAAAAGCCTAGGCTGCTTGAAGAGACTGTTGATAGAATTATGAACATTAAAGGTGATTCTGGTGAGAAATCAAAAAAATAAAAAGGAAGAAGAACTAGAGAAATCATATTTTGCCAGAAGCAGAATACTGCCAGAAATATAGATAGTAAATGTGCTTCTGGTGAGGTTTTCACAAGAAATAATGAACACTGAAGAAAAGACAATCCTTGTTATAAAATGTCAAAAACATTGGCTGAATTATATTAGACTGTTTTGTGGAAAGTTGCTATTATTGTTATTAAGTGATCCATAGCAACCCTGTCTAGGGTTTCTGAGGAGTCACTGGTGAGCTTGAACCGCCTACCATTTGGTTCTACCCGGCTTTGGAGTTCAGCACATTAATCCACAGTGCCAAATAGAACTTGAAGATTTGGAAAATTCTTAGCCTATTCATATAATCAAAAGTGAGAAAGTCTGTTCCAAAGATTACTCCTTTGGAAAGGATGCAAAAATGTGGCCGGTTAACCATTTGCCAAAGAGATTAATTGTGTGACTTTTGGATCCAAACAACCATCTCAGTAGAAACCCTGCATGGAATAAAGTAAGACTGCCATACTGCAGGCAGAAAAACCATCTCTGTAGCTGCTTGGCTGGAAACATATGTCGTTCTTTAAGAAAAGGGAGCAAGGCCACCTTCTAAGTTTTAGTTCCAGAGGTTGTGGAGGGTAGGACTGCCACTTTGGTGGGTCAGTAAAATAGGGCCACTACACTATTAGGCAGGGGGATAGGGCTGTCCTCCAGGGCTACCTTTCTTCCACTGAGACAGGAGGAAAGGGCCAAGACTCAGGGCCTGGAGTGGTAGCAACACCCAGAACTGAGGGGGCAAAGTTGCTGTCCTAATGTGTCCAGAAGACAGAGAAATATTTTCAGGCCTTGAGAGCTAATGGAATTTGTTAGATGGTTATAACAGGGAATAGGGCTAACCACAAAGAATGCAGGAAACATCCTGAACTGTCAGAATAGTGTAGTAAAAGGAAAGATAGAAAAAGAGACTTTTGCCTAAATCAGGCATGCACAGGGACAAACAGGACTGATCTGATATGCCCAAAGAACTAATTATAGTACTACTATAACAAAGCAGCATTATGAATACAATTATAACAGATTGATGGAATGGGAAAGAAGTACATCAAACATTGGAAGAAATGACCAATGAGGAGCCCATATGATGATAGGGAAATGGAGGGATCAGAAGACAACTAACAGGAGATGTAGAGCCCATCCTGAAGGAAAAACAGCATAAAGAGTGAGAGCAGGAATTCACTTTGTGCTCCATTCTCGTCTTTGCGAGAACGTAGATGCTTGTTGTTGTTAAGTGTTGTTGAGTCAGGTCTGACTCATAGGGACCATGTATAGGATTTTCAAGGAGCGCCTGGTGAGTTTGAATCTCTTCACTTGCTTTAAGCTCTACCTTTCTGGCTCCTTTCATGCGCATGTTGTTGTTGTTATCTGCCGTCTAGTTAGTTCCGACCCATAGCGACCCTGTATAAGGTTTCCAAGGAGCAGCTGGTGAGCTTGAACTGCGGACCTTGCGGTGTAAGCCTTGCAGTCCAGCGCATTAACCCACAGTGCCACACCAAGACTCCGTTCTTTGGTGGGTCAGTAGGACCAAACCAGGACAAGTCAGGTCACTCATCAGTGCGGTAACGGAATTTACCCTGATGGGCTTCAGACTGCTTTAGACTTTCCTTTCCCGGCAATTTATTTTCCTCGGAATGGGAATGCTTACTTTATGCTTGGAGTCCTGGTGTGGTGCTGTGGGTTAATGCTCACCAGCGGCTCCTTGAAAACCCTATATAGGGCTTCTGTGGGTTGGAGTCGACTTGACGGTATTTAACAACAACAACAACAACAACACTGAATTTGGAAGCAGATAACTTTATTCTAGATTTCACAAGATCACAGAAAACAATTCTTCCCCAGGACAGACCATACCCAGAATCTCACTCATACTTGATATATATGATTGAAAAGATGAGATTTGGGACTTGGAGTTGATGCTTGAATAGGTTGACACTTTGGGATATGCTGGGACAAAGTGGACTGGTAACCAAAAAATTAGCAGTTAAAACCCACCAGCTGCTCTTGGGAGAAAGTTGAGGCTTTCTGCTCCTGTAGAGATTGACAGTTTTGGAAACAGTCTATAGGGTCCCTAGGAGTCAGAACTAACTTGATGGTAATAAGTTAAGGGATGACGTGCATGTATTTTTCACTTGGGAAAGTCAAGAAATTTAAAGAGCCAGAGAGCAGACTGTTCTGAAAGAATAGGGTCTTTGAAGATGTTATCAGTTTTGCTAATATGAGGCCATTTGGAGTAGGGTGGGTCCTAATTCTATCTGAGTGATGTTCTTACAAGAAACAAATAAGAGACAGAGAGACACACAGAGGAAAGCTGGCCATGTGAAGACACCTACACACCAAGGAATATCTCACACTACCAGAAGCCAGAGAGACAAGAACCTGTCCCTAGAAACTTCTGTGAGAATGCGGTCCTGCTGACAGCCTGGTTTCCAATTAGTAGCCTCCAGAACTGTGAGATAATAAATTTATGATGTTAGGTGTGGCGCTGTAGGATAAGCACTCGACCGCAAGGTCGCTGCTTCAAACTCACCAGCCATCTCCTTTCTAGCACCTTCCCTGACACCCCTAAAAGGAGCTAATCACCCACCTTTATGTTACTGTAGAACTGAACTGATGTTAATGCTCACACACGAAATAACACTGTTGATTTGCATACCTGTCTTTGCAAGTGAATCTCAAATTTTGTTGGTAATAACAAGTTTTATTTACTCTCTAGCCAGTAGCTGACATGCAGAATAAGTAAGGAGCTGAATAAATATATGTATGCATGTGTATGTTGGACTAAATATGTAGAAATCACTCAAAAGGAGCTATAGAAACTCAAGGTTCAATCACGTCTCACTCCGTAGAAAATGAAAATAGGAGATACTAAGACGTGCGTTTTCAAATTTTCAAACTGTACTTTATTTGTTCTGGGGGCTGGCTAGGTCATCTCTATAGCAAGTGGGAACTAATCTAATCTGACATGAGACCTTGTCATTACTCTGGAAGGGTCTTCCTTTCTTGTCCTCTTTTCTCTCCACCTGATCCTCAATGACTAATAGTGAAGCATCCTGTTAAGCTGCCTGCCTCTGGTCTTTTATAACTCTAGTCTATCTAGACTTACTTATGAAACAAACAAACAAAAACAACCCTTTAATTTCTTTCAACAAAATTGATAAAGCTTCTTAATAAGTCCTGGATCAAATACATTTCTAATCTCAATGCCAGCATCTCCATCTTATCTTCCAGTTCTTATTAACATGGGTTCTCTCTTTTTCAATGAGTTGTTGTTGTTGTTAAGTGCCGTCAAATCAATTCTGACCCATAGCGACCCAGTATAGGGTTTCCGAGGAGCAGCTGGTGAGCTTGAACTGCCTACCTTGTAGTTCAAACAGCTTTGCAGTCTGGCACATTAACCCACAGCACCACACCAGGACTCCTTTCAGTGAGCAGTCACTTCATATCATTACTGACTTTGCTAGGCCATCCCCTGCTCAGCCAGCCCACACAGTGGTAATCTCTACAGCTTGTTTATATACTTATTTAAAATCTATTATCTTTCAGGGACCCATTAAATCCTACAACAAAGACTCTTGGTCAACTCTGTTCCAACAACAGGTCCTTCCAGATATATCATAGACCGTAAGGTTCATTACGTCCACCTACATTCATGTTTGTGGTCTCTTGCATTGTCTTCCAACAATCTTCCTAAGCTCTCAAAGAGTAGGGACCATGTTTATAGATGATTTTGGGCATATAGCAAAATAGTCAATAAAACCTGAGTTTCCACTGAAATGGGCATATTCTCACATCTTACCTGAGACCACTCCATAGCAATCCACTTGGGGCAATCAAACAGATTGCAAGTTTGCATAACCTTGGGCTTGGGTGCGTACATGCACTTCCATTCTTCCACTTGTAGTATCTCCCCATGCATGGACTCCTCAACACACACAAAGCTGCGTCTCTGAATGCCTCCTCCACAGGACACCGAACATGCAGTCCAAGGATTATGTTCCCAGCTCAAAACCAAACAAATAGAAACACATTATTCTCTTGTTTGATGCTTGTCAATTTCAAGTATACAAAGATGGCTGTCATAGGCAGAGCCTCAGGACATTGTTATGACTCAGGAGAAAGAGGTCTGTACTTGGAGTCATAAATATTAGTCTTAACTGTCACCCACAATCTGTAGTCACAAGATTAACACAACTCTTCTGAACCTGAGATTTCTCTCCAGTAGGAATGGTTTTCCTACCCTAGCTATCCTTCATAGGGCCATTATGAGAAACAAATCAATTAAAGTACAGAATATGAAAGCACCTTGTAACTATCTCTAAAGTGCAAAGTTCTAAAGGACAATATTACTAGAGAATCAGAGAAACTCAAAGTCATGAAGAGTTAACTAGTCACCTCTGCGGACAGGAGGATTCAAAGTTCTGATCAATTGAAATGCTTGAGCTTCCTCTATCTACTTGGTATACGTGACTTCCAAGATACACGTGACACTCCGGTGAAGGGAGGGACCTCCTTATGATGCAACCTATTCCATCTGAGTCTTAGAAAGATCTTTCTTGTGAAGTCTGGTTTCCTTTAACTTTCTAACGGGGCTACCATGTACCCCTTGGACATTTTAGACCAATGCTACAGATGCTACAGTTCCTTGCAAATTTGTTGTTAGTTGCTGTCAAGTCCATTTTAACTCATGGTAATCTCATGTGGTATACAACAAACTTCCTCCACGGGGTTTTCAAAGCCGTATGACCTTTCAGAAGCAGATTGTCAAACCTGTCTTCCAAGGAGCCTCTTGTTGAGTTCGAATCCCTAACCTTTCAGCTAGTAATTGAACATGTGCTCATTTGCTCCACCCAGGGACTACCTTGCAAACCACTTAGAGTCATTTACACACACACACACACACACACACACACACAAAGAAAGAAAAACATGCGACTCACCGGGGAAGAGGTTGGAAGTGATCATAGGGCATAATCTCTTTAAATCCATCACTACAAATGAAATTATTATAAGAATATCATTTCCAAATCAACCAACCCATTTATTCTTTGATATCCCCAAAGAGTTTTGATATCCCAAGAGAGAATTCTTTTATATTGAAAACTCAGTATCCCAATTATCAGAAACTATTTCTAAAATACCAGCCTGCATCCCAATTCTATGGGAAAACACAGAAAATGTAACAACTGGTATTTATCAGTCAAAGAAAAACAGGTTTCTTAATTTCGATAAATTTATTTATGGCTATTAGTCATCTAAAATGTTATTCTGATGAAATATATAAATTATATATTAATGCATTGTCATATTAGCAAATATTCAGAAAACCACTTTATTTCAGAAAATTTGTCCTTCTGAAAGGTCCAAATTAACAATTACATTCAACCAGGATTACAGGAAATGAACAGTTTAGTGATAGGAAATTAAATCCTCTGAGAACGCTTCCTTTCCCACTTGCGTATCTCTGCCTTAGCCAGCTGGCAGATACGTGGGGGATTCTGGGACTTGAGATTGTGATGTTATTTTAAGATATTGTAGTAAAGCCAGGAAACTTCCCCAGGCAATCCAAGTCAGCAGGTACTAAATTATGCAACAGAATAATTTATGCATAGCTTTTCTGCTTTGGCATGAAAACTTTCTACTTCCTTGCACAATGTATTATTTATACGGAATTTAATATGAACACTTCAAAAGTCAAAATGCAGTAATGGGTGACCCAGTTTAAAAGCTAAAATGACGGGTTAAGGATATTTATGACTGTCAAATGGACTCACGATGTAGTTGTTTGAAGAGCCACAGAAGGAAAGGCTCAAAGGGGGCTTAAACACCCACAGCACACAGCCCAGTACAAGACAGAGTCTATCTGTGAGTCACCTAAGGGCAAATGTCCCCTAGTTCTTATTGCTGACCCAGTTATAAATGCAGATGCAGACCCCCACCATCCGGGTGTATGCTCAGTTAGGAAATGGAATCTGTGTTGTCCTACAAGGATGGAGCAGTCTGCTCCGCCTTTGACTTCTTTCTTTCTAGAGTAAAGTGGCTACAGGCAATCATTCAAACCTGGATGGGCAAGGATCCATGCTGCATTCCTTCAGTTTGGGTTTTGGTTTTACGTTTTCAGGGTAGTAATGACAATAATGGTCAGGAACCACCCTTTTCAAGCGAGTATCCACACACTCAGCAGAATTGAGCTGATAACCTAAAAGGGCAGAAAGGAAAGTCTGAACACTGCATTTGTTTTGTGTTTGCTTGGCAAAGCTATCACTTGCCACAAATGGTCTTCACATCCACTCCCTCACCCGTCTTTAAGCAATTCTCAACTTTGGCTGTATAATAGAACCATAGGGTCAGTGTTTAATAAATAGCCCAAAGCCCAGGCACCTTTACAGACCAATTAAGTCAAAAGCTCTGTGGTTGGGGTCTAGGAAGTTACCAGTTAAAAAAATAAATTCCAGGTGATTCTAAGGTGATTGAAATGCGTGGCTGAGACTGAAAACCACTACTTGAATTGATCATGGAAGAGGTAACCTTAGCATTTATAAGTTAAATTGTAACAGGAATACCAGATAGCACTGAGTGGATGTGACACATGGCAACTCCGTGTGTTTGAGAGTTAGAACTGAGCTCCAAGAGTTTGTTAACTGACTTTTCAAAAGTAAGTCACCAGGTGTGTCTGGGTGAACTTGAACCTTCTGACTTTCTGTTTGCAGCCAAGTGTGTTATACAAATATAAATGGACTCATTTTCAAAATGCTTGGCCTTAGAGGCAGAAGTTTGTCATTCTCTTCCATTATTAACACATAGTCATGGTGATACTGCACAGGCTTTATTAATAATTCCTCCTCTTTTCCACCATCACTCCTATCCCACCTCCAAGAGGCACCCATTCCAATTTTGCATTCTTAAATGCACACATATTTTATGTACTAATTTTTGTGTGTATCTGCTTTTGATTTACTACCACTAAATACTGTGTTTTAAATCTTATCCTGTATTCTACTTTTCTCACTTAAAATTAGGGTTTTGAAATCTACCCATGAGACTGGGTTGTTGCTTATTGTAATGCATAATATTCTGTTGCTTGTATATACCACATTTTACGCATTAATTGTCTTGGAGTACTTAGGGCATCTCCAGAGCCAATAAACTTTCTTACTGAGGAATTAAGCATTGTCTATATAGGAAGACAGGAGCCCTGGTGGCACAGTGGCTAAGTGCCTTGAAAGGTTAGTGGTTTGAACCCACAAGCTGCTCAGTGACAGAAGGATGTGGAAATCTTTAAAGGTTACAGCTTTGGAAAATACATGGGGCTGTTCTTCTGTTCTATAGGCTCCTGTGAGTTATAATCAACTAATCATCAGTGGGTTTATATGGGAGGGAACCAAATCTACTTTCCTCCTAATCCATAGGAAGGAATCAAGACTTATTCCTGATTCTATTAAATTCAATTTGTACAGAATAGACACTCTGAGAAGAGTGTGTATTTCATAGAGATAAGTACCATAGATCTAAAATCAGCTTACAGAGTGATACTTATACTTCCTGAAAGGTCTGACTCCAGGCTTCTTGTCCTTGCACAAGTGCCATGTTAAATTAAACATTAAAGAAAGGTAATTTTTCCCAAAAACAGAATGAGCTCTTAAAAAAAGAAAAAATTGGTCTAAAGGTCTAAAATCTATACATTGAAAGGCCTGATTGCTAAGAGGAAGCTGATTTTCTGAACCACTAGGGCAGTTCTGTACAAGACATGGCTGGGATGTAAACTGAGTGTCAGAAGACATGCTGGTATGCATTACAAAAAGCAAGGTCGAAACCACAAGAATGAAAATCCAAATGGAATCAATAAAATGTGCCTCTGGTGCCAATATCTGCCGGAAAGTCTACAGTATCAGATGGCTGTGGCAATTCCCACATTTTCTCCAGACTGGTCTCAAGTGTCCCACACAGAGGAGGACAGACAAGCCCACTGAAGTCCACCCAAATACCCGAGGTACCTGAGAGAACGAATTTTCCTGATCATCCCAAAGACTCCAAAATTTGCCACTTACACAAATCATGTAGATTTGATTACTAATGTAATTACATTTTGGTCATGCATTCCTTGTGGGTTTTATGTGTGTGCTTTCATCCCCCCATTTTACCACCCCCCTCCCGATACCAAACAAGTACAGAATGAGATTATAGTTTCTTGAGTCAGAGAAAATGTTTGTTTAAATGGAAACATACTTCTAGAAGGAGGACACAGAGAGTACCCAGGTGTTTATAATTTGGGGACAATTATTTTTTTCCTCTTGATGTTATGACAATTTAGAGATAATTAAAAGTGAAAGAAAATAAGGCAGAGTCACTCTTGTAAAGGAGACCTGGTGGCACAGTGATTGAGCACTGGACTGCTAACCAAAAAGTCAGAAGGTTGAACCCACCAGCCACTCCCCAGGAGGAAGATGTGGCAGTCTGTTTCCATTAAGATTTACAACCTTGGAAACCCGATGGGGCAATGGGCTCGCTATCAGTCAGGATCGGGTTTGGGTGCCTCTCCATGCCTTATATATTTATAAATGCTATGCAATTGTGCAGAAAGTGGCAGAACACGGAGGTAGCCCCAAAGCAGCATGAGGTATCTGTGTGTTCACAGATAGCTTTGGGGGACGATCACAGTGCTAGGGTTTCTCAGGCACATTTGTGGTTCCGGAACTGACTGCATCTTTCCTCAGACACCCAATAGTGAGACACTCCTTTCAGGAATTAAATCAAATGAACTAAGCTGCATTTTACACTACAATACCCATCCCAAAGCAGAGTTTCTTTTTCATCTTGTTTCCACATGGGAAGCTCTCTCTGAATTACTATGTGTGAATGCTAGAGAATAAAGCAAGAAGAAGGAGATGGTTACTTTTGAGAGTTCTATGTGTAAAAATAAAAATCTCTGCCATCCTTTTGCTTCCAGTTGGGGGTACATGAGTAGATTCTCATTTTTCCTGCAGCCACAGCCCACCTGACTCAAGGTGGTTGGATTCTACTTCTGAATATAAAATCCGAGCATGTGTGCAGGTCCCACTCACTGTGAAAGGTTTCCACTGGCCAGTGAGTCATGCACACACCTCCTAACTTGTCCCCAGAAGTGAGACTGCTAGGAGTGGGCACAGCCAAAGACCTGTGCACTCTGAAGGTCTGAGACCTTCAGAGAGTGGAGATCTGAGACCCTCAGAGAGTGGAGATCAGAGGTCCTCAGACAGTGGAGATCTGAGACCCTCAGAGAGTG
>NW_006408674.1:5894036-5906505 GCF_000296735.1 Chrysochloris asiatica
TCTGAGGGCCTCAGAGAGAGGAGATCTGTGATCCTCAGAGATTGGAGATCAGAGATCCTCAGAGAGCTTTTGAACACAGTTCAGTTTTAGATTCTGATATAACAAGCATTTCCCCAATTCACTACGTGCCTGATATCAAACTGTTTTCCTTGACGTGTGCAACATCACTCTGTCTCCAGCAACATTATCAGGGGAATAGTTAAAGTCTAATTTGCAGATGGAAAGACTTAGTCTCAAAGATGTCTCAGGGATAATTAGTGGCAAAAGCCAAGATGGAAATCCAGATCCTCGATCTCTAACTCTCCAGCTTTGTGCACTGGACAGTGCTGTGTCTTGATATAAATTTTGGCATACAATTTTGGAGAATAGGATTGGCCAAGATATTTCTGAGGCCCAGGTTTGGAGAGATCTTTTGAGCTTAGCCAGTCCACAGTCTCAATTCTAAATAGTGTTTTACCTCAGCCAGCTTTGTTGTTGTTAAGTTCTGACTCATAGTGACCTTGTAGAGGGTTTCTGAGACTAAATCTGTGGAAGCAGAAAGTCATCTTTCACCTATGGAGTGACTGGTGGGCTTGAACCATGGACCTTGTGTTTCACAGTCCTACAGAGCAGTCAGCTTTAAACAAGAGCAAATGTTTTAAAGAATCTCCATTCGAAACTACTGGAAACTCAATGACCCGGAGATTTGAAGGAGCTTATGTCTAAGAAAATGTTTATAGTAGTCAACAAAATACATTTTCAACTTCAGGAAGAATTGGAAGAGATAATTTCTGAAAGAACAGAGAATATTACAGCTTCCAGAGACAAGAAGATTGTCTTCACCACTGGTTTATTTCCATTGTATTTATTTTTGTGTCTGTGTTATATATATGAGAAGAAATAACAGTTTCCATTTAAGGTGGTAATACAAAAAAATATTTTATAGCTATGTTTATTTAAGTTAAAAATAAAAACTCTTTTAAAGAACATACTGTCAGTAAATAATAGTACAGGGTTAACAAAGATATGGCAAAAATAGTGAAGATATTATATGTATGTTGTCCTGGATGGTGCAAATGATTAATGCAATCAACATTTAACCAAGAGGTTGGGATTTCAAATCTACCCAGAGGTACCTCAGAAGAAAGGGCTGGTGAACTCTTTCTAAAAACTCAGTCACTGGAACCATATGGAGCACAACTCTACTCTGACTTATACGAGGGCACCATGAGTAGAAGCTGACTCAATGGCAATTGGTTTGGGAAGATTACTACAGCTGATACCCACAGACACAGCTCTGAAGAATGCTGGTTGATAAACGTGAGTATTCATCAGACTCATGGGGAGGGCTTGTTGAAACCCAGAAGGCTGTGTTTCGGATTTTCTGACTTTGTGATTCGGTAGGTCTGGGGTGGGCCTGGGTGTTCACTTTCCTAACTAGTACCCAGAGTATCCTTGTGCGGCTGCAGGTCCAGAAATCACACTTGGAGAACCACTGTTGTGGAACTGTAATTAAGTGCTTTAAGGCCCAAGCCTGGCCATCTGAAGAACTACCTGGAAAGTGGGAAAATTAATCTTAAGTTTTCTTTTTAGGAGTCCTGGTGTGGCACTGTAGGATAAGCACTGGACTGCTAAGTATATAGTTCAAAGCTACGAGTCACTTTTCAGGAGATTTGTTGTTAAGCACCGGTGAGTCAGTTCCGACACATAGACACCCTGTATGGGGTTTCTGAGAAGTGGCTGGTGAGTTTGAACCACCGACCTCGCAGTTCAAACTGATCTTGAGGTTGAGTGCTTATCCTATGGCGCCACACCAGGGCAGCCTTGGAAATCCTCCACAGGGCTACTATGAGTCAGCATCGACTTCATGGCACTGAGATGATGATGATGATTTTCCTTTTAGGGCCTCATTCAGCCCCCAAATTCTGTCTCTCTTCCATTCCCAGGTACACAGATCCCACTACATTGTGACCTGGCCAGTGTGGCCCACAAAGGTGCCTGCTATCTGCTACAAACATACAAAGGTGTTTCATTAGTAGGAAGCGCTGAATGAGTGCTGGAATACACTTGGCCCCAAACCTACTTCAACCGTCTGTGCAAACCTTGAAGTAGCAAATGGAGTGCAGAACATCCCACCCCCACTTGCACTTCAGTTGATACCCTTACTCTTTTGAGTTATACTCACATAAATTGGGGAAAGAAAAGGAAATCTATTTATAAGAACCAACATTTCCATTAAATTGATCGGACTGGGCAAGTCACTTAACCTCTCTGATTCTCAAGTTTTCCATGGCCAATGGCCACAAATGGTTTGCACTCAGTCAAAATATACCCAATGGTTCGAGCACACACAGAAAGCCCTGGTGATCGCTTTCCAATTACAGTGGAGAAAACCGTTTGGAGCAGTTCTCTTCTGTAACACATGTGGACACCAAAAGTCAGAATTGACTCAGGGGTAATGGATCTGAGGATTTTGGGACTTTGAAGAGAGACACAAGAACACATGCAAAACATGTTTCCAGCTTTTTGTGAAAAGATGTTTTCCAAATTTGACTTCTGATTTGTCTTCAAGAAAAAAGGCCATAAAGACATATTTGTAAAATTATTGCATTCCGGGCTGATGAGCAATACGCCGTAGGGTTGCTGCTGTTGCTAAGTGTCATCAAGTCCATTTCCAACCATAGTGATTCTGTTTATTGGTTCCAAGGAGCAGCTGGTGGGTTTGAACCGCTGACCTTGAGGATAGCAATCCATTGCTGATCCTACAGCTCTACACCAGGACTCCATGTTGTGTAAGTAGATGTCTCTAATTACTACATTGAACATCGTCTTCAACAATGCCACTGCATAATTGCTAACTCTGAGTTCTAAGTAATCAAGAAAAAAATCTCGTCTCACCTCCTCCACAAGTTGCAGTGCAGGGAAAGAAGTCTGTCTGTCTCCACTGATGACTGATTGGCTGGTAAAAGAAGAACTGGACCACGCTGTCTTTGGCCACAGTGTACCTGATCTGGACAGAGAGAACTGTGATAACATTTGCATACAATGGGCTAGTGATCGCCACACCTTTCAACAAGAGAAGAAAGCAAGTCACCTACACATTTACACATCTATCACAGCAGACTAGGATGCACAGACTCCAAGAACTTTTACATGTGACATCATTTTATTTTGATTTGCCATAAATGGGGGTTGAAGAGACAGACAGTCAACCAACCTCCCTGGAGTAATTTTTCCAGGTAATTCCATGCATACTACTGGGTTAAAAAAATGTAGGTAGATTTTTTTCTTTTGACATTTTTTTTTTTTCCCTCCCTGAAACACTTGGTTTTATTTCCATGACTGTAATGTGGAAATTTAATCTGGGTTTGTCTATAATATGACTTGGTAAGTGGGATTGCCCCCCTTTTTTTTATAATAACATCTTTAAGTAGATTCTTCTGAAAAATTTGTTAAAGCACAACTACATAAACTCAAATGCACATAAAACACCTGATATTTGCATAAGAGCATTGTGATGCTTAATTAAAAGGGTAAGGATCACTGCAAGTGATAACAAACAGACATATATTTTACTTCTTGGGGATTTTATGCAACCAGAAAGTTCCCACTCTACTTTTTACCTTCTCTATTGATTTGAAGTGAGAAAATCTCCCAGAATGCATTACAAAGAGGAAAAGAGATTTAAATAAACAAAAACAAGACTTCCCAGCTCATGGAAGATACAGATCCAAGTGTACTAACGCACATATGCAATTCAAGAAGGTAAAAATAAGGAAAAATGAAAGAGGTAATATTTAATGATGCTTGTTGTCACTAATGGTGTTGAGTGCTCTTGCGTCGGTTCTGACTCATAGTGATCCTGTGTACAGTTTCCGAGGCTATAAATCTTTATAGAAACAAAAAGTCTCATCCTTCTCAAGTGGAGTGGCTGATGGACTCAAACCTTGGGTCTTGTGGTTAACAGTTTAGTGCTTACCGTATGGAACCACTGTGCTTATTAGTGAATGTTGATTGAAAAAATAATATACTGATATATTTAATTATAAAACATGACAGCATACATAAACATTGGATATGTTGGAAGAGGATAGTGAGCGGGGTGCAGGGGGCATAGCACAGGGACTACAGAAATAGGAAGAGCTGCTTAAAGTTTTGCTTCAGTTTTGGATGAAAACTACCAGTTTTGGATGAAAAATGCGGTGTAAAAAGTTTCTTTTTAAAATTTATTGGAAGTCATTAGAGAAGATAGTGAGGACTTGTAAGGCTAAGGTCTCATTTACCAAGGGAACTTGGAAAGATATATACCACTCCCTTTGATTTGTTGTTATTGTTAAGTGTTGTTGAGTTGGTTCTGACTCATAAACAACCTGGTATAGGGTTTCCGAGGAGCGGCTGGTGAGCTTGAAATATCGACCTTACGTTTCAAGCCAAACTTGGAGCTCGATGTATTAACCTGCAGAGCCACACCAGGACTCCTACTACCTTTGATGCCACCTTTCAACTCAAGAGAATTTTAAATTTTCAAATGGTATTTGAGAGGCTGAGAAGCTAAGCAGGCCTGTCATCTTTCAAACTAATGGGACTGGGGGAACAAACATGAATTCAAGACCTCTTATGGCAAGAGATACAGATAAACACCCCAGGCTCTTAAGGGGCACCCAGAAAGATATATCCTAGCAATCAGATTGAACATAGACCATCGTTCAAAGGTCATGAAGCACAGAGTCCAATGATTTAAATCCCTGGTTGGATGAAGGTGATCAGATGCTATCCCTGAAGCAGAACAAATCCAAAGTTTCAAATCATATTTACAACATCCAGCACAAAAAATTTAAATAACTAGTTGTCAAGTCAGATCTGACTCATAATGGCCCTATATAGGGTTTCCAAGGAAGAGATGGTGGGTTTGAACTGCTGACCTTATGGTTTGCAGTCCAGAGCTGATCCTACAGTACCACACCAGGCATTTTTTCAAAAAAGGCAAAATTTAACAATAAAAAGGTAGAAAAACAGACATTATAAGTAAAGTTGTAAGAAATCAGACGATGACATTAACTGATAGAAACAGAAATTATACCACTACCATACCCTACAGCCCTGCCCTTGGCGTCATGTCTTGTTCTAATGTTTTGGGGTCTAGCAGCATCTCTTGCCGTTTCTCTGGTCATAAAAAAAACAGCATAGGTGCAGAGTTTTTGCCCTGAGCTCTGATATTCAGGGAATCTGCATTAAGATACCATAATTAATATACCTTAAAAATGAAATAAGATGGAGAATTACACTGGAAATCAAGAAGCTATAAGAAAAACAAAACAAAAATTCTAGAAGTAAAAAGTGCAATAACTGAAGTCAGTATCACAATGGATGAGCTTAGCAGTAGATTAGACCATGGAGTCAGCAAACATTTTTTTTAAGAGCCAGGTAATAAACATTTTAGGCTTGCAAGCCATACAGTCTCCATTGTAATCAACCAACTCTGTTGGTGTATTGCAAAGGCAACTACAGACAAAACATAAAAACTTACGCAAGACTGTGTTCCAATAACAAATTTTATTAATAAGAACAGGGGTTGCCTTGCTGACCATAGTGTACTAACTCTTGGGTCAGAGATACCTAAAAAAGTGGATTAGTGGAATAACAGATAGAAGAGGAATTTAGACATATGATATAGAGGTAATGCATAATATTACATAAGTACAATTGTACTGTGGAATACCAGAAATACAGAGCAGCGATGATAGATGATCACTTATCTGAATAGGTAATAACTGAGAATCTTTCAAAACTGTTGATAGCTATCAAAGTACAGCTTCACAAAGTACCATGGATCTCAAGCAGATTAAATATGAAAAGAATGTCACTAATCACATCATAGATTATCTGATGAAAAACAAAAACAAAGAGAACACTTAAAAACAGACAAAGAAATAAAGATATATTACCTTCTAAGGAACAAAAACAAGATTGACAACTGACTTCTCAATAGAATTAATGGAAGCCAGAAGACAATGAAGAGAGGTTTTCAAAGTGCTGAAAGAAAACAGTTTCATGATAAAAGGATCAAGTCTTCAAAGAGAAGTTGGGTTGTTGTTGCTGTTAAGTACTGTTGAGTTGGTTCCAACTAATAGCAACCCTTTACATGATTTTCAAGAAGCAGCTGGTGGGTTTGAACCACCAACTTCATAGTTAGCAGTTCAGTGCCAATCCTAACAACATAACCTCACAATACATAATGTAAACAAATGACAGTGCTAAAAAGAAAATTAGACAAATACACAGTTGTAATAGTATTTTTTGCCTAGCTCTCAAAGTAGTTGATGAATAAGCAGATAAAACCTAGTAAGGCTACAGGTTTTAAGAAAGTAATTAACGAACATGACCGAATTAATATTGTAAAACACTGTATTCAACAATTGAAGAGTATACATCATATTATTCCAAAGTATTCTGTACCCTGAGTAACAAATCAAATCTTAACAAATTTCAAAGACAAATAATATTGAATATGTCCTTTGACCATAGTGTAATTAAAACTGCAGACTAATACTGGAGAGATTACTGGAAAATTTCCACATGCTTGGATGTTACACGTCTAAATAATCTTGTAAATCAAAGATGATGCCACTATGGAAGTTATAAAATAATTTAACTGAATAATGAAGACAAAGACTTCATATAAAAATATGAAGAGTGAAATATAAGGCTTTGGCTGAAATACATAGGCTTAAAATACATATATTATGGGAAAAGAGGAAGAAATCAATTATCTAAACATCCTCTCAAGAAGTTAGAAAACCAACAATATACAGAATCTAGAGAAAGTTGTTGTTGTTGTTATGTGCCATGGAGTCGGTTCTGACTCACAGCAACCCTGCACAGGGTTTCCGAGGCTGTTAATCTTTATGGGAGCAGAAAGCCTCATCTTTCTCCTGCGGAGCAGCTGGTAGTTTCAAACTGCTGACCTTGCGGTTCGCAGCCTGATTCGTAACCACTACGCTACCAGAGTTAGAAGGAAGGAAATTGAGAGAAAGTCTATTAAAATGGGTTATAAAACCAAGATCCATTTCTGTGAAAGCTAATAATACTGATAATTCTCTAAAACATAGATCAAAGAAGAACCAGAGAAGGCACAACTAATTAATATAAGGAATGAAAAGTGATTCGTTAGTCATTGAAGAAAAAATAAGAGGATATTATGAAAACATATGTCGATAACTTTTCAAAATTTAGTTGAAATAGACAAATTACTTGAAACCATAATTAATGAAAACCAACAGAAGAAAAATTTGAAAATTGGGGTAGTCTTGTCTCAATTGAAGATACTGAATGCATAATTTTTAAAAATTTCTGGTGAAGGTTTCCAAATATTTTAAGAAGAAATAGCACAAATAATACCCAAACTTTTGCAAAACTAGGAAAAGAGGAAGCACTTCCCAAATTGTCTTATAAGACCACTATAAAATACCAAAATGTGGCAAAGACATCCCAAGGAAAAAAAGTACAACACAGATTCAAGAAAACATAAATACATAAGGAGTTAAATTAAATAATTTCAAATCAAATCAGTAACATAAAAAAGTTGTGCATCATGACCAAGTAGCACTTATTCCAGGAAGCTAACATTGATTTAACATTGGAAAAATTGCTCTAATTCATTAAATTAAAAGCGAAAAATGAAAATACAAACCATGTGATCTCCTTAAATGATGGAGTAAAGACATTTGATAAAATTCCACGCTTACCTATGATAACAAGCAAACTGAATTAAAAGGTACACTTTCTTCACCAGATCAAAGTATCTGCAAAAATTATCCAAGTAAGCATTTTATTTAATAATGAATGATAGTTTTTCCCCTGAAATGAGGATAACTAGTATATGTGCTGTTACCATTCTATTCAACGTTGAACCAAATGTTCTAAACAGTGTAAAAACAATAGCAAGAAAAACTGTCAAACATGCAGTGACTGGGGAAGAAGACACAAAACTGACATTACTTGCAGATGTCATAGTTTTGCATGTATTTGATCCAGAAGAATTCACAAACTATTAGTATTATTAACATTAGAATATAGTAAGTATACAGTATTATTATACAAAAGTCAATTCATTTCATACACCAGCAACAAACAAAGAGAAGGGGGAACAAAAAGACAATACATACTTGCAATACATACAATATAAAGTAGCAAATACCTGGGAATAAGTTTAATGGAAGACATGCAAGACATTCACATTGAAAATTATAAATATTATTGATAACAAATTGAAACAAAAAACAAAAACAAATTGGTAGTTACATCACATAAATGCTTTGAAAGTCTTGATACTTGAAAGGTGTCACTTTTCCCCCGAAAAATAATTCTAATGAAAACCATGCTTCTTGTTGTTGTTAAGTGCCATTGAGTCAGTACCGACTTATAGCAACCCTATATGCACAACAGAACGAAACACTGCCTGGTCCTGGGCCAACCTCACAATTGTACCATGCTTGAGTCCATCGATGCTGCCACTTTGCCAATCCATCTTGCTGGAGGTCCTCTTCTTTTTCTCTGACCTTCCACCTTACCAAACATGCTATCCTTCTCCAGTGACTGGTCCCTCCTGACAATAGGTCCAAAGTATGAGAGACAAAGTTTGGACATCCTGGACTCCAAAGAGTACTCTGGCTGCACTTCTCCTCCAATACAGATCTGTTGGTTCTTTTGGCAGCCCATGGCACTTTCAATATTCTCCTCCAACACCATAACTCAAAAGCATCAATTCTTCTACGGTCTTCCTTATTCACTGTCCAGCTTTCGCATGCATATGAGGTTATTGAAAATACCATGGCTTAGGGTCAGTGCACCTTAGTCCTCAAGCTGACATCTTTGCTCTTCAATGCTTTAAACAGGTCTTATGCAGCAGATTTGCCTAATGCAATACATCGTTTGATTTGACTGCTGCTTCCATTGATAGTTGATCCAAGAAGAATGAAGTCCTTGACAACGTCAATCTTTTCTCCATTGATAAGAATGTTGTTTATTGGCCCAGTAGTGAGGATTTTTTTTTTCTTCTTTATATTGAGATGCAATCTATACCTAAGGATTGCATATGATGCTACATTTGATAAAAATTGACAAGCTCATTTCAAAATTGATAAGGAGGTACAAAGAATCAACAATAACCAAGACAATCTTCAACAACAAAGCTGAAGGACTTATACTACAGGGTCATTCTGCCCGCACCATGTCAAGACCTAGGACCCATTTTGTCCTGTGACAGAGTACATAAAACCTTCTATGTATCTTCCATGCCACTTGGGAGCTGAGGGAGACTGGGGAGCTAAAATCACAACCTACAACTAAATGTTACATGACCTCTTTTTATTCTAGAGACCCTTCTCCTGTGGAGTAGTCTACCGTGTCCTACAGGGCTGTGATGAGTCATAACGGACTCTTCAAACTCTGGGCTGGGTTGGGTTTTAGGTGTCTTTTTCAGGTTGTTGCTGAAGGAAATGAGTACCCTATGAGGCATTTTCCTGTTGGAGTTATAAATAAAAAGTGGAGCAAAAGCTCTTTCTCTGTCTCTGACTTTCCTTGCAACATACTTAACATGCTCCCTGGCTCTGAAGAGTGATTGTCTTCATGATGCACGTCTCACTACCAGCTTCCTCCTTCCCTCTTTTCTTCTTTTACCCACAGTCCACCAGAGGCTTTTCACATCCTCTCTGTGGTATGTGACCTTCCTGAAGGCATAAAGCCTTGGACTCAGCCTTGTTGGGGAATGGACATCCTCAACTTCCTCTCTGCATTACAGAAGAAATACTATGATTGAGCTCCCCCACAAACTTTACACTTGAAACGTTCCTGGGAACTAAATCAAATTAGAAAAGAATCATTTATTTATATTAAGTTTGTTGTTCAAAAACAATCTGCTTTAATCATCAAAAGTTGCACATTAATGCCTTCTCTTTGCATTCCTGCTAAGAGCACAACCTAATTACCCTCCTGCCATACCACTATTTGCAAGTCTCCAAGACAGCTAAACTGACAAGGGCAGTGCAAAACAGAATCATATTCACATTTATATTGTTGTTAAGTGCCATCGAATTCGTTCCTACTCATAGTGACCCTGTATAGGGTTTCCAAGGAGTGACTGCTGGATTTGAGCTCTTGACCTTGTGGTTACATTCCGGTGCTTATCCTATAGCACCACAAACAGAGCTCCCTTCTTTTTATTAGGGAAATTATTTTTTATAACAATGGTAAGGCACTGAATTAAAATTCAACTATTTCAAAATTCAACATTTTATTATTTCAAAATAATATTTAAAATTTATAGAATAGACATTTATATAAAACTACTCTTAGTATACTTTTACACATATAAGCTAGCTGCAAATTCCAGGAATCACTAGACAAGTATCTGAAAATATTTTGCTTGCACAAAAATATTTCTCAACTGGTTACACTAAAATATCACGGGACAGTTAAAAAGTGTCTACCTTAAGACTTAAGATGATATGGAATCTTAATCAGGAGTCATGATAAAATTGGTTCATTTCTTTTTCTGTGGGGCTCTGACTCTAAAACTATACTAGGAGCTTTAAAAAGTCCATGGAAAGATGAAATTGAAAGATATTGAAATTATTCCAGGAACTTTTTGAAGCCTGCTCTTATATTGATGTATTCTGAAACACCTGTGAATACATAAATTTAGCCACTGGCTGCACCGTATTGCAGACCTGTGACCTGTTCTTTGGAGAAAGGTTAACAGACATCTACAAATACTCTTGTTAGTGGAGAAGTTAGATGTGTTATCACAATTCCCCAGAAGGAAAAGATAGACTTGGCAGGTTTGTGGTGGTGTTGGTAAGTGCCAATGAGTCGATTCCGACTCATAGCAACCCTTTGGAAGGTTTCTGAGGAGCAGCTGGTGAGCTTGAACCACCAACCTTGTGATTCAAACCGATCTTGTAGTCCAGTGCATTAACCCACAGTGCCACATCAGGTGGGTAGAGAGCATTAAAATAAGTAAATAAATAAAAATCCAGACCTGAAAGCAGAGGGAAAGGAGGACAGAAATTCTCCTAGCTGAAAACCAGTGGAAGAAGCAATCAGAAAAATTTTTACACACACACAAAATCCCTGAATGGGAGAGAAAGGATTCCTTAAGACATCTAAAGCAGACAATCAGGTGAAAATGGTAGCTTTCAGACCATAAGGAAGAAATAACTTTTTTTTTTTTAACACTGAAGATGAATATACGTTTTAAAAGAGGAGAAAAGCTACCTGCAGTAGTTAAAAATTAACTGTGGAGAAGGAGATCTTAATAAAGACTTTTAACTTAATTTTATTAGATCATTCTCATAGGCATAGACTTAAAGTTGACACTCACAAGTATCTACCCACAGATGCAAATGTTTGTTAAATTCTCACTAAAGAATAATGCCTATCTACCTATACAGGGTCGCTATACCCTATATAGTGTAGTATAATGCCTATCTACCTATACAGGGTCGCTATGCATCGGAATCGACTCAACAGCACTTAATAACAACAACAACCCAACCAATCCAGGAAGCATATTGCATAAATTAGTTGGTTAAGACTCTCTACTGCTACCTGGTGGCAAAATGCACATATTGAAGAGACACTAAAACCTTCAGGGATCTAATGTAAAATACCAGTGACACATTGGTGCTGTGACAAGGGTCACATGAAGACACAGATCATTCAGGAAAGCACAAATATACTGGTCTGATGAAAAATCCAATTAGAAAAAGAAAAAATGCAATTTTCAAGGAGGGCCCAGTCATGGAAATCCAGCCTTTTAATGAGAAAAGAAACAAAATCTCTGTCTCACTGGTGCAGTGAGCGAAACTTCAGAATATGAGTTACAATAATAGTAATAATAATGATAATAATAATGTCCACTGATGTCTACATATTTTAATCTCTATGTATGAGTTCTGATGTGGCACTGTGGGATAAAGCACTGGATTGCAAGGTCCATATGAACCTCAAAGTTGGTGGTTCAAACTCACCAGCTGCTACTTGGAAACCCTATGGCACTTAACAACAGCAACAACAATGTAAGAATACACTAGTTTTCAAAAGTCGATGGAATAAGGTCTGTTGTATCAGCTCTAGTGAGAAGGGTGGCTGAACATATCTCAGCACACCCTCCATTGTGGGCAAAGCTGGTCAAGCCCTTCTCATTTTTCAGGTTGAAGCCAAGTCTTAGACCAAACGCTCTTGGTTGATTAGAGTGGAAAGAGATACTATGAACACCTGGCTGACCATCCTCAGTGACCTAACTTGCACTTGTAATCTCCCACCCAAAGTACAACCATTATTCGAATGTGTACTGAATGAATGGAAGCAAACGTTCCTTATCTTTGCAACAACACAGGTTGAGCAGTAGTGCAGTGCTCTGAGCAAAATAAAAATATAATGGATGCAAAATGATATATCCCAGGTGAAGCTTGATGGTGGATAGGGTGGA
>NW_006408674.1:5908349-5909501 GCF_000296735.1 Chrysochloris asiatica
ACATACAAAGGCGAGCAAGTTAGATTAAACTCAGATATATGAGGAGACATATATAAAACCCTGAAAGAAAAAAATTGCCAGGCAGGGGCCACAGGTTTATTGGGGGCTCTGCATGCACACACACACACACACACACACACACTCTCACTGTGTCACACCACAGTGGCACAGTTAACTCAGTACATGCACAAAGTAACCTCTGCTCTTGGCTGAGGCCCAAAGGGGAGTTGGGGGGGGCATCCTTCTCCCTGTGTTCCAGACCCAGCTGGGTCACTTCCTCCTGGGTGGCTGGGGGAGGGGCAGCTAGAGATAGGCCGGGCCTGGCAAGGGGAAGTGAGTGGGGAGTGGGCAAGTCCTGGGATGCTGGTCTGGGCGGGGCTTGTCTGCCCACCTCACTTGAGGGACTGCAGCATCAGCAGCTGTTTCAGCACTTTTGTCTGGCTGGTCTCCCGGATCTTCACAGCCAGGAACGTCTCATCCACAACCGTGTAGACCTTATAAAAGTTGAACACCAGATCCAGCTCACAAACGTTGTGGAAATATTCATTTAAGACCTCCACGAAGTTGTGGATGGCCTCCAGGTAGGCTAGGTTGTTATCATTGACATCCACACAGATGCAAAAATAGTGGGTGATTTTAATACACCACTTTCAAAAATGGATAGAACAACCAGAAAGAAACTTGACAAAGACACAGAAGACCTAAACGACACAATAAGCCAAATGGACCTCAGAGATGTGTACAGAGCATTCAACCCAATAACTTGCACTATACACATTCTCTTCCAGTGCACATAGAACATTCTCCAGAATAGACCATGTCTTAGGTCACAAAACAAGTCTCCATAAATTTACATATATCAAAATACTATAAAGCATCTTCTCAAACCACAATGCTATCAAATTAGAAATCAACAATAGGAAGTCCAAGGAAATAAAGTCAAATACATGGAAACTGAATGACACCCTGCTGAAAAGTGACTGTGTAGTTGAATGAAATTAAACATGAATTCACAAAGTTCCTAAAACAAAATGAGAACGAAAACACAACAAAACAAAATCTTTGGGACACGGTGAAAGCGGTGCTGAGAGGACAATTTATTACAATAAACGCACACATCCAAAAAGAAGAAAGAACAAAAATTAACACATT
>NW_006408674.1:5913168-5927537 GCF_000296735.1 Chrysochloris asiatica
CTTACAAGCTTTCAAGAGGGCACAGAGGAAGGCAGAATCCAGAGGGCGTAGAGGAAGGTAGAATCTCCACTGAGTAGTATCCAATCTGTCTAGGCAGGGCTGATGAAAGGAAATTCACATAAGTCTCTTGCGATACAATAGTGAATATTGTTATCAGGACTGATTGTGAGGGTTGGAAATGTAAAGGTAGACATTTTGTAGCAAGGAGGGGAGTGATTAACTTTGCAGTCTAGGAGCGGAGGTCCCTGGGACCATCAAAGGAGGAGAGCGGAGAGTGGTACTCTACCCAGAGAAGCAGTGACATCAGAGATGGCGGCAGAGATGATGACGTGGATAGATGGAGCAGCTGGGAACTTTAGACCCGGAGAGGGAGAGGGGCTGTGTGCCTACAACCTGGGGGCAGGCTTGCAGGGTATACCCTTTGGTTGGTTGATGATGCACGGAGGGGATTGTAACCATGGCAATGAAACGATATACAATAGGATGAATTAAAAACAATGTCCTCCCATGTAAACTATCACATAATTCACAATAAACATTTTTTAAAAAAGGATATATCCCAGAAACCCAAATTCTTGGGACAAGCTTACAATCAATAAAAAAATAAAAACAATAAAAAGAAACAAAACAAAACAGTATCAGAGTCATTCTTGCTGTATCACAAGTGTCTCTGATTTTCCAAAATCCTTCCCCACCAATCACACCACATCCACAGAAGAAAATGCTGTAGGCATGAGAACGAGGCTTTATTTAGACAGGAGTCAAACAGTTGTATGGAACACACACTTTGATAACTTTTAAACCTTTCACTCTAAAGAGATCAAAAACTTTTCAGAAGTTCAAGTTGAAGCCCAGAATTGTTTAACAAATCATACAAAGTCACAGGCCGAAAAATAGGAATCTAGAGGACTGAGCATTAATTCTGAGGGTGGACAGCATCCTGTTATAATGTACTCTATCCAGAATTGAATACCTAATTTAGGCAAGAAGATTTAAACTAGTTTTAAATTATGAAAGTAATTCATTAGTGGCCTTCTTTATACAAATTATTTAATATGTAGATAGTATATGAGTGCATTCTTTAAAAATCTTTCTTTTAAGAATTAGAATATTAATGTGCCTTTTGTTTAAATTATTATATATTCCTGAGTATTTTTGTGTACACACCCTAAAAACAAAACAAAACAAAAAACAGAGGGAATGGAAGAAAATACTGTGTTATGATGATGAACGGAGGAAACTGCAATCATTGCAATGAAACAATGAGTGTAAAACCGATGTTCTCCCATGTAAGCTATCACTCAATTCACACAAAAAAGAATTAGAATATTATAAGTAAGTCTTATAATATTCCCTATTAAGTTGTTAAGTGCCGTCGAGTCGGTTCCGACCCATAGTGACCCTGTACAGGGTTTCCGAGGGTGTAAATCTTTACGGGAGTAGAAAGCCTCATCTTTCTCCCGCGGAGCGCGCTGGTAGTTTCGAACCGCTGACCTTAAGGTTCGCAGCCCGATTCGTAACCACTACGCTACCAGAGCTCCTCAATATTCCCTATAATCAACACTTATTTTCTATCTGGAATGTTTCCTTACAAATCTCTTATTAAAAGAATCACGCACACACATGCTCATAAAATATATAGTTCATTGTACATGTGTTTTTATATATGGTATCACTAAACCATTTATTTTTTGAGACTTACTATGCTGATGTTATAACCAAATAATATTTTTAAATAGACAGGTGGCAGTTCTGGTCTCCCCCAAACCTTTCACTATGCTACTATCAAAGAAGGATATTGGGTAGATGGTTTAAGGGTCTGACCCAGAAGCCACAATCTTAAATGCCGGCAGAGGTGAGGCAGATAAGACAAATGTCTGAATCAGGATGAATGACAGCTGATACTTACGCCTTCAGTAGCAGGGGTGCAATAGGGAGTGGTGTGGACCACGGCAAACTACAAAGAGACAAAAGAAGGTGGCAGCTACGTAACACCAGCCAATTATTGTTACGGGGTCTTATTGTTTCAGAGAAGCAGAAAACAATATCTGTTCTTTCAAGTAAAACAAAACAAAACAAGCTCTTGATTTTTAAGTGTTGGCCATTTAAAATTCATAGTAAAAAAGGAAAAAAGAAAGACTCAGGCTGACATTCAGCTGGTCACATTGAGAGCTGAATTTGGACCATACAGTTGGCACCTCTGGTTTACCTTCCTATATTATTTATGCCATAACAATTGTATTAATGAGACATTCTTAGAGGAATGAATATGTAAAGCACAGACACTTTTTCAAAGGTATTGGTTCTCTCTCTATATATGGAGTCCTGATGTGACGCTGCAAAGTCCTGTTGTGGACTGCAAAGTCATTTGAACCACAAGGTCGGTGGTTCAAGCTCACCAGCTACTCCTTGGAAACCCTATACAGGGTCGCTATGGGTCGGAATCGACTCGATGGCACTTAACAACAACATATATATATAAACAATAACCCAGGCAATTCTAGCTATTCTATTTCTTCCATTTCCATTTTAGAATAAGATTTTGGAAAGGTTTAGGACAAGATTTATCCATTATATTACTTTTTCTCCTTCCCATTTCCTAGGTATTTTCAATTTTATCAGAAAAATGTCAAATTGCCTTATATTGAAAACATATTGGTTGCTACACTTCATGTTTTCTAAGTGAGGGAAGATGCCTCAGATTTACTCAGGAGACACTGGCTCATGGTTACAGGGAAGAGGAATTCTTCTGAGGTTCCTTGTGACAAATGCCAGACCAAGGTTCACCATGAACCATCTGAGGGGGAAAATGCAGACCTTGAATCTGCCCAATCCAAGACCAAACATTATAAGGACCCATGATGGAAGTGAAGATCTTTGCTGAACTAAGGGCAAGAATCAGCCTCTGTCTACCCTGATCTTCTTCACAAGGGAAAGGCATGTCGTCACACAATACTTGTTTAAGACATAGGGCATTTAATCACCAACCATTGCCACCACACTCCACTTGGAGATTTAGAACTGACCATAGCGGTCACGTGTACACAAACAACTTCTTATCTGTAAAAGTCAAGTCCATTTCCTACCTACAGTGGTTTAGGAGGAGAAACTCAAGAGAAAAATTAGCAACTATCAGCTGTTTGGTGGGAGAAAGATGAAGCATTCTGCTCCTGTAAATGTTTACAGTCTCGGAAACCCTACATAGGGTCACTATGAGTCGGAACTGACTCCACAGCACATAACCACCACCACCAGGAATGGATTTCTGAGACAGATATATCAACGACACATATGTATGAGAGGACTGCAGAAAGTTCACACAATGGAATTGAGCTAATGGAATTTTCCCATACACTTTTGGAAGCTCCCTCATATGAATGATACATGAGTGCTAAAAAAAAAAAATCATCATTGATGAGTTCCCATTGAATAAACTTAACATTTCAAAAATTCAACTAGTGCTGGGCTTCAGACGCATGGAGAAGTTTATGAAGAGAACCATCCTACCTTGAAAATGAAATCCGCCATTAGGGGTCCTGCAATCTTAAAGGTTTGTCTCTCTGACCCCCTCTGAAATTCAACTGTTGTGTTTTCTACAACAAAAACTCCAGGGCTGTTAAAGCTGTGTTCTCCTTTGCTTCCTTGAAGTGTTTTTGATTCAATAACTAAAATAAAAATAAAATTCAGATAGGATAAATAGCTAAAACACATTTTGATTTCAAAAGACATTTTGCAAATACAATGCCAGCATCTGATATCAGAATTTCTACTCTGTTTAGTAAATATGGATTCATATGGATGGAACAGAATGATAAGATTTTTAGTTGTCCAGATAAAGAAGCTAACAAAAGCATTAGGACCAATTATTGTTGTTAAGTGCTATTAAGTCAATGCCAACTCACAGCGACCCTGTGTAGGGTTTCTGAGGCTGTAAATCTTTGAGGGAGTAGAAAGCCTCATCTTTCTCCCAAAGAGCAGCTGGTGGTCTCAAATCACCAGCCTTGTGGTTTTCAGGTCAGTGCTTATCATATGCAGCTACCCCACTTCCAAGGCTCAACTGTTGTTGTTGTTGTGAAGTGCTGTCGAGTAGGTTCCAACTCATAGCAACCCTGTATACGGTTTCCTAGGGCTGGCTGGTAAGTTTGAACCACTGACCTTTGAACCACACCAGGACTCCAAGGCTCAAATAGGCCTACACAATTCTTTGGTGCCATTTCTGCTATCAGAAAAAGAATCAAACTTGTGTTTGATTATACTAGGGGGCTTCAAACAGTTCATGAAAACTGGAATGAAAAGATAATGAAATTAATCCATGAACATTTTGAAGCCCTCTCTAGCATGTTTCATGATGTAGCTATTACTGAGAATAAAGTTACATTACTCACTTGATCATATGCTGAGAAGACTTTGTGAAGCTAACTTTTATTTAAACAAAACCAGAGCAAATTACTAATTTGTTTGTTATCCTTTTTATTTTGAAATAATTATAGATTCACAAGAAGTTGCAAAAAGAATATAGAAAAGTCCATGCATTTGGTTTCCCACAATGGCTACATCTTCAGTAACTATAGCACAATATCAAAACCAAGAAAATGACATTGGTAAAATTCTGGTGTATAATAGTGTAATGACCGTTTAATCACGTACCATTATAATCAAGAGACACTCACTACAAAGATCTCCCCTGTGGAACCCCTTTACTCAGATTTGTGTTTATATGAATAGGAAGTACTTTTAGATCTGCTATGGAAAGATGAGTCCTGGTGTGGCACTGTGGATTTGAATGGCAAGGTCGGTGGTTCAGGCTTACCAGTCACTCCTTGAAACCCTATACAGAGGCACTATGGGTAGGAACCAACTCGATGGCACTTAAAAACAACAACAAAAACAGAAAAATGTGTACTTAACAGTTGCTTTCCATACTAGACACCTGGGTTTGAGTCCTTGTCACTGTATAACCACCACAACTTTGCCAGTGGAGGCTTGTTTATTTATTGCTATGATACTGATCAGATTTCAGTGGAGCTTCCAGATTAACCCAGACTAGGATGAAAGGCTTGGCAATAGGCTTCTAAAGTCCAGAGAAGGAAAACACTATGGGTTACAGCAGTCCAATCCCAAACAGATCAAGGGCATAGTGTGGGACCAGACAGCGTTCCTTCTGCTGTGTGGGTGTCAGTCTAAGTGATGGACTGATTCAAAGGCACTTGGACCAAAGTGACATTTTCACTTTATGTGGATGGTTTGTTTTTCCCCTCTTTCATGAATTGTTACCATATTTAGTGGACCTGATCTGAAGCTGATAGAGCAGTAAAAACAAGCCAAGATTGTGAGTAAGAGCACCTACATTTCTGGACCCAGCTCTACCTCGAACTCGCTGCTGTGCATTTTCATTTCCTCATTTCTAAAGTAAGGGGTCAGAGCAGACAACCTCACTTGTCTTTTCTGCTTTGCAACTTCTATTTGGGTCAGTGGTAGTGTATTGCTCTTTAATGATCTTCAGCAAAGAACACAGTGGCACCAGAACCCTATTCAGATTGAAATGTAAACATGAGAAGCAGATAGAACACAACAGGATGGTCTGGCATCAGGAGCTGTGATCCCATACCCTTGGGTTGATTGCTTTTATCTGTTGGATTTTCTCTCTGCCCCTGAAGCAGCTGGAGGAATTCAAGCACACTGGACAGACTATATAACAGGCATTTGGAGACACCCCTGATTATCCCTGACAGGCAAGCTGGGAAACTTTCTGGGAAAATTCAAAGGCTGAACATGAGCTATTTGATCTGGAGGAGTCATTAGCGGTCAGAGAATAATGCTGGCCACTTTCAGGCACACAAAACCCCAACCACTTTGGCCCTGGTCTCCATGACCGCACTAGATTTTTGGAAAGTGTGAGATTAAGTTCATTTCCTAGTTCCAATGAAGATATAAAGTTGAGTGTTTTAAAGTGAGTTATTAGTAAAATTGAGATGCGAAACTAGAGATAGGAGAAGGGACCCAACTGGATGCTTTGTGGCCTCTAGAATGAAGCAGAAAAAAGCAATGAGCAGGAGGGGAACATCAAACTGCAAAATGAAGTTGAACAAATCTATCCGCAGGAAAGCATGAAAAAAACATCCAGTTTCTAGACTGAGATTTACACTGAAATGACTAGATTAAATGTAAAGAATATGCAATGAATTATAACGCTGTGTTGGGGTGTGACTGCTTTACCACTGTGCTAACCTTGTGGATCACTGCTTTCCAAGTTTCATAGGGATGCAGAGTTGGGGTAGCAAATCGCTGGAAAGACAATCTAGCAGGAGGGGAAGGCCAGTAGCTATGAAATCCATCACTGAAAGAAGGTCAGAGTTTCTGTTTGTTTGGTTTGGGTATTTCTTTCAAATGTCAGGTCTATCCCATTATTTTAGCACTGTCCAAAATCATCAGTGACAAGGATACTAAAGTACAAGTAGCAAAATCAGTTTTCAAACCACTTTTATCCAAAGCACTATTCTCCTCCATGGAACTATATGCTTATTGTAAAATATCTCTTTTCCAATTATTTCAAAAGGCTTCCAGTTCTCTAGGTCCAAACCACAGGCTGTATAGGTAGAATGTGGAAAACAGGTGCTCTGACCCCAGTGTGTAAATGAGGAAAGAGTCAAAAGTAGGTGAATAAAGAGAGTTGAAGTCATTTGATCAAAGTAGAGTATATGAATGAGGCAGACGCCAATGCAGTTCTACAAAAGCTGTGATTTGTATCATTGGTAAACTTGCTGCTCCTTAATGCTGTGCCTCTGTACATAAATATCAGCAAAGGAGCGAGTGTTGTTTCCAGTCAACAATTCAGATGTGTTAGTCTGTGAACCATCTTTAATGAAGTTTTAAAAAACGATTTCTAGCATTTCCATGTATTTAGAGTGGTAGGACGCAATGAGTAATTCAGGTCTCAAGAGAGCTGTAGCAATTTCATTCTCAGAGCTCTCGTGCCTGCTCTGTAGTTTCTGCAGCAAGGTGGCTGGTGCTGGATGCAGACCCCAGGAAGTACAATGAAGGGAAGGAGTGTGGCCCTCTTTCCCTGCTGCATACTGTCTGCTCTGACTTCCTTCTCCTCTTCAGGCTTAATATTGGGGAGAGACAAAGAGATGACCCATGACCTCAAAAAGGTGATAAAGAGGCTCTCATAATCTTCATCACTGAAGTCTTCAGCGAAGCCTTGGCATATTTTGATGCCAACCAGTTATTTTTGAAAGAAGCGATGTATGGAAACATGATACATTCCTCTCATTGAAGGGCTTTCAATTGAGAAGTATTCAAATCCAAACATTTTCTCAGAAGAAGATAGAGAGATAGTTGCCAGTGGGTGGACGCTGACTCACTGTGACCTTCGGTATGCATTCAACAGAACAAAATGTTGCCCAGTCCGCCAAGCCTGTTTGAGCCCCCAGTGCAGCTACCGTGTCACCTCATCTCATCAAGGGTTTCCCTCTCCCTCACTGACCCTCTACTTCACCAAGCATGATGTCCTCCTTCAGATCCCTACTGACCAAAGAAAGAAAATTGACAATGTTCTGCTGTGATTCATAAGCTTTACATTGGCTACCTTTTAGAAATAGGTCTTCAAGCCTTTCTTTCTAGTCTATCTTAGTCTGGAAGTTCCCCTGAAACTTGTCCACTACTGACAACCCTAATACCAGTGGCATAGCTTCCAGCATTACAGCAACACCCAAGTCACCACAGTAGGACCAATTATAAACAGGTGATGTTCAAATGTGGGAATCATCTTAAAGAGGTCTTCTTACATTTTAAGGCCATAAATATTTCCTTAGACAAACATGTAATTAACACTTGTTGTTGTTGTTGTTGTTCTTAGGTGCCATCGAGTTGGTACTGACTCATAGTGACTTTATGCACAGCAGAACAAAACACTGCCCGATCCTGGGCCAACCTCACTACTGTTGCCACGCTTGAGTCCACTGATGCTGCCACTTGGCCAATCCATCTTGTTGGGGATCTTTCTCTTTTTCTCTGACCCTACACCTTACCAAACATGATATCCTTCTCCAGCGACTAGTCCCTCCTGACAATATGTGCGAAGTATGAGAGACGAAGTTTGGCCATCCTGGCCTCCAAGAAGCACTGGCTGCACTTCTTCCAACACAGATCTGTTGGTTCTTTTGGCAACCCATGCACTTGCAATACTCTCCTCCAACACCATAACTCAAATGCATCGATTCTTCTACGGTCTTCCTTATTCACTGTCCAGCTTTCGCATGCATATGAGGTTATTGAAAATACCATAGCTTGGGTCTGACACACCTTAGTCCTCAAGCTGACATCTTTGCTCTTCAACACTTTAAAAAGGTCTTGTGCAGCAGACTTGCTTAATGCAATACATTGTTTGATTTATTGACTCCTGCTTCCATGAGTGTTGATAGTTGATCCAAGAAGAATGAAGTCCTTGGCAACTTCAATCTAAATTAGCACAGCTGATTTAGTTATAAATATTTCAAAAAATATGCTAAGGGAAGAGACGTATATACCTTTATGTTATATGTACACTTGATTCAACATCAGGTTCCTTTGGTTTGTCATTATGTGTAATAGCCATGTTGATATATGGTCATCAGACAGAATTTAGAAGACAAAAAAAAAATCAAACAAACAACTCTTCCAACTGATAATGGAAGTTTTCAGTTGATGGCATCTTTTTTTTTTTTTTTTTCCATTTACTGCAAGTCAAACATTTAATGCTGAAATCACACGACAATAAAATCCTTTCCCCAAAGATTCTTCTGTATATATTTTTGAAGACATTCCCTGCAGGGAAATTTAGGACTATGTGCTCACTATGTCAGGGCCAGACCTAAGATGGGGTTGAAAATTTATGATTGAAATACCCTTAGGTCTTTTGTAAAATTTCGTAGTTGAATTCCAGTCCATAGCAAAGACACTAGGTAGAGCAATAATGTTCCTAGGTGTTTTGAATGTTCTTGAAAATACTGCCATTTGGAAGGATGGTAGTTAATGTGGCTCTTAAAAGAATAATTTATTATTACAAAATAAGCTTATTGGCTGTTAGCTTCAGATATATATCTTTGTTACAACTAAGGATTTTTCAAAAACAGCTATATAAATCAAGAAAAGACTTTCAATACTTAGATGTTCAGAAATATTAACTAAGCCAGTTCCATTCATCAACAAGTAGAACTTTCAGAAACATTTCCAGAGCCAAATGTGCGATTGGTCAGAAGGGAAATTCTTCCAATCAACAGATCGGTCACTTTTGGAGAAATGGGAATTTTTTTTAGCTCTGGGCATGGAAGGGAACCAGTCTGGAGTAAACAGTTACATTTAATACACATATAAATGAGTGTTTTCCTTCAATATACCATCTGTTTGCTTCTGCTTTGAGAATGTATAAAACCGTTTTTAGAGCTGAATTTTTAGCAATAGCTTTTAGTATCATACAGATTACACATCAAAATCAGGCCCAGATACTTGACATTTTTGTTTTGTTTGTTTGTTTTCTTAAACATCTTTATTGAGATATAATTTACATACCATAAAATTAACCTATTTAAAGTATACGATTAATGGTGTTTTGCATATTCACATGGTTGTACAATCATCACAATGATCTAAGTTAGAATCCCAAAAAGAAACCCAGTTCTTTTTAGCACTCCTCCCCATCCCCCACTCCCCTGAACCTATGACCATGTCAGCCATTAATCTACTTTCTGTCTCTAAGGATTTACCTACTCTGGAGATTTCACACAAATAAGGTCATACAATATATGCCTTCTTTCATTTAACATAATGTTCTCAAGGCTCATCCATCTTTTAGTATGTTTACCACTTCACATTTTTTTATTGCTGACTATGACCTCATGGTATGTATAAGTCACATTTCATTTATCCATACCATCAACTGATGGACATTCCAGTTGCTACTTCTTTGGGGCTTTGAAGAATAATATAGAAAAATAATGCATCCTGAGCAAGTGGGATTCATACCAGCTATATATATGAGGAAGGTTCAACATCACAAAAACAATCAGTGCAATCTACCACGTAAACAAAACAAAGGAAAAGAACCACATGGTCATATCATATCAAGTGATGTGTTTAACAAAATCGAATGCCCAGTCATTATAGAAATGCTCAACAAAATAGGAAAGGAAAGGATATTTCTCAACATAATTAAGAGTATATACACAAAACCAGCAACCAACATTATCCTCAGCAGAGAGAAGTTGGAAATCTCCTCCTTGCAAATGGCAACAAGATAAGGATGCCCTTTATCACCACTTCTACTCAATAGTGGAGTCCTGGCGTGGTGCTGTGGGTTAATGTGCTGGACTGCAAAGGCAGTTTGAATTGCAAGGTCAATGGTACAAGTTCACTAGCTGCTCCTCAGAAACCCTATACAGGGTCGCTATGGGTTGGAACTGACTCAAAGGCACTTAACAACAACAATTCAATATCACAGTGTAATTTCTAACCAGAGAAAGAAAGAAAGGAAACTAAAAGGCATTTAAATTAGCAAAAAAGAAGTAAAACTATCTCTAATTGCAGATGACACGTCATTTTATACACAGAAAATTCCAGAAACTCAACAATAAAAGTACTGGAACAGAAAGATTCAGCAAAGTAGCAGGATACAGAACAACATATGAAAATGAGTTATAGATTCCGCTACACCAACAGAGAGAAATGTAAATCAGGAAAACAATATCATACACACTAATTATCCAACTGAGTCCTGGTGTGGCGCTGTAGGGTAAGCACTAAACTGCAAGGTTGATTTGAACCACAAGGTGGCGGTTCAAACCCACCAGCCACTCCTTGGAAATCTCTTATGAGGTCACTATGAGTCAGAACCGAATGGACGGCACTTAACAGCAACAGGTGACGTGTCATTGCTATTGTTTTTTGCAGTCGAGTTGGTTTCAATTTATAGCAACCCTGAATAGGGCTGGTGGTTTTGAACTGCTGACCTTTCAGTCAGTAGTCCAGTGCTAACAGACAGTGCCACACCAGGGCTCACAAAAAATGATGCAATTGAAAATAATCTAATCAGAGACACAAAATACCTAAATAGAGAAAACTACAAAATATTATTATAAGAAACCAAAAGACAACAATATAAATGGAAGAAAAATGGAACAAAACTTAAAATTATAAAAAACAAATAAGAAGACCAGGTTTACTGGTCAGAAAGAGACTGTAGAAACCCAAGACTATGGACCAGGACCAGCCTTCAGGTCTGGAACAGAATTTACCCTTGAGGCCCAATTTTCAGCCAAGCAGTAGACAGTCGACCACTCAAGATCTAAAGGGCAACATTTACCTAAGGACAAAGTTGACAACAGAGAGAAAAGACTGGAATGGAAATAGGAACTAGAAGGAGGAAGTTGGATAATTGTTGTTGCATGGTTTTTGCTGTTGTTAGGTGCCACGGAGTCAGCACCGATTCATAGCAACCCTCTATGCACAACAGAATGAAACACTGCCTGATCCCACGCCATCCTCACAATCGTTGCTAAGCCTGGATCTATTGCTGCCACTACTGTGCCAATCCACTTCGTTGGGTTTTTTTCTCTGTTCCCTAACCCTCCATTTTACTAACCATGGTATCTTTCTCCAGGGACTGGTCCTTTCTGATAATATGTCCGAAGTATAAGACATAAGTCTGACCATCCTGGCTTCCAAGGCGCATTCTGGCTGTACTTCTTCCAATACATATTTGTTTGTTCTTTTGACAGTCCATGGTAGTTTTACTATTCTTCTCCAACATCACAACTCAAATGCATCAATTCTATGGTCTTCCTTATTCATTGTCCATGGCTTGGGTCAGGAGCACCTTAGTCCTCAGACTGACATCTTTGCTCTTCAATACTTTAAAGAAGTCTTGGCATCAATGCAATACATCGTCTGATTTCTTGACTGCTGCTTCCATGAGTGTTGTTGGCTGATCCAGATAAAATGAAGTGTTTGACAGCTTCAATCTTTTCTTCATTTATATGGATGTTTGTCTTTTGGTCCAGTGGTGAGGATTTTTGTGTTCTATACATAGTGATTACAAATCGGGTTGCTAACCTCAGGGTCAGCAGTTCGAAACAATCAACTGTTCCATGGGACAAAGATGAGGCTTTCTGCTCTTGTGAAGATTTACAGCCTTGGAAACCCTGTACAGGGTTACTATGAGTTGGAACCGACTCCACGGCACATAACAACAACAACAACATACGTTAACATGCAACCCATACTGAAAACTGTAGTATTAGATCTTCATCAGTAAGTATTTTAAGTCTTATTTGCTTTCAGCAAGCAAGGTTGTATCATCTGCATGTCACAAGTTGCTACTAAATCTTCCTCCAATCGTGATGCCATGTTTTTACTCATACAATCCAGCTTCTTGGATTATTTGCTCATTTTACAGATTGAATAAATATGGTAGAAGAATACAATACTGGCGTACACCTTTCCTAATTTTAAACCATTCATTGTTCCTTTGCTCTGTTTGATCAACTGCTTCTTGGTCTGTGCACAGATTCCTCATGAGCACAATTAAGTGTTCTGGAATACTCATTTTGCACAATGCTGTCCATAGCTTGTCAAGATCCACACAATCAAAATCTTTTGTGTAGTCAATAAACCACAGGTAAACATTTTTCTGGTATTCTCTGATTTCAGCCAAGATCCACATGATGTCAGCAATGATATCCCTAGTTTGACATCCTCTTGAAATTCTGGAAGTTCTTTGTCAATGTATGGTTGAAGCCATATTTGAATTATTGTTAGCACGATTTTACATGTATGCGATACTAATGATATTGTCCCATGATTTCTGCATTCTGTTGGGTCACCTCTCTATGGAATGGGCACAAATCTTTCAGTCAGCTGACTACGTAGTTGTCTTCCAAATATCTTGGCATAGATGAGTGAGTGTCTCCCGTGCAGCACCAATTTGTTGAAAGATTTCAATTAGTATTCCATCTATTCCTGGTGCCTTGCTTTCTGTCAATGCTATCAGTGCACCTTGGACTTCATCCTTCAGGATCATTGGCTCTTGATCATATACTACCTCTTGAAATGGTTAAACATTGACCATTTCTTTTTGGTACAGTAACTCTGTGTATTCATTCCACCGTCTTTTGATGCTTTCTGTATCATTCAATATTTTGCCCATAGAATCCTTCAATATTTCAAGTTAAGACTTGAGTTTTTTTCTTCAGTTCCCTCAGCTTGGCAAATGCTGAGTGTGCTCTTCCTCTTTGGTTTTATAATTCCAGGTCTTTGTGCATTTCGTTATAATATTTGAGTTTGTCTCCTCAAGCTGAACTTTGAAACTTTCTGTTCAGTTTTTTACCTCATTTCTTCCATTTGCTTCAGCATTTCTATGCTGGAGAGCAAGTTTCAGAGTCATTTCTGACATCCATTTTGGTCCTTTCCTTCTTTCTTGTCTTCTTAATGACTTTTTGTTTTCTTCCATTATGATGTCATCCCACAACTCTTCTGGTCTTCAATCTTTAGTGTGTAATGATTCAAATATGTTCTTCAGGTGATCTCTAAATTCAGGTGGGATATATTCTAGGTCATATTTTGACTCATGTGGATTTGTTTTCATTTTCTTCAGCTTCATCCTGAACTTGCAAAAGAGTAATTGATGATCTATTCCACAGTCTGTCCCTGGCCTTGTTTTGACTGATGCTGTGGAGCTTTTTCACCGTCTCTTTCCACAGATGTAGTCAATTTAGTTTCTGTGTATTTCATTTGGTGAGGTCTATGTGTATAGTCATTTTTTATGTTATTTAAAAAGGTATTCACAATGAAGAAGTCATTGGTCTTGAAAATTCTACCATGTGGTTTCCAGTATCATTTCTGTCATCCACACCATATTTTACAACAACTGGTCCTTCCTGTTTGTTTCCGACCTTTGCATTCCAATCTCTAGTAATTATCCAAACATCTTGATTGCATTTTTGATCAAATTCAGACTGAAGAAAGTTGATGGAATTCTTCAATTTCATCATCAATGAAATTAGTGGTTGGTGCATAAATCTGAGTAACACTGGTATCAACAGGTCTTCACTGTGGGCATATGGATATTATTCTGTGACCAACAGCGTTATACTTAAAGACCTATCTTGATACGTTCTTTTTAATGATGAATGCAATGCCATTCCTCTTTATTATTCCCAGCATAGTAAACCCTGTGATTTTTAGATTCAAAACATCCAATACCAGTCCATTTAATCTCACTAATGCTTAACATATCGATTTTATTTTGACAATTTGCAATTTTCCTAGATTCATACTTTATGCATTCCATCTTCTGATTATTAATGGATGTTTGCAGCTGTTTCTCTTCATTTTGC
>NW_006408674.1:5927940-5933998 GCF_000296735.1 Chrysochloris asiatica
TTGAAACAAAGTGAATGATTTGTTGAATGTAAAACTGATGATCTTTTTTGTAAACCTTTACTCAATTCACAAGGAAAAGTCCCCAAAACAATACAACGGACATACCTCCCCCCACCAAAAAAACCCCCACAACAAATACTTAATTCTAGAGTGATCAAAGACCTAAATGTAAAACTTAAAATATCAACAAAGAAAAAATTAGGGAGTGCTGGTTTCGTGCTGCAGGTTAATGCGCTGAACTGCAAGGCTGGCAGTTCAAGCTTACCAGCTGTTCCTCGGAAATTCTATACAGGGTTGCTATGAGTTGGGAAAGATTCAACAGCACTTAACAACAATAATACATGGCATTGGGAACCTTGGTGGCATAGTGGGTAATGTGTTCAGTTGCTAACTGTAAGATCAGAAGTTCAGGTAGGAAAAACATGAAGCTCTCTGCTCTTGTAAAGGTTTACAGCCTATACAGGGTCACTATGAATTGGAATCCATCAACGGCACACAAACACCACCACCAGCAATATATGATACAAATACACTAAAACATCTAAAAACATACAACCAGCTCAGGATAAACTAGGAGACTGGGACCTCCTACATAGGAAGCATTTACGTGCATAAAAAGACCTCACCAAATGAGTAAAAAGAGAACCTACAAAATGATGAAACAATTTTGACAATGATATAGTAGACAAAGAATTTGTCTCTGATATTTATAAAAACTTCAGCACATCACCTACAACAAAAACCAAACAACCTAATTAAAAGATGGGCAGAGGACAAGAATGAATACTTCACCAAAGAAGACTTTCAGGCAGCCAACAAACACATGAAGAAATGTTTGTGGTCATTATTCATTGTTGTTGCTGCTTTTAAGTGCTGTCTAGCAGTTGTTCGAACAGAACATCGTAACACTGCATGGTTTAAAATTAAGAAAGTTGTGCGACAGGGTTGTATTCTTTCACCATACTTATTCAACCTGTATGCTGAGCAAATAATCTGAGAAGCTGGGTTCTATGAAGAAAAACGAGGCATCAGAATTGGAGGAAGACTCATAAACAACCTGCAATATGCAGATGATACAACCTTCTTTGCTAAAAGTGAAGAGGACTTAAAACATTTACTGATGAAGATCAAAGAGCACAGCCTTCGGTATGGATTACATCTCAATGTAAAGAAAACAAAAATCCTCACCACTGGACCAATAAGCAACATTCTTATCAACGGAGAAAAGATTGAAGTTGTCAAGGACTTCATTCTTTTTGGATCAATTGTCAACATTCATGGAAGCAGTAGTCAAGAAATCAAATGAGGTATTGCATTAGGCAAATCTGCTGCACAAGACCTTTTTAAAGTGTTGAAGAGCAAAGATGTCAGCTTGAGGACTAAGGTGCACCTCACCCAAGCCATGGTATTTTCAATGACCCCATATGCATGTGAAACCTGGACAATAAATAAGGAAGACCATAGAAGAATGGATGCTTTTGAGTTATGGTGTTGGAGGAGAATATTGAAAGTGCCATGGGCTACCAAAAGAACCAATAGATCTGTTTTGGAAGAAGTGAAGCCAGAGTGCTCCTTGGAGGACAAGATGGGCAAACTTCGTCTCTCATATTTCAGACATATTGTCAGAAGGGACCAGTTGCTGGAGAAGGATATCATATTTGGTAAGGTGGAGAGTCAGAAGAAAAGAGGAAGACCCCCAACGAGATGGATCGGCCAAGTGGCAGTATCGATGGACTCAAGCATGGCAACAGTAGTGAGGTTGGCCCAGGACTGGGCAGTGTTTCGTTCTGTTGTGCACAGGGTCACTATGGGTCGGTACCGACTCGATGGTACCTAACAACAACAGTGCTATATAGAGTTTCTGAGACTTCAAGTCTTTGTGGGAGCAGAGAGTCTCATCTTTCTCCTGCAGAGTAGCTGGTGGCCTCAAACCACCAACCTTGTGGTCCACAGTTCAGTGCTTATCTTATGATTGTTTTGTTGTTAAGTGCTGTCAACTCAGTTCCTGCATAGGGTTTCCAAGGAGCATCTGGTGGTTTTGAACTGCTGACCTTGTGCTCGCAGCCCAGTGCTGATCCTACAGCACCACACTAGAAATCCGAACCTATGGAGCAGGGATGAAATTATAAAAACTACTTAGATATAACCAAATTCCTCAAGGGAATGAGTCCCTGAGCCTAGGGGTCAAGACCCGAATCTCAGAGGACTCCAGGGTCAGTTGGAATAATCCACAAAAACAATGTTCTCCATCCTACTTTGGGGATGTAGAATAAGACTGGGATCTTAGACGGTTGTGAAGAGTCATCTAAGGTGCAACGAAATTACTCTGTCACCATATGGATCAAAGAAAGTCTAAGACATAAGGAAACAATTAGTCCAAAAGGACTAATGGACCAGGTGAACCCCAGCCTCTATGGCATTGAGACCAAGAGAACTAGATGGTTCCAAGACAGTGCTGCAGACAACTCTGAAAGAGACCACAATGGGAGCACATGCATACAGTGGGAGAACAAGGAGGAACAGAACTCTAAATTATTAAAAAGATCAGGCTACCTGGTCTGATACAGACTGGTGGAAGCCCCCAAACTATGACCCACACAGATCATTTAAGCATGAAACAACTCATCCCAGTGGCTTGACTTTTAGGGAAACAACACACAGGCTTGTAAGGTGAACAATAAGCCCAAGGAAGTATGCACTTCTTAGAACACTCAACCATATGAGATCAGAAAAGCAGCATCTGCCCAGGGATAAAGCTCAGCAGGCAGGAAATTTTGGAAAGATGGCTAGATGGAAACAGTTAAACACAGGCAGGAAGTAGGAAGAGCGTTGTTGTGTTGTGAGGATGGCAGTCAATGTCACCAACCACAATGTATCAGAATTGTTGGCTGGAAAACCAATTTGCTCTGTAAACTTTCACCCAAATCACAATAAAAAATTTAAAATAATATCTTTGCTGCTTCACTAGATACAAAGCTGTGGGTGGAATTATGTTTATATTCTGATAGACATTTTCATATTTTTGTAGAACTAAAATTAATCACGTTCTTTCAATCATACTTGATATAATAAGATTAAAGTAAAAAGGCTTTCCAAGGAGTGTTTAAGCTTATTGTCACAAAGATGTTCTCTTACTTCTCTAATTGAGGTGACACTGGACCGGACAATTTTGTTTCATTTTCAATATTGTGGTCTATAGTATTGATGATCATAAATATTTTACAGAAACATCCCAATAATAATTTGATCTAACCTTCCTCAAATAATACTTCTGGTTGGAATATTAGTTCTGGATGTGAAATACACTAAGTACAAATTGACTCACTGTTGTCCAATGGGTACACACATATGCATGTGTGCATACAGCCCAGGCATGCACACACAGACATGTATGCATTATAACAAATGCATGCATGCAAACGCACACACTTAAAAATCTCCAAAAAAATGAGATGCTGAGGCCCTAAGAAATTCTTCTGAATTAGACATCTTAGATGGTGGCCTAGGATAGACACAATACATAACTCATCCATAAGACCTTCATTTATATGGTTTTAACATAAGTCTTCATTGTCTTGTACTTTTTCTTGGAAAGGAAAGCTTCTTCAGGGTCAGAGTGCCAGACAGGCAGACAACCGTTTTCCTCTGAATTAAAGTAAGTACATCCTGAAGTGTGACCAATGGTAGACCATGAGAAAGAAGGAAACAAACCTGGCACTTTCAGTTCCATTAGAGCCTAAAAGATCAGAAAAAGCTAAGACAGAGTGGACTTTGTTTAAAGAAACAATACACTCACAACCCTCTGTTGCTTCACATTCTGAATATCTGGAGAACCAGCTCTGACTGTCAAGGCTCTGTAAACCAAAAGCTTTGAAACGCTGGCTACAAGCTTGTCCTCCTACATCATAGTCACTGGTGAGGTTCTCTGTTGTAAATTTTGCTTGCTTTTATTTTGTCCTGTCCCAAACTTGAAATCTTCAGAAGACCCCAAGCTCTAGTACGTGCTCCACATAAAAATAGATTATTTTACAAATAACTTGATTTCTTCCCCATCAATCACAAACTGGAGTCCTGGTGTGGCACTGTAGGATAAGCATTGGACAGCCACACAAATGATTGGTGGTTCAAACCCACCAGCAGCTTTTCTGAAACCTTCTACTCATAGTGTTGGTATGAATCTGAACCAACTTGATGACACTTAATAACAACCCCAAACTGGCATCTTTCTCATTGAGGCATGAAAACAGATGAAAATTGGGGTATAGATCATTTCTCTTGTGATACAGACTACTTTAAAGTGGTGTGCAGGAGCGAATGATCAAATAAGTAAGCACGAGCATACTTGTGCTTACTTATTTGTAGTGAATAGTTTCACATGGGTTAAACATGCCAAATTGCTCACTATAGATCACTAAGGAAGCACAAGTCAATTCGTGCTTATCTTGCTTAGTGGAAACTCACTCTGTGTGGGATTGTAAGTTTGAAAAGAGGGTCTGATTCTGTCGTAAGGTACTGTGGAATTGGGAGGGAGACTGAAACCAAACAGACCTAGAAGCAGAAACTATGATGTGATGAAAAAATTGTGAAATTGTTCACTACAGATTAGTAAAGACAAATAAGCCTATGCTTACCTTGCTTATTGGGTAACCTAATACTGGTATTGAGCAAAGTACCTGAGGCATTTGTCTACCAAGCCATTAACATGGAGAAAGAGTTTGCTGGGCTAAATAAACTTTCAGGAAGCAAAACTACTAAGATAAAATAATACTTACAGAGATGTGCAGGCCCTTTCACAGTAATCCTCACATTTCGACTTCCTAAAGGGACAGCAATGGCGTTTTCTTCCCCTGGAAAGGACAGAAGACCAATGTAGTAAAATTTATGCATTAACCCATTGATTCCGCTTCACAAGGACCGTATAAGTAAAGTAGAACTACTTCAGAGGGTTTCCAAGGCTGTAAATCTTTACGGAAGCAAACTGCCACGTTTGTCTCCTGAAAAGCAGCTAGCAACTTTGAACCACCACCTTCTGGTTAACAGCTCAAAGTTTAACTCACTATGTCACTGGTGCCTGCATATACAAGGATTGTTGTTGTCGTTGTTTAGCGCCGTTGAGTTGGTTCCAACTCATAGCGACCCTGTATAGGGTTTACAAGGAGCAGCTTGTGGGTTTGAACTGCTGACCTTGTGGTTCACAGTAAAGTGCTGATCCTACAGCACCACACCAGGAATCCATACACACATAAGTAAACCTGTAATTACCAGGTTTAGTTGATCGTGAACAGTTTTGCATGGGTTTCATGGGTGAAAAAGTTCACTACACATTACAAATGAACATTAAGTAAGCGTGCTTACTTTGCTTACTGGGTACTCAGTCCGTCAGGGATTGTAAATCTGAAAAGATCGTTTGATTCTAAAGGAAGGTGCTATGCGGTTGATGCCAGTCATATTTCAAAGCAGAATGTTTGATTTGGTGAAAAACTGTGAACTTGCTTACCACAGAATAGTAAATAAGCACAAATAAACCTGTTCTTACCTTGCTTACTGGTTACATGCAACAGAAAACCTTGAACACTACCTAAATGTTCAGCAATATGGGAAGGATTAGTAAACAATGGAATCTTCATGCTAAAGAGTCGTGATGGCAGTGGTTAAGCAATCGGCTGTTGACCAGAACATCCATGTGCGGTTCAAACACACGAGCTGCTCCTTAGAGAAGAGGAATCTGCTTCCACAAGATTTGTTACCTTGGAAGCCCTGCAGCCAGCTCTAGTTTATCCTTTAGGTTGGTTATGAGTCAAACTCAACTCGAAGGCACAGCATTTGGGTTTTGGTTTGGACATATTCATACATAGGAAGGCTCTGCAATTAATAAAAGTAACGCTAAAAAGCAAAACAACTGAATGTGGGAAATCACCAGTGTAAACTGATGAGTAAAAAAAGAACAAGTTAGAAAGCAATACAGATGATACAGCATCATTTTAGTGAAGCATATGTATTTAAATACATTTATATTAAGTTTTACATTTGAGGAGGCTTCAAAAAGTTTGTAGAAAAT
>NW_006408674.1:5934179-5936265 GCF_000296735.1 Chrysochloris asiatica
TGCAAAACCAGTGTCATGCTAGAGCTGAGGGTCTGGCCCCATCTTTGGTGCCAGTGTTTCTCCCTCTCCCTGTTCCTTTCCAGTCAATCCCCCTAGCCGCCTTAGGCACCCCATGGGTCTCCTGATGCATGTGGTATAAAAGGCCTTCCCAACCACCACCCTGTGGGGCTAGGGTTGTTGTTGGTGATGCTGGGTGTCGTCCACCTGCTGCCTACCACCCGCCACCTCTCACTGCCTGTTCTGGTTTTCAACCTTTAAAATTTTTACTTGCTAAAATCTCACATGAGCACATTTCTTTAAAATAGGAAAACCAAACAATACAGAATTAGAATATTCTTTATTCCCCATCTCACTCCCCTCCTGAGACATGACCACTGTCCATCGTTTACTAGTTTACCCTCTTCCCACTTGCCCACCTTCCCCACCAACCTTAAAGGCACATTCAGACCTTGTCCAGCCTCCCCTTGTTCACCCACAGCCTTGCTTTATACCACCATCACCCTGCACCATTTACTGCCTAACAGGTCATCTGGGCCTCCAATATCATTCAGGGTGGCCCAGAAAGGATCTGTCTAAACTTAGATGGAGGATACATTGAGGTTTCAAGGATTCTGTAGCAACACTTTTTTACTTGCCCTCATATATTAACAAACAAGAGAATATGATTTTGAATACTTCAATCTGTTGACTTTGTGGAAAGAATTTTGGTAAATGATGGACAGTGGTCACATCTCAGGAGGAGAGTGAGATGGCGAATAATGAATCTAAATCTATATTGTTTGCTTTTCCTTATTTAAAAAAAATGCATTCCTATATTATTTATCAAATAAAAAATTCCAAGGCTAAATATATATATATATATAAATCCAGGGCCAAAAATGTTTCCTGGATGAGTTTTGTGAAACCTTAAGCAAACAGGTAAGTCCTAGATAATAGGAAGACTAGAGAGGCAGGGCTTGAAGGCAAATTGGGAAGAAGTGCAGTGAGGTGTTCCTTCAGCAATAACACAGAATCCCAGATGAAGTGGGCTCAGGGGATGGTCCCAGAGCTCTGCACCACACATAAAGGAATATTTAGAAAGTTTGATGGCTTATGGTCAGTGGAATTTGTAGCAGAAGCAAGAAATCTTGTGCTTTTGAATCTGCCAGCCTCAGAGGCTCCCAGAGGGACCATCTTGGGCAAGATGAGTGGGGGAAGGATCAGAGCCACCAAGGACAGATGCCTGATGGCCTGATGGATAATTGGAGATAAAGGTGAGAACATGCTTTTTAAAAATGTATCTGTTCATTGGTCTCTCACTGTCTGCACACTGCCATTCTAGTGACTAGAGGGAATGCCTAATCGAATGGACACCCCACCCCCCACCCCTGGAGGGTTCTACTATGCATGTGCACAGATCTCCACCAAATTTAAAGGGACAGGTTCTACTTAAAATCAAACAGCAGCATGAAACGGCCACAGCTGGCCCTGAACAGTTTATCACTAGAAAAAAGGCCTGAATGGGGGCTGTGGAGCTGGAGAGAGACAGACTAAAAAGGAAACAGGCCTGAAATTAAATCCTGAGTCATGTCATAATGACCAACGGTAACATACTGAAATTTCTCAGTCAGCATTGAAGGCAAGAAGCTGAGAGAGGGACATTAAGGTCATACTCATATTTGGCTACATCATTTTTTTTTTTCTTTCTCTTTTCTGTAATTATAGACTACAGTAGCCAATCTGTCTTTGTTGCTGTTGCTGTTTTGTTTTTTGGTCCCCTCTTTACATTTAGAGGGCTCTTTCTTTCTCTCCATTACCCAAGAAGAAACAGCAATTGTGGTATATAGTCAAGCTACAATCACACCTTATAAAATTCCACCATCCAGTCAAGAATCAATACCAGCTGCCATATACCAGGTATGCAGCCAACACCTGTGACAGTTACCCTGAGTTGAATAATAACAAGAGTGAAAAGAGAAGCCCATCTCCTGATCACATCTATCTGGAGGCAATCAGAAAGCATAATAAACTACCAAAACATACATTCATCTAAGTATTAAGGTCACAGCTAACTACTGAATATGCCAAAGAAACAGATGACCATCTC
>NW_006408674.1:5936883-5944837 GCF_000296735.1 Chrysochloris asiatica
AAAAGAAAATCAGCAAGGCATATAATAATCAAGCTCTCCAAAATCAAAGATAAGGATAGAATCCTGCAAGTAGCTGGGGAAAAGAAAAGTGTTACATACAAAAGCAAGTAAGTCAGATTAAACTTTGATCTCTCAACAAAACCATGCAGGCAAGAAGGCAATGGGGAGGCATATATAAAACCCTGAAAGAAAAAAACTGCCAACCAAGAATCCCTTATCCAGCAAAGCTGTCAAACAAATACAGTGTAATCAAAACATTCCAGGATAAACAGAAGTTAAGGGATTTTGCCAAAGCCAACCCTGCTATGAAAAACATCCTAAATGGAGTTCTGTGGACTGAGAACCAACAAAAACAGGTAACAACTAGAGATTGACATACATGGCAGCACCACCCAGAACTCAATCAACAAATGTAAGAGTCAAGAACACAACAAAACTATAAGAACAAATTCAGAGGATCTGGGACATCAGTCTATGATCAGATAATAGGAAGACTAGAAGGCTTCTAGTTCATGTTATAAATGCCAACAGAAATCTGAGGCCCAAATTAACCACAGACAGAACAACAACAAATATAGAACCAACATCAATTATGACTACAAATATAAAAGTATCAAATAAACAAGCAAATCAATTCTAGAACTGTATCAGAATTATCCATCAGGAGTATATAAAATATATTCCGGATACAGTGAATGATTCAACATCAGGAGATTTATTAATGCAATGAATTATATTAACATATCAAAGAAATTAAAACAATATGATCATTTTAATAAACATAAAAAGACATGATAAAATTCAGCACACATTACTGATAAGACTCCTATTAAAAATGCAAGGATAGGAGGAAACATTCACAGTTTGATATAGAATATCAGAAGCTCTGGGTACACCTTATGCTTAATGGTAGAACATTAGAATGCTTCCTACAAAATTCAGGAAATAACAAGGGTTAATATCACCCTCATTTTTCAATATTGTTATGGAAACTCTTGTAAGTGTAATTAAAAATAAACAACTTTAGAAATATATATTCAAATAGATAAAAAAAGTCATTAGTTTTTAATTACATGACTATTTAAATTTTAAAACTAACAAACTATTACAAGAAAAAAAAAGAAAAGAGTTCAGGAAGTGTCCAGATATTAAATAAGTAAATGGTTAGACAGCTTTCAATGAAGTATTTAGTTAGTATGCGTATGTGTGTGTTCCACAGTCTATATTTCCTGGTTACATCTGCTAAATGCCTGAAAACAATGACCAACTCACTAGCAGTGAACATGAAAAACCTCATACCATATTGTACCTCCAAATTCTACTTCTTACTAAGTAAAATCAGAGCTTCATGAAGAAATCATCTAATCCAATCTGAACAGATAATGAAAAAGATAATTCTGGAACATCTTGGCAAGAAGGCTCTCAAAGGCTGCTGAAGTCATTTATGACAAATTGCAACTTTCCTAGATTAATGCTTGTTGCATTCCATGTTCTGATTATTAATGGAAGCTTGCAGCTGTTTCTCCTCATTTTGAGTTGTGCACCATCAGCGAATGAAGGTCCCAAAAGTTTTACTCCATTAATGTCATCACAGTCAACTCTACTTTGAGGAGGCAGATCTTCCTGAATCATATTTTGGGTGCCTTCCAAACTGAGGGGCTCATCTTCTGGCATTATATCTGACAATATTCTGATGCCATTCATAATGTTTTCATCTTCAGGCACTGTGTCTGACAATACTCTACTGCTTTTTATAAGATTTCAGTGGCTCATCATTCAGAAGTAGTCAGCTTCTCCTTCTTTCTAGTCTATGGTGGGGAACATCTGGCCCACAGGCCATATAAGGCACTTGAAAACATTTGGTCTGGCCCCGCCAAGGCAACTGCAGTTTCAGCCTTCACATTATTGTTGTTGTTACTGTTATGTGCCACTGTTGTTTTTAAGTGCCGTCGACTTCCAACACATAGTAACCCTGTATAGGGTTTCGGAGGAGTGGCTGGTGAGCCTGAACCACCAACCTTGCAGTTCAGACTGACTTTGCAGCCCAACGCATTAACCCACAGCGCCATACCAGGACTCTGAAATGTACTGTAGGGGTGAGCTAATTAAACAACTAACCAAATGTTGTTGTTGTTTGGTGACATTGAATCGGCACTGACTCATAGCGACACAGCAGACAGAACGAAACAATGTCCGATCCTGGGCCAACCTCACTACCGTTGCCACACTTGAGTCCATCAATGCTGCCACCTGGCCAATCCATCTCATTGGGGGTCTAATAGAGCAGGCTAATTTTTAAGTTGATAATTTTGTATGACCCACAAATGATGTTATCAATTTGGGCAAAAAAAAAACAGTTCCCCATCCCTGTTCTACTCTGTCATAGTCTAGAAGCTCAGCTGAAATCTGCTCTCTGTGGGTGATCCTGTTGGTATTGAACAACAGATGGCTTAGCGTCTAGCATCACAGCCACATACAAGCCACCACAGTATGACAAACTGACAGATGAGTGGTGGACAGAATGACAGAAACCTTTATTAAACAAAAACTCAACAGGTGAAGTTATTATTTCTTGACACACCCTCCAGCACAGTCTAAACACTTCTGAAGGCAGTGTTCCCATCTCTCTATTTCTTCTCAAAGAATTCTGAGTTCTTAATTTACAGTGTCAAAAGACAGTTATGGGAAGAAAAAAAAAAAAAAAAAGAGGCAGTTAAGGCATCCTCAAAGAACTCAAATCACGTTCCTTTTAAATGTACTTGGATCAGTGCTGGAGGGTAGATGGGGTAAGATGTCTAAAGGAAATTCTCGTAGGATAGTCCTTGATGCCTTGGAAGAATGTACACTGTTGCGATGGAAAACATTCCTTGGTACAACTTCCCTAGCCTTGTTCTTACCAATGCAGTTCTCAATTTTCTGAAAACTTCTTCCTAATAAACTCCAATAACTGTCTTTAGGGAAAATCTATCAAGATTAGCCCTTTGGGATCCCCCATGAAAAAACATTCACCATCACCTTCTGAGTTGAACTTTCTGCCTTGAATTTAACTCGACCTGCAGATCCTTTCAGAAGTCAGTGTTTTGATTGGACCTTTTTTTCAGGGCACATTAATGAGACTAAGGCAAGTGTATTACTGAGAGAACCTGTCTGTAGCCATCCAATGATCGCAGAGACAGGCTTAAACAGGTTTTGTTCGGCATAAGCCCATGCATATATGAACTAAAGTCCTAGTACCAATACCTTTTGACTTACAATCGTATGTACTGAAAAGATTTGTGTATTTTTTTACTCAATTTGTGTAATTTTTATTGTTGTAAAATTATATGTAACACAACATTTATCAATTCAATGTTTTTCACACATGTAATTTAATGTCATCAATCGCATGAGGCATGTTGTGCTACCACCAATATCTGTTGACAACTTTTCCATAAACAGAAACTCAGTTTCTATGCAATCCAACACATGCATACAACTGTTCATTACGGCACTATTCATGCAGGCAAAATATAAACAAATGAATAGTTAAACAAAACCATGGTATGTATATACCTACAATGGAAGATTACTCAACCCTAAAATGTCCTGATAGGACACTGTAGGGTACGTACTGGACTGCTAACTACAAGGTCAGATGTTCAATTGACAGGGTTGTTATGAGTCAGACGCAACTTAATTAGACAGTACTTAACACCAACAACACAAGAAAAACAAAGTCCTGAAACATTCTACAAGATGGATGAACCTTGAAAACATGCTGAGTGAAGTAAGTTAATCACAAAAGAACAAATACTATATGATCTCACTTACACAAAACACCTAGAATAGACAATAGGCTAGAGACCCAAGTTTATTTGTAGTTACCAAGGGTAGGAAGGAGGAGAGGAGGACTCCTTGTTTAGAAAACACCGAGTTTCTGTTTATGACGATGGAAAAGTTGTCAATGGGCATTAGTGATGATAGCACAGCATGACTCATGAGATTGATGTCATTAAATTACACGTGTGAAAAACACAGAATTGACAAATGTTGTGTTACATATAATTTTATAACAATAAAAATTACACAAATTGAAAAAACAAAACAAAAATAAACATATTTCAAGGGAAAAAGGTGATATTACACATTAAAAAATAATTAGGAGACATGGTATCCAGTGCAACTTATCAACATCATTTAGAGACAAGCCAAAGAAGTGACCTATGGGAGTCTTTAAAAACTCTGCTCCATAAACGCAATGAGAAGGTTGGTAAAAATTGTCAGCACCAAATTTTTCAGAAGTGAAAATTAAACAAAGGCTTGCAACAACTTGGAGACATTTATTTAAGAGAAACAGTTGAATCTCAGTAAGCCTTGTAGCATTTAACTTGCTCTGTTTCCATGCTTGAGGACTAAGGTGCACCTGATGCAAGCCATGGTATTTTCAATAATGTCATACGCATGTAAAAGTTGGACAGTGAATAAGGAAGACCACAGAAGAACTGATGCTTTTGAGTTACGGTGTTGGAGGAGAATGCTGAAAGTGCCATGGGCTGCTTTCATAAAGATTACAGTTGAGGAAAGCATACCACAGCTCTACTCTGTCGAATGGGATTGCTTTGATTCGAAAGTCAACTGGACAGCGCCCAACAACAGCAGCTTCCTGGGTGATACTGATGCTGCTCACTTGTGATTCAAGGTTTGCATAGCACAAATGCCAGGCTAGTAAGGGAACACTCGAGATCATAAAGGACAGAAAAAGAGAATTCTTCCATGATCACAAAGCTTTCAGTATTCCTTTACTCTCTGTAGGAAATAGGCACTGGTGGAGCAATGGTTATGCACTCTTGTGCTAACCAAAAGGTTGATGGTTCAAACCCAGCAGTGGCTGGCAGGAGAAAATCTCCTGTAAGGATTACAGCCCAGAAAATTCCTTGGGCAGTTCTGCTCTGTCATATAAGGTTACTATGGCCCAGTGCTCTGACTAGAAGAGAAGTGAGAATCGTGGTGAGGATGAGGAGTTTAAGCAGGTGAGACGCAGATCACTAGCAGCTGCCACTGAGTAGAGCACACAGGAAGTGTCAATCTTATTGAGGGTCTTCCTCTTTTTTGCTGAGCCACCATTTTGCCAAGCCTGATGCTCTTCTCCAGGGACTAATCCCTCCTGATAACATGTCCGAAGTACGTGAGATGAAGTCTTGACATCCTCATTTCTAAGGAACATTCTGGCTGTACTTCTTCCAAGACAGATGTTTTCATTCCAAGTTAGGGGACTCATATTTCAGCAATGTACTGGACAATATTCTGTTGTGATTCATAAGGTTTTCATTGGTTTAGTCTGGAAGTTCTGCTGAAACCTGTTGGTATTTGAAACACTGATGACTTAGCTTCCAGCATCGCAGCAACGCACAAGCCACCGCAGTATAACAAACTGAAATATGAGTACTGGTTTGTCAGTATTTGTTGTTGTTAAGTGTCACTGAGTCAGTTCTGACCCACAGAGACCCTGTATAGAATTTCCAAGGAGTGGCTGGTGAGCTTGAACTGCCAACCTTGCAGTTCAAACCGACTTTTCAGTCCAGTGAGTAGGTAAAATATTGGAGTAGTAGCAGTGAACAATCAAATAAGACTTTGTTCAATATATATGCATTGTTGATACTTTTATTTAAGATAGGAGAAGCCTGGTTATTATTAATTATTATGGCAAAGCGCCAGAGTGAAAGAAAAAGAGAGACTAAGAGAGAGAGAGGCATGGGAGTAGGGTGGGGGGATAGTAGAGAGGGGATGATGGATGAAGTGAGATCTCTGAGGAAGCAGAGGGGCTGAAATCCAGAACACAGATGGAAGGATTAATTAGTCTTGGAGAGGCAGACAGACACTTGTGCCTTTTAAAGGGAGGGAGTAAGGAACAGATGGGTGCAGCTGCAGGGTGAGGTTTTTTCTGGTGGATTCTGTTTTATTGAGTGCACTTTTGCAATCTTCTTTGGAGTCTTGTATAGAATAAGTCCATAAGTGCTTAACATTCCCATAAAAATGCAACGATCAATGTTGTTGTTGTTATGTGCCATCAAGTTGATTCCCACCCATAATGACCCTGCATAGGTTTTCCAAGGAGCAGCTAGTAAGCTTGAACCATCAACCTGGTGATTTAAACTGACTTTGCAATCCAGCACATTAACTCACAGCACCACACCAGGACTCTGCAACGCTCAATATATACCTATGAATGCAATATTATTAATTATATATTGTACAGATTTTAACTGTGACTTTTACTAGCATAAGTGTGTTAAAATCTCTCATCACAGTTTTTCATCTTTCAATTTCTTGTTGTTGTGTGACACTGAGTAAATTCCAACTCATAGCAACCCTCTATGACAGAGTAGAATTGCCCCCTAGGGTTTCCTAGATTGTAATCTTTACCAGAAGGAGCCCTGGGAGCATAGTGAATTTTGAACTGGACTGCTAATCGCAAGGTCAGCAGTTTGAATCTACCAGTCACTCCCTGAGAGAAAGATAAGACTTTCTGTTCCCATAAGGGTTTATAGCCTCAGAAGCCCAATACACAGTCACTATGAGTCAGAACTGATGCAACAGCACACAACCACCACCACCACCAATCTTTATTGGAGTCCTGATTTGGTAGAATAAGCACTGGACTGCTAACCAGGTGGCTCAAACCTACCAGCCACTCCTTGGAAACCCTATACATGGTCACTATGAGTTGGAACCAACTTGATGGCACTTAACAACAACAAAGACAATCTTTATTGGAGCAGATCATCAAACCTTTTTGAAACTATCGTTCCACCAGGCACCACTGAAATGCCTATTATTCATACACACACACACACACACACACAGATACATTTTAAAAAATGTATTTTGATGTCATGATGGGGTTCTGGTTGCACAACAGTCAAGCATTCAATACCCAGTTTCTAACTGAATGGTTGGTGGAACCCACCCAGAGGCTCCTTGGAAGGAAACACTGATGAAAGACATGGTGATCTACAACCAGCAAAGGTCTGTAGAGCAGTTCTACTTGGTAACACTTGGTAACACAGTTCTCCATGAGTCAGAATCGACTTGATGGCAACTAACAATACCATCTTCTTTTTCTTGCTTGATATAATGGACCACTTCTAAATCCTAGCCAAAGAACCTCCTGGCAAAAAAACCCTTCATCATGTGGACCCAGAGCTAGAGATCTTAATGGAAGGAAGAGTCTGCTTCTTGTGATTCAAGAGACGCTACCTACAAACTTCTTAAAATTTCCCATTAGAAGTTGACATATGTATATGGAACTACCTAGCAGGTGTGATTCCAAGGCTGCTTTAAAATATCCTATTTTGTCATGTTGTTGATCCAGCAGTTTAGAGAATGGACCAGACCGAGGAATGGTTTATTCTCCATCCTGTCCTACAATGTCACTGGCACTAAGCCCAGGTCTGGAAACAGTCAGATGTTTTGGTCATGGTGTTAAAGTTATTGGTTAACTGGTTTCTGTTGAACATGTTCATTGCTTGGAATTATTTATGAATTTTTTCATTAAAATTTAGGATAGGTGATTCCTGGTATTGCTACTCACTGTGCCATCTTCTAGGAATCCCTCACATCATTTTTTTTTTTTCAATTAAAAAATACATATTATTATTCTTACTTTTACTCTACAAACTACTGGGAAAGGCAATATGGAAATGTAGTTAAGATCTTTCACTCAAAACTTACATTGCCTGGGTTACAAAACAACAGTAATTACAAACACTGTGCAATTTTTGACAAGCTGCTTACCCTCTCAATGCCTTGGTTACATCTGTAAAATGAAGATATTAAGAATATGCTTTGAGAACAAAAAAGATGGCGGATCAGGTAAAAGTGCAGTGAGGGGTTCCATCAGCAACAACACAGAATACTGGGCCAAGCAGGCTCAGGGGATGGTGCCAGAACTCTGAACCACATATAAAGGAATATT
>NW_006408674.1:5945980-5948353 GCF_000296735.1 Chrysochloris asiatica
GAAAAGATAAGCATTCAAGAAGCTCAACGAACTCCATGATGGATAGACCGTAAAAGACAATCACCAAGACATACAATAATCAAGCTCTCCTAAATCAAAGATAAAGACAGAATCCTGAAAGCAGCTATGGAAAAGAGAAGTGTAACATATAAAGGCAAGCAAATCAGGTTAAGCTCAGACCTCTAAAAAGAAACTATGCAGGCCAGAAGGCAATGGGGACACATAAAACCCTGAAAGAAAAAAACTGCCAACTGAGAATCTCTACCCAGCAAAGCTGCCAATCAAATACGATAGTGTAACCAAAACATTCCAGGATAAACAGAAGCTAAGGGATTTTGCCAAAACCAATCCTGCTATGGAAAACATCCTAAAGGAAGTTCTGTGGACTGAGAACCAAAAAGAACAGACAACAACCAGAGAATGATGTACGTGGCAGCATTGCCCTGAACTCAGTCGATAAATGGAAGAGTCAAGAACAGAATAAAATTATAAGAACAGAGGCACTGGGAGCTCAGTCTATGATCAAAACAATTACAATGTTAAAGAAGGTAAGCACAGAGGAACAGAGATTCAGGTGGTGAAAAGGTCAGGTAGATTATAGGATAAAATAGACTGTCTTAAATGGATGGAAGAGTTAATGGAATATAAGGAAACTACAACAGTGGGGTTGGGGTGGGGGTTTAGTTCAGGTGTTGAGGAGGGCAATACAAGAATGGAGAGGCGGCGGAAGAACAAGATAGATAGGGAAACACTGAGACAGGTTTGTATAGCCTAAGTGGGACAGAGGTAAATAGTGATGCATGCTCAACCTTGGAACAACAGGTTCTGGGATACAGGGATCTAGGCATAGTTTGAAGAGGGGAAACAATACTAAAATGCTTGACTGTCTTAAGATTATTGGTTTCCCTTGTCTACTATTGTAAAATAGACAGTTGAGTGGGATAGAAAGGAATATTGGGAAACATGATTAGAGAAAACATGTAAGCCTGTCTTCAGCTTATGACTGATTGGAATACCTAAAAGGGGTTCTAGAACTTTCCCAGTGAAATAAGCCTCATTCAAAGCCTTTGCAGAGTATAGGACCTTAGGTGGAATCCTGAGTCCTATCCAGAACCTTATGGGGTGGGACATTCCCACTAGCAAGGACAAGCAGACCAGCCTGGAACAGCTAGAGCAACAGAAGATACATCTTCAAACAAAGATCATCAGGAAAAACCCAAAACAAAAATGTCAGCATGACTGGCTACTACCAGAATAAGCAAGCTGTTTGCCAAGAAGCCATCAAGGCAGCAATCAAGTTCCTTCAGGACAAACTCCCCTCTAAGACTAAAACTCAAAGAGAATACACAACAGGCATGTAAGCTTGCTGGTGACCACATTGGTCTACTGGTGAGTGGAAGAGAGGGAAAGGCAGCAATGAAGAAATGGGCTGAGTTCAACTAGTCAATTAACTCCCGTTGACTTAGAGATGAGACAGAGAAGAGGAAGTGCTGGTTGGTCCAAAGTGTGGTGAGACCTGGGGATACCTGAGCCCATGGACAAGGACATAGCCACAGAGGGCTAGAGCTGAGAGTAAAGCATCCAGCTGATATGAAGTGAGGGGAGAGGCACAAGAACACCCAAACTTGTAGTTAGTACCCATTTGACCTAACCTCGATGCCTTGATAATCAGCACTTGACTACAGGAAGATTAAAACAAAACTAACTAACTAACTAAATAAGTATTTTTTTTGTAAAGGAAACAAGGATAAATTGCTACAATTTGATGAACCTGACCTATACTCATGGAGGCAGTAACTCTAAATACCAACAGAGAGGGGAGTCTTCACATCAAGTATCAATGCTATCCCCTCTGTACACAGGGTAGAGAAGGATGGGCAACTTAGACATTGGCTACCTAAAATGAGGAGGCGATAAAGACACGAAGTGACTGATTTACAAGGATTCAAGAGGGAGTCTAGTTTAACAGTCCCCACTGAATAGTTTTCATCTTGTCTAGATGGCACTGGTGAAAAGAGATGGGGATACGATTCATATGATTCAATAGTGAATAATTGTTTTCATGACTAATTGGGACTGTTACAATCATAAAGGTAGAAGTTTGTAAGAAAAACAGGGGAGTTGTTAATCTTAAAGTCCAAAACCAGAGGATCCTAGAATCATCAGGGGAGAAGAGCACAAGCAGAATGTGGGACCTTATCCAGAGAAGCAGCGATGCCAGAGATGGAGGCAGAGATGGGGTCAGGTAGAGGGGGAGTGGCTGAGGACTCTAGATTCATGGAAAGAGAGGGACTAAGAACTTGTGGCCAGAAGCAGACTTGCAGAATATGCCCTTTGGAGGTGTAAGTTATTGTATATGCCTGAGTGTATTTT
>NW_006408674.1:5948726-5952995 GCF_000296735.1 Chrysochloris asiatica
GTTGGAGGAGAATATTGAAAGTGCCATGGGCTGCCAAAAGAACCAACAGATTTGTGTTGGAAGAAGTGCAGCCAGAGTGCTCCTTGGAAGCCAGGATGGTCAAACTTCATCTCTCATACTTCAGACATATTGTCAGGAGGGACCAGTTGCTGGAGAGGGACATCATGTTTGGTAAGGTGGAGGGTCAGAGAAAAAGAGGAAGACCCCAGTGAGATGGACTGGCAAAGTGGCAGCATCAACGGGCTCAAGCGTGGCAACAATAGTGAGGTTGGCCCAGGACCAGGCAGTGTTTCATTCTGTTGAGCATAGGGTCGCTATAAGTCGGTACCAACTTGGTGGCACCTAACAACAACACTTTGATGTTGGACTAGAAGGTAGTGATAACCAGGGAGTAGCTATTGCTGATCAGGGACTCCTCTACTTCTAGCCAGGGGTGACTCAGTGCCTCCGACAGAGAGCAGGGAATGCTAAGTCATTGCTATGCATGCTGACATATTAAAATGATGTCACACTGTTATATAACCTGTGGGTCATATTCAAAAAGATGCTTTCTTTGTTCTGTAGTGGTATTTAAGGTCCTTCCCCACGTGAGTGGTAGACAGAATGAACAGCACTCAGAAAGAGATGAAGGGAAGAGAGCCTGAGAGAGCTCTGAGAGCTAGAGAGGGCCGAAGGACAAGAAACTACCTGAGACCCTCTCCCCTGTGCTGACCGCTACTTTTCTGAATAAAAGAATGAACCATCTCCCTGTTGCACCTTGAGTGTTCATTTGGCTGCCTGATGCAGTGTACTTGTTGAGCTGAAGTGCTGAGAAACTGAACTCCCCGCCATCTCCAAGACATTTGATTAGAACCAGAATAAAAATTAAGTTACTCAAGATACTCATTTTATAGTTAAAACAACTGGTACTTGGAAGGGTGAAGTTACTGTTCAAGGCCTACACAACTGATGAGTGGGGCAGGGTTTGGACCTAAACCTGTCTGGAACGAGTATAGACTTTAGATCTCTTCTCAGAAAAATGTTTTTAAGTGTAAGAAATAAAACACATAAAGTAATAAAACTAGTACCAATTTTATTGAAATGCAGCTATCAGTTGTGAGAAGCAGACTTTAAGTGTCCAGTGCTACTGGAACTCATGCCCTGGTCTTCTCCCTTCCTCTGGACTTTGGGACTTGCTCGTGAACAGAGTATGGTAGAAACGATGGAACATAAGAGATTGTGTTATAAAAAGACGATGACTTTCAAAAAAAAAGAAGAATATGCTTCATAGGATTATTGTGCAAGTTCAATCAAGGAATATTTGCAAAAGGCTTAGAAAAGAATCTGACACACAGTAGGGGTTACATATATGTAAGTTAATATTAAAATCATGTTGAGTATTTATTATGTTCCCAGGCACAACGCTAAGTAACTAGAGATAAATTACCTAACTTGTTCTAATAAAAAACTTATTTCCACATCTAAGGAAACTGAAGCTTAGCAAATCATAGTTCTAATCATGTGCCCAAGATCACAGAGTTCCTAAACAGAAGAGTCAAGGTCTGAACCAAAAACTACACTTTTAACTGACTCACCACTTATTTGTCAGTTTGTCATAATGCGGGTGCTTGTGTTTTGCTGTGAAGCTGGAAACTACACCACCAGTATTTAAATGCCAGTAGGGTCATTGTGGTGGACAGGTTCCGTTGGAGCTTCCATACTGAGACAGACTAGAAAGGAGAGGCAGACCACTTCTGAATGGTTAGCCACTGAAAACCTTATGGATAGTAGCAGAACATTATCAGATATAGTGCTTGAAGACAAGCCCCATAAATTGAAAGACACTCAAATTATGATTAGGGAAGAGCTGCCTCCTCAAAATAGAGTTGACCTTATGGAGTAAGTAAGCTATTGGGACCTTCATTTGCTGATGGGGCACAATTCAAAATCAGAAGAAACAGTTGTAAACATCCATTAATAATCCAAAATATGTAATGCACGAAGTAGGAATCTAGTCAAATTGGAACTTGTCAAAAATGAAATGGAATGCATAAACATTGATATTCTAAGCATTAGTGAGCTGAAATGGACTTGTATTGGTCATTATGAATGAGACAATCACAAGGTTTACTATGCTGGGAATAATAAATTGAAGAGGAATGGTATCACAATTATCATCAAAAGAAATTTCAATGTCTACCTTGAAGCATAATGCCGTCTACAATAGGGCAATATCCATACACCTAGAAGGAAGATCCATTTATTCCACTATTATTCAAATTTATGCACTAACCACTGAATCAGTGATGATGAAGACCAACTTCTACCCACTTCTCCAGCCTGAAATTGATCAAACATGCAATCAAGATGAATTGATAATTACAGGTGATTGGAATGGGAAAGTTGAAAACAAAGAAGAAGAATGAGTAGTTGAAAAATATGATCTTGGTGATAGAAGTTATACTGAAGACGGCATAATAGAATTTCACAAGCTCAATGTATTATTCATTGCTTATACCTTTGTTCAACAACATAAAATGCCTGAACCTCACCAGATGGAATACACAGGAATCAAACTGACTACCTCTGTGTGAAGAGATGATGGAGGTCAACACCATCTGCCAAAACAAAGCCAAGGGCAGACTGTGGAACAGATCATCAACTGTTTATAAACAAGCTCAGGCTGAAGCTGAAGACAATGAATACAAGTCCATGAGAGTCAAAATATGACTTTGATTATGCTGTTGTTATTAAGTGCTGTCAGGTTGGTTCTGACTCATAGCGACCCTATGAATATAGGGTTTCCAAAGAGTGGCTGGTAGTTTGAAATACCTGTCTTTTGGTTAGCAGTCCAGTGATAACCCTATACCATCCCCTTTAGTATATCCCACCTGAATTTAGACACCGTGTCAAAAAACAAATTTGAAACGTTAGACACTAATAACTGAAGACCAGAAAAGTTTTGTGATGACATCAAGAACATCATGCATGGCAATGAAGATATGGGCTAAGTTCACCCACCCATGTTCCATAGACTTCCGCTGACCTGGAGATGAGAAAGAGAAGAGGAAGGGCTGGTTGGTCCAAAGTGTGGTAAGAGCTCGGGAGTCCTAAGCCCATGAAGAAGGGCATAGCCACGGAGGACTAGAGCTAAGAGTGAAGCATTCAGCTTATATGAAGTGAGGGAAGATGCACAAGAATGCCCAAACTTGCAGATAGTACCCATTTGACCTAGACTCGATGGTTTGATAATCAAAACTCAACTAGAGAAAGATTAAAAAAAAAACAAACAAAAAAACCCCCCACAATTTTTGATAAAGGAAACAAGGTTAAATTGCTACAATTTGATGAACTTGACCTATACTTATGGATATATTAGCTCAAAATATCAACTGAGAGGGAAAGAGTCGTCACATCAGAAATCAGTCCTATCCCCTCTGTATACAGGGTTGATAGGGATGGGCAGCTTAAACATGGCTATCTAAAATGAGAGGGCAGTAAAGGCATGAAGTGACTGGCTTACAAATTTTCAAGACGGAGTTTAGTTTCAGAGTGTGCAGGGAAAGGTAGGGTTCCCACTGAATAGTTTTCATCTTGTCTAGACAGCTCTGGTGAAAGGAGATGGGAATAAGATGCTTACGATTCAGTAATGAGTAATTGTTACCATGACTAATTGCGACTGCCACAATTATAAAGGTAGAAGTTTTTTTTTAACAAAAAGGAGGTGGGAGTAGTTAATCTTACAGTCCAGGAACAGATGACTCTAGGACCATCAAGGGATAAGAGCATGAGCAAAATGTGGGTCCTTATCCAGAGAAGCAGTGACACCAGAGATGGAGACAGAGATGAGGGCATGGAGAAAGAGAAGACTCTAAACTCATGGAAAGAGAAAGACTGTTTGCTGGCAGACAGGAGGCAGGCTTTCAGAATGTGCCTTTTGGTTGTTTAAATTATTGTATATTTCTGAGTGTTTTTGGTTACACCCCCCCCCAAACAACAATCACAACAACAAAAGAGGGAATGGAAGCAAATACTGTTAAATGATGATGCACGGAGGAGACTGTAATCACTGCAATGAAACAATGAGAGTAAAACCAATGTTCTCCCATGTAAACTATTACTCAATTCACAATAAAAACATTTAAAAAAAGAACATGATGCATGAAGAATTTGAAAGGTCACTAAAAAGACAGGAAAGAAAGAAAATACCAAAATAGATGTAAGAAGAGACTCTGAAGATTGCTGTTGAGCGTAGAGAGCTAAAACAACTGGACCAATTGAGAAAGATAA
>NW_006408674.1:5954237-5962309 GCF_000296735.1 Chrysochloris asiatica
AGATGGAAGGAATATACAGAGTCACTGTTCCAAAAAGAATTGGTCAATGTTCAACCATTTCAAGAAGTATCATATGATCAAGAATCAGTGGTTTTCAAGGAAGAAAACCACAGTGCAAGCTCCACTGAAGGCACTGGCAAAAAACAAGACTCCAGGAATTGACAGAATACAAATTTAAATGTTTCAACAAACTGATGCCACTGGAGGTGCTTACTCATTTATGCCACGGAATTTGGAAGACAGCTACCTGTCCAACCAATCGGAAATGATCCATATTTGTGCCCATTCCAAAGAGAGGTAACTCAACAGAATGTGAAAATCATTGAACGATGTTATTAATATCACATGCAAGTAAAATTTTGCTAAAGAACATGGTTGCATCGACAGCGAACTGCCAGAAACTCAAGCTGGATTCAGAAGAGGATATGGAATTAGGGATTTCATTACTGACATCAAATGAATCTTGGCTGAAAGCAGAGAAAATCAGACAGATGTTTACTTGTGCTTTACTGACTATGCAGAGGCATTCAACTGTATGGTTTATGACAAATTATGGATAACATCAGGCAGCATGGGTACTTCCCAACAGTTCATTTTGCTCACAAGAAACCTGTCATTCAAACAGAATAAGGTGAGAATGACTGGTTCAAAGTTAGTACATGTGTGTGTTATATTTATTCAAACTGCATGCTGAGTAAGTAATGGAGAAACTGGATTACATGACAAAGTACATGGCATCAGTATCGATATGCAGATGACAAGATGACACAGTCTTGCTCGCTGAAAGCAAACAGGACTTAAACATTTTAGTGATTTTTTTTTACATACTTTGTCTTCAGTATTCTTACATCGAGTGTCAACTGTGGTACTTTCTTTGTCTTGATGCTAATTCTTCATTGATTCTTTTTTTGTTGATGGCTGACACCATTTTCATTGATTGAAACTGATACATTATTGTTACTCCACATGTCCAATAGTCATACATTCCAAAGCCAGTTGACCATTCGAATACAGAAGTGCCACTGTTTTATGTAATATGTATATTCAGATCTGTAAAACTAACAGTGTGACTTGGAGTGCTTCCTGGAGATGATTCTGACAATTGAGTATTTACATGGACTGCTCATGCTGTGTTGTTAATGCATTGGGCTACAAAGTCATTTGGACCTCAAGGTAGGCAGTTCAAGCTCACCAGCCACTCCTCAGAAACCCTATACAGGGTCGCTATGAATTGGAACCGACTCAATGGTGCCAAACAACAACAACAACAACATGGTGATGTCCAAAAGAAAAAGTATTTTATATTCATAAATTATTTCATTGAACTATGGCACTGTAGGATATGCACAGGACCACAGAGTTGGTTTGAAACAAGGTCAGCAGTTCAAACTCACCAGTTACTTCTTGGAAATCCTATACTGGGTCTCTATGAATTGGAACTGATTTGACGGCATTTAACAAGAACAGAAATATAAAGCAGTTATTAATAAATGTATGTACTTAAAAAAGAAAAGAAGCTGCGAGCTAAGTCCTACCACGTTCAACAGACTCCTGTGAACCCGGGTGGCAACCTGGTTGGCCAGCAGTATGGCAAGACTCGGGGACTCCTGGGCCCAGAGTCAGTGACACAGCCACAGAGGACTAGAGTGGAGAGTGAAGCATCCAGTTGATAAGAAGTGAGGGCATATGCACAAGAACAACCACACTTGCAGATAATACCCACTTGACCTAGCTTCATTGACTGGATGATCAGAGCTCAACAAGAAGAAGAAAGAAGAAAAAAAGAGTAATCTGATACAATTTGATGAACTTGATCTACACCTATGGATGCAGTAGCTCAAAAGAGGGAACAAATCTTTACAGTGAGGATCATTCCCACCCCCTCGGTACACAGGGTAGACAGGGACCTGCAACTTGGACATTGGCTACCCAAAATGGGGGGGCTACAAAGGCAAGAAGTGAATGGCTTACCAGCTTTCAAGAGGGAGCCTGGATCCAGAGGGTGTGGAGGAAGGTAGAATCTCCACTGAGTAGTATCCAATCTGTCTAGGTGGGGCTGATGAAAGAAGATGGGGATAGGACTCTTGTGGTACAATAGTGAATAACTGTTATCAGGACTGATTGCGAGGGTTGGAAATGTAAAGGTAGACGTTTTGAAACAAAATGAGGGGAGTGGTTGACTTTGCAGTCCAGGAGCGGAGATCCCTGGGAACATCAAGGGAAAACAGCAGAGTGCGGGACCCTACCCAGAGAAGCAGTGATGCCTGAGATGGAGGCAGAAACAATGACCGGGAGAGATGGAGCAGCTACGGACTCTAGACCCAGAGAGGGAGAGGGGCTATGTGCTAACAACTGAGGGACAGGCTTGTGGGATATACCCTTTGGTTGTTTGATGATGCATGGAGGAGATTGTAATCATGGCAATGAAATGATATATGACAGGATGAATGTAAAGCTAAGGTTCTCCCATGTAAATTATCACCTAATTCACAATAAAACACTTAAAAAAAAAAAGGCCACATTCTTCAGTGTGGATTATACCTCAATATAAAGAAACTGAAAATTTTCACAAATCGACCAGTAAATAACATTATGATAAACAGAAAAAAGATTGAAGTGGTCAAAGATTTCATTTTACTTGGATTGATAGTCAACATTCATGGAAGCAGCAGCCAAAAAATCAAATGACGTTTGATTTTGAGGACGGCACAGGGCTGAGAAGTGTTTTCATCTGTTGTGCATAGTGTTGTTATGAGTTGGAGCCAACTCAACGGCACCTAACAACAACCACAACTCTTTACTGTAATATCAAATTAAAATTGTATGAGCTCCAATTGAATCATCACAGGTATATTCATTACAGACTTCCCACTTTATAGGTTTCACTCATTTGGTTTTGCAATCACTGGTCTGATCTAAGGATCCATTAAGTTTGTTTCCACTGCATTCCTCACACACAAATGCTGAAGTCCAGCTGTTGTATCATATTTTTTCTATGCCCCATTTCCTATCACAAATCACAGCTTTGCTAAGGAGTATGATGTACAGGAAATAAATTGTCCACACAATGTTAATGCATCAACAAATATCAGTTTCAGTTTAGAAGGTCTGTAACTTATATAAGAAAATCTACTTTTATTATAAAAACTCACCAAAGTGAAATCTGTCCGTTCTAAGGTAACACAAGGGAAGGATGCTTTAGTTATTCTCACTTTGACAATCTCACCCTCACTTTTCTATTTTTTCTTTTTGTCCCAAACAAAATTTTCTATCAAGTATTCCATATATATATATATATATATATTTGTGATTTTGGAGAACATTTATATAGCAAATTAGGCTCCCATTGTAACAATTTCTGTGGCACTGTAGGATAAGCACTGGACTGCTAACCACAAAATTAGCAGTTCAAACCCACCAGCCCATTGTCGGAAACTCTATACAGGGTCCCTATGAGTTGGAATCAAATCGACGGCACTTAACAACAATACCTACTGTTCAGGAAGTCCTGGTAGTGTAGTGAGTTACGAGTTGGAACCCACCAGCTGCTCCATGGGAGGAAGATGAGGCTTTCTGCTGCCGCCAAGATTAACAGGCTTGGAAGCCCTCGGATTGTTGGAGTTGGAATCAACTTGACAACACCTCACGACTGCCACCGCCACCACCAGACATATGATTCAGTGGCATTGGTTATAATTTTCCCCATGTATCAGAATACTCATGAGCTTCATTTTGATCTGTTTACATTAATCTAGCTTCCTTTTCCCTCTTATCTTCTCATCTTTGGTCTAGGGTAAATACTGACCACTAGGTTTCATTTAGATGATTCTTCAGAGGAGCACAGAATTCATGGGTGCTATTATTTAGTTTATGAGCCACTCTGTCCTTTGGCTGATAGGTCACCTCCAGGAGTGGTTTGAGTTTTAAGTTTAAAAGATATCCTAGGATGGAAAGGTAGACGTTTTGTAATAAAAGGAGACTGATCTTGCAGTCTAGGAGTGGAGGTCCCTGGGACCATCAAGGGAGAAGAGCGGAGTGTGGGACCCTATCCAGAAAGCAGTGACACCAGAGATGGAGGTAGAGACGATGATGTGGAGAGATGGAGCGGCTGGGGACTCTGGACTCTGGGAGTGAGAGGGTCTGTGTATTGATGTACAGAGGGTAGGCTTGAAGGGTGTACCCTTTGGCTGTTTGATCATGCATGCAGGGGACTGTAACCATGACAATGAAATGAAATGAGATAGGATGAATGTAAAGCTAATGCTCTCCCAGGTAAACTGTCACATAATTCACAATAAAAACTTTAAAAAACACACAAAAGATATCTTAAGGTAACTAGTCTCAACTAGTCCAGCAAGTCTGGCCTATGTCCAGAATTTGAGTTTTGTTCTGCATCTCCCCCATGCCCCATTTGATCAGGGACCATCTATTGTGTTCCTTGCCAAAACAGCTAGTTGTAGTAGCTGGGCACCATCTAGGTCTTCTGGTCTCAAGCCAGGTGAGGTCATATTTCATGTAGAATCAAAAGTTGTGTGATAAATATATTTATAACAATGACAAAAAGAGCAGTTGCTGAGGCTGCTTATGTACAACCAAACACCTCATGGGATTTCGTTTGGCGGTTGAGGGCCTGGGGTCTTAAAAGCATGCAAGTGGCTCTCTAAAGCATGAATTAATCTCCATTCACCTAGAGCAACAGAGGAAAAAGGAAAGTCAGGAATAGGAAAAGGGTATGGAATGTGTCCACCACTCGTCGGTCAGCTGGGAGAAGGAAATCATGCTTGGTTGAAAAAAGGAGGGTCAGCAAAAAGAGGAAGCCTCCCAGTGAGATGGACTGATACAAAGCAAAAACAATGGGCTCAAATGTAACAACAATTGTGAGGATGACGCTGGGCCAGGTGGTACTTCTTTCAGTTGTATTTAGGGTCACTCTGAGTCAGAATTGGACTCAATGGCACCTGACAACAACAACATGGAATGTGGGGTGAATTACCTCCCTGCAGAAGTAACTACCACCTTTGCCATGAGATCAGAAGAACTGGATGGTACCCAGCCACCAGCACTAAATATTTGATCAAAGATTCCATAGAATAATCCTAATCAAAATGCAGAATAGAATTTCAAAGTCTTCAGACTCAAGACTTTCTGGAACCAGGCAATATGAATGAACCCCTGACACAATTGCCCTGAGAGCATCTTTAAACGTTAAACCAAAAATACCCCCTGAAGTCATCTTAAAACCTAACAGTGATTTAGCTTAACTAGTAAAGAAAAAAAGGCTGCTTGAGCATTACGCTCTCTTAAGAACTACCTACTTGAGATGAAATTGACAACAGCAACTGGAAAGATTCCACAGAAACCTTAAGAGGCAGTGAGTTAATGCTATCAAAGGCGGAACAACTCCGAAAAGGAGGGTGAGAAAGGTGGCAAAACTCAGAGACTGTAATTTATGTCACCAAATGGCACATGGAGAAATAGATGAATTCATGTGTGTTTTGCTATACAGAGTCTCAACAATAATAACAAAATAAATAAAATTTAGAAAAAAGCAAAACCCAGAAAACAGCACAGAACAGGTGAATGCCTAATAATGTTAGTTTTTGTATTTGCTCCCATGGCTGGCTGTTGAGGGGGTCGTGTTACACACAAAATCTAGGAACTTGTTTCTGGAAAGGTGCTCCGCAGGATCACAGTGCAGCAGCTCTTGCTTCTGCATTTTATACTGCATTTAAGAAACCAATAAACTCGTAAGGATACGATGGCCATTTGCCTTCTGAGTTAGCAGTGACAATTAGAACCTGAAACACAGGTATTTAGCACAGCCTTCTGGGAAGTCTGTTGCTACTGCTGTGTGCCCTGGGATCAAACTGACTCACAGTGATTATATAGACAGAGTAGATTGCTCCTTAGAGGATGCCTGAGCTAATGGACACCCCACCCACTTCCCTGGAGGGTTCTACTACTCATGCGCACAGAACTCCTCGAAATTTAAAGTGACAGTTTCCACTTAAAACCAAAGAGCTACCACTTGCCTGTCAGTTTGTCGTACTATGGTGGCTGGTGATTTGCTGTGATTCTGAAAGCTACGCCACTGGTATTTTAAATACCAGCAGGGTCACCTATGGTGGACAGGTTTCAGATGAGCTTCCAGACAAAGACAGACTAGGAAGAAAGAGTGATGAACTACTTCTAAATATTTAGTCACTGAAAACCTTATGAGTAGCAGAGAAACACTGTCAGGTATACTGCCAGAAAATGAGCCCTCAGGATGGAAGACACTCAAACTGTGACTGGGGAAGAGCTGCCTCCTCAAAGGAGAGCTGACTGTGATGACGCAAATGGAGTAAAACCTTTGGAAAAAAGCCCATGGGACCTTCATTTGCTGATGGGGCACAACTCAAAATGAAGAGAAACAGCTGTAAACATCCATTGAAAATCGGAACATGGAATGTATGAAGTATGAATCTAGCAAAATTGGAAGTTGTCAAAAATGAAATGGAACACATAAACATCGATATCTTAGGCATTAGTGAGCTGAAATGGACTGGTATGGGCCATTTTGAATCTGACAACCACATGGTTTACTATGCCGGGAATGACAAATTGAAGAGGAATGGTGCTGCATTCACTGTCAAAAAGAACATATCCAGATCAGTCATAAGGTACAACGCTGTCTGTGATAGGATAATATTCATGCGCCTACAGGGAAGCCCAGTTAATACCACTATTATTCAAATTTATGCACCAACCACTGAAGCCAGTGAGGATGAAATAGAAGAATTCTACCAATTTCTTCAATCTGAAATAGATCAAACATGCAATCAAGATGTATTGATCATTACTGGTGATTGGAATGCAAAGGTTGGGAGCAAAGGGGAAGAATCAGTAGTTGGAAAATATGGCCTTGTTGATAGAAATGATGCTGGAGAACACATGATAGAATTCTGCAAACCAATGATTTGTTCATTTCAAATACATTCTTTAGAAAGCATAAGAGATGACTATACACATGGACCTCATCAGATGGAATACATAGAAATCAAATTGACTACATCTGCGGAAAGAGATGATGGAAAGGCTCCATATCATCAGTCAAAACAAGTCAAGGGCAGACTGTGGAACACACCATCAATTACCCATATGCAAATTCAAACTGAAGCTGAAAAAAATGAAAACAAGTCCATGAGAGCCAAAATATGATCTTAAATATATCCCACCTGAATTTAGAGATCATCTGGAAAACAGATTTGATACCTTAAACACTAAAGACAGAAGACCAGAAGAGTTGTGGGGTGACATCAAGAACATCATACATAAAGAAAGCAAAAGGTCATTAAGAAGACAAGAAACAAGGAAAAGGTCAAAATGGATGTCAGAGTAGACACTGAAACTTGCTATCCAGCATAGAGATGCTAAAGCAAATGAAAGAAATGAGGAGGTCCAAGAGCTGAACAGAAAATTTCAAAGATCAGCTCGTGAAGATAAAGGCAAATATTACAACAAAATGCGTAAAAATCTGGAATCAGAAAACCAAAAAGGAAGAATATGCTCAGCGTTTCTCAAGCTGGGGGAACTGAAGATAAAATTCAAGCCTTGACTTTCGTTATTGAAAGATTCACTGAGAAAATTACTGAATGATGCAGAAAGCATCAAGAGAAGATGGAAGAAATTAACAGAGTCACTGTACCAAAAGGAAACAGTTAATGTTCAACCATTTCAAGAGGTAGCATATGATCAAGAGCCAATGGTACCGAAGGAGGAAGTGCATGGTGCATTGAAAGAATTGGCAAAGAACAAGGCACCAGGAATTGATGGAATAAAAATTGAAATATTTCAAGTAAGTACAGCGGCACAGGAGGCACTCATTCACCTCTGCCAAGAAATTTGGAAGACAACTATTTGGCTGACTGATTGGAAGAGATCCATATTTGTGCCCCTTTCAAAGAGAGGTGACCCAATGGAATGCAGAAATAATTGGACAATCTCTTTGATATCCCATGAGAGTAAAGTTTTGCTAAAGGTAATACAGAAATGGCTACAATCATACATTGACAGAGAACTTCCAGAGGTTC
>NW_006408674.1:5963019-5966623 GCF_000296735.1 Chrysochloris asiatica
CAACACTCAAGGAAGCAGCAGTCAAGAAATCAAATGACGTATTGCATTAGGCAAATCTGCTGCACAAGACCTTTTTAAAGTGTTGAAGAGCAAAGATGTTAGCTTAAGGGCTAAGCTGTGCCTGACCCAAGCCATGGTATTTTCAATAAGCTCATATGCATGTGAAAGCTGGACAGTGAATAAGGAAGACCATAGAAGAATTGGTGTTTTTGAGTTATGGTGTTGGAGGAGAATATTGAACGTGCCATGAGCTTCCAAATGAACCAATAGATCCGTTTTGGAAGAAGTGCAGCCAGAGTGCTTCTTGGAAGCCAAGATGGCCAAACTTCGTCTCTCATACTTTGGACATATTGTCAGGAGGGACCAGTCACTGGTGAAGGATATCATGTTTGGTAAGGTGGAGGATCAGATAAAAAGAAGAAGTCCCCCAACGAGATGGATTGGCTAAGTGGCAGCATCGATGGATTCAAGTGTGACAACAGTAGTGAGGTTGGCCCAGGATCGGGCATTGTTTTGTTCTGCTGTGCATAAGGTCGCTATGGGTTGGTACTGACTCAATGGCACCTAACAACAACAACAACAAATACTTACGGAAGTAGACTGCTATCTTTTTCCCTGGGAGCTACTGGTTGGTTTGAACTACTGACCTTTCTGTTAGCATTGAGCACTTATCCACTATGCCCACAGGGCTCCTCTGGGAAGTTTAGCAACATATAATTTTCCAGACTTACCCTCAGAAATTCTAGGGTAGGTCCTGAGGACAGAATGTTGAGCAAGCTCTCCAGTAACCCTGGGTTAGGATCCATACGCTGTGCTCTGCCATGGGGAAGCAGTAGGAGGTAAATTGAGGTAGCCTTTGCTCCACTTTGAGTTTTAATTTTATATGAACTCTGTTCTATCCCCATCACTCTAGCCACATTTCACCTTATCTATAATGTGTCAGACTGCACATTCATTTGAACTGCAAGGTCAGGGTTCAAGCTCACCAGTTGTTCCTTGGAAACCCTACACAGGGTCACTATGGGTCATAATCAACTTGGCTCAACAGCAATTCACAACATAACATCTACCCAACCTCAGTTGACAGTTTGGGTAGGTGGTTAAACACCCAGACTCTGAATCAGTACGGACTTGAGACACTGAATAAGGAACTTAATTTCATTAAGCCATGTCTGCATTTGTCAAATAAGACAAGTATAATAGTACATTCTTTGTAGAGTTATCCAAAACAAAAATGCCAGAAATACTGCCATTAAGTCGATTCCAACTCCTAGTGACCCTGTAGAGAGTTTCCCAAACTATAAATCTTTACAAGAGCAGACAGCCTCATCTTTCTCCCAAAAAGCCACTGTCAGGTTTGAATCACCAATGCTGTGCTTACCAGAGTTCCTTTCCAAAGGTTATAGTGAGGAATACATCATATAACTCATGAACAATATTCAGCACAATGCCTGGCATATAGTAAGCGCACAACCTGTGGCAGCTCCTATCATTATCAATATCATCTTGATAACTATCATTCCAAATCATCCTGGAGCTCTCATCTGGTCAGTGGATGTTAAGTCACCTCTGGGGTCACTCTGGGTATTGCAGGGCTTAGTGGACAATAGAGACTGCTTCCGTGTTTAATTTACAATATCCTCAGGAACCACCCTGGGTAGTCTGGTCCAGGTGAGCTCTTCAGTTCTTTTCAGTTGAAGCCAACAAAGCTTTACTGAGCAGTACTAGGTGCGGGACACCTTTGAGGAGCTTACATATGAACGAGGGAATCAAGGCACCAGCAGCAATCCTGTCACATGTGATGTGACAGTAGTATGTGAAAGAGATCCAGGGATCAGAGGAGACCCCATACCAACTCACCCTTGTGCCATTTTGTGTAGCACAGGTGAACAGTTTGTGAGCCCGGTAAGAATAAGGACTAGCAGTCTCTGTAAAAACCCTCCTTATAACTTTGGAAAATGTCTTCACATGAGACTCTGAAGTTTTACTTCTCTGCTTTGAATTTAATTGAACCAGAAGATCCCCTTAGAAGCCACTGTTTTGGTTGGACGTTTTTTAGAAGGCACCCTAACAAGACTGAGACCAGTGTATTACTATGAGAACTTGTCTCCAGCCATCCATGGATCACAGAGACATGTTTAAACATGTTGTGTTTGAACTAAACTGCTGCATGTATGAATGGAACACCACTGGCAATCCTGTTTGACTTAGCCTCCTAGACTTTTAGCGCTATAAGAGGTCTTAGAAATCTTCTATGCTAGCGCCTCTATTATACAGATGAAAAGGCTAGGGTTTGAGTAAATTAAAAGTCTTGCCTAAGTTCACAGCTATTCAGTGGCCAACTTGAGGTTATTAGCCCAGTCAGGCTTTGGCTTCCAGTTGAGTTCTATTGCACAATATTATTCAGTCCCACTGAAATCATAATGGGAAGCAGAATTCGCTCTGGCAAAGAGTATACATTCATTCATTCAACAGTTGTCGAGCTACTATGATGTAATCAGTACTGTACAAACACTAGGAATAAAATAGTAGAATGGCAGGCATGATGCTGTCCTTAAAAAGCCTTACTAGAGAGAGAACAAACTAAATATACGAATAAATGAAGGTAAAGCAGAAAACAAATAGAACAGAGAAGAGCCTATTTGAGATAGACTGGTCAAAGTGAACCTCTCTGAGTTGATAACTCTAAAGCTCATGGAAGATAAAGAGACAGCCCTGCTAAGAGCTGGGAGAAGAGTGGTCCAATCTCAAGGAATGTTGGTGCAAATGCTCTTAGGAGGAAAAACACATTTGCCATTCTAGAATCTTTCAGACAGCAGATAGCCAGTGTGACTGGAAACTAGTGAATGAAGACCAGAATGGCAACCCATGAGGCAGCATAGGAACAATGGGAAGGGATTTGAATTTTACAGCAAGTGTAAAGAGAATTTATAAAAGGGTTTGAGGTTAGGGAGTTCATGACCAATTTGACTGCTTTGTAGAAGTCAGAATTAGTGACATTCCTTTTCACCAGTGTCTTTGTATCACTGTTCTCTTCTCTTTATAAAGAATATATAATGACATAACAAACATCAAAATGAAAGGAGGAATTACTGGTAGTATAGTTACAGAACTTACATAGAAGGATTACATAAGGGGATTTCAAGGCAAAGCAGACTGTTTTAAATGTAAAATGTTAAAATGAAAATCGCATGGTAACAAAGAAAATTAATAAATCTACTAACCAAAATGTAATAGAAAAACAAACAAATTAATAAGCAAACACATAGGCAATGATAAATGAAAGAACAATTCACATATAAAAAGAACTTACCACAGAAAAGAAGAACCCAGTAAAAAACAAAGCAACCATTAACAACACAGAAAAGTACAATAAAATGGCTGCAATAAATTCATCCCTATCAATAATCACACTGCATGTAAATGGATTAAATGTACTAGTTAAAAGACAGAGAGTGGCAGAATGGATTTTTTTAAAATGACACATTATGTTGCGTACAAGAGACACATCTTAGGTATAAACATGTAAATAGGTTAAAAATCAAAAATGGAATAAAAACTACCAAGAAAATAGTAATCAGAAGAAAGCTGGAGTATAATATTA
>NW_006408674.1:5967869-5977692 GCF_000296735.1 Chrysochloris asiatica
AGCACAGTTAAGTGTTACAAAATTCTTATTCTCTGCAATGTTGTTCATAGTTTATCAAGACCCACACAATTGAAAGCCTTTACATAGTCAGTACAGCACAGGTAAACATCTTTCTAGTATTCTCTGCTTCAGCGAAGATCCATTTGAAGTCAGCAATTATATCTCTCGTTCCATATTCTCTTCTGAATTGGGCTTGAACCCTGGCAGTTTCTTGTCAATGTTTGGTTGCAGCCATTTTTCTATTATCTTTAGCAAAAGTTCACTTTCATGCAATATTAATGATATTATCTGGTGATTTCCACATTCTGTTGGGTCACCTCTTTTTGGAATGGGCACAAATATTGCACAATAATAGAAGATTTCAATACACCATTTTCAAAGATGGATAAAAAAACTAGAAAGAAAATTAACAAAGATACAGAAAACCTGAAAGACACTATTAACCAACTATACACACAACGTAACAGCACATTCATCTCCAACATACCTGGGCCATTCTTCAGAATAGAGTATCTTAGGTCACAAAGTAAGCCACAATACATTTTTAAAAATTAAATCATACACAGCATCTTCTCTGACCATAATGATGTGATGCTAGAATTCAATAAAGAAATATAAGGAAATGAATAAACACGTGGAAATTAACTAACATAATACTAAAACTATTTGGTCATAGAAAAAAATCAAAAGTGAAATTAAAAAATACTTAGAATCAAACAAAAGTGAAAACACAATACATCAAAACCCATAGGGTATAGCAAAAGCAGTGTGCTCAAAGGAAAATTCATATTTATAAATGCTTGTTAAAAGAGAAGAAAATTCTAAAATTAATAACCTAACCTGAGAACTGGATCAAATGGAAAAGCACAATCAAAATAAGACCAAAGTTACTAGTAAAAAGGAAACAATAAAGAGCAGAGCAGAAATAAATGAAATAGAAAACATAAAAATAACAGTAAAAAATGAACATCAGAAGTTGGTTCTTCAAAAAGATCAATAATACAGACAAACCACTGGCAAGATCAACAAAGGAAAATAATAAGAAAATTCAAACCAAGTAAGATATGAAATAAGAGACACGACAGATTCAAGTGAGGTAAAGAGGATAATAATAGAATACTATGAAAATTTATACTTCAAAAAATTTGAAACCCTAAAAGAAGTAGACAAACTCCTAGAAACATGTAGTCTGCTTAAACAAAAATTTGGGATAGAAAATCTAAACAGACCCATAACAAAGAAGAGATTGAAGATGTCATTTAAAAAACTCTTTCTCCCCTCCTCCCTCTCAAAAAAATATTAATAATAATAAGAAGACATACAAAAGAATATTAATAATAATAATAAGAATTGCTGGTTAAGAACCAGAACTTGTTGTTAGGTGCCATCAAGTCAGTACCGTCTCATAGCGACCCTATGTACAACAGAACAAAACACTGCCCGGTCCTGGGCTAACCTCACAATTGTTTCCATGCTTGAGCCCACTGATGCTGCCACTTTGCCAATCTATCTCACCAGGGGTCTTCCTCTTTTTCTCTGACCCTCCACCCTACCAAACATTATATCCTTCTCCAGCGACTGGTCCCTCCTGACAATATGTCTGAAGTATGAGAGACGAAGTTTGGCCATCGTGGCCTCCAAGGAGCACTCTGGCTGAACTTCTTCCAACACAGATGTGTTGGTTATTTTGACAGCTCATGGTACTTTCAATATTCTCCTGCAACACCATAACTCAAAAGCATCAATTGTTTTATGATCTTCCTTATTCACTGTCCAGCTTTGCATGCATATGAGGTTATTGAAATACCATGGCTTGGGTCAGGTGTACCTTAGTCTTCAAGCTGACATCTTTGCTCTTCAACACTTTAAAAAGGTCTTGTGCAGCACATTTGTCTAATGCAATACATCGTCTGATTTCTTGACTGCTGTTTACATGAGTATTGATAGTTGATCCAAGAAGAATGAAGTCCTTGACAACTTCAATCTTTTCTCCATTGATAAGAATGTTGTTTATTGGTCCAGTAGTGAGGATTTTTGTTTTCTTTACATTGAGATGCAATCCATACTGAAGGCTGTCTCTTTGATCTTCATCAGTAAATATTTTAAGTCCTCTTCACTTTCAGCAAGCAAGGTTGTATCAACTGCATATCACAGATTGTTAATGAGTCTTCCTCCAATCCTGATGCCACGTTTTCCTTCATATAACTAGAACTTAGAACTAGGGCTCTAGATCTCCAGCCCCAAGATCTTTCTTCTACTCTCCTTTTGAAACAAATGGGGTGGGAAGGGGAAAATATTCACTCAAAAATAGGAACGTTGATTCTAGTCCATCCAGAGGCTCCTTGAAAGAAATATCTGAAAATCTACTTCTGAAGAATCAGCCATTAGAACCCTATGGAGCACAGTTCCACTCTGACACACATGGGATCATCATGTGTTGGAGTTGACTTGAAGACAGCTGATACTGGTTATTGGTTGATGGTTCCATTATTGTACACAGTTCTGGCATCAGAGTATGACCACTGTCAGTCAGAATCTTGGCCTGGAAACGTGAACGGGGAAGTGAAAGGTGACAACTGAAAGGAGAAGACAGGAAGAACTATTACCAACCTGTTTACCTGTTTACATAGAATAAACTATGTCTGATGCTATCTTTCTTGTTATACAGTAGGGTTGTATTTTGTGTTTTTTTTTTTTCAGATTATTTTTGGAAGTGAGAGTGTAAGGAGAAATGAGATGTATGAACAGAGAAAAATCATTAAAAACTATGTTGTCAAGCAACCATGCAGTCCTCTTAGTTCATGATTCTACTTTTCTCAAGAGCTTCATTATGTGAAAAGCTGAGTGAAGTGCAGGTGTTCCAGGTCAGCTTAAGGGGTTACTCTTGCTTGGTTCCCACCATATAAAAATGTACAAGAACCAAGAATAGACAACCTGAGTTTGTCTATTTATTTGACTCATATGTGTGCCCTTGTGTGGACAATACCAAAATAACAGACAAATCTGGAAATACAACTGAGTCTGTAATGGCCAATTCCAAACCAAAACCAAAACCGACGGACACAGAGTTGATTCCCACTTACAGCAACTCTACAGGACACAGTAGAATGGTCCCATAGAATTTCCAAGGCCTTATAGGGTTAAGCACTGGACTGCTAACCAAAGTGCAAGCAGTTCGAACCTACCAACTACTCTACTAGAGAAAGATGCGGAAGTCTGCTTCTGTAAAGATTTACAGCCTTGGAAATTCTAGGGAACAGCTCTAGTCTGCGCTGTAGGGTTGCTATGAGTTGGAATTTACTTGAAGGCAATAAGTTTGGTTGAGGATTTTGTTAATTTTTATGGAAGCAGACTGCCACATCTTTCTCCTGTGGAGTGGTTAGAGGGAAGAACCACCAATCTTTGGGTTAGTTGCTAAGAGCTTTCCCACTGAGCTATCAGGGCTCAAGGCCAGGCCAAGACGCTCCAAATAGATGTGTTTGCTTCTTTGTTGTTGTTTTTAGAGTGTTCTCTCATTAAAAGCTTGAGTGGCCTCCAGTTCCCTCCCTCTCAACAGGAAATTTGTATCTGGATTAATTTTGGATTTTTCTCATAGCAAAAGTTTTGGCTCCAGGCTCCTACACCTTGAATCTGCCTCACTACGTGATAGAAATGATATCCTGTGTACGACCCAGTATGCCTACTCCAGAGCAAAGCTGTGCCAACAGCGTTTCATTGCCATGTCCAGACTCAGTGTGAGTCCCAGTGAAGGTAAGAATGATTTCTTGGCAAGGTGTAAACATAGGAACTTCGTGGACTCTGCAGGTCCAGTGATGCACACTCAGAGGGAGACATGGCTTCATTTCCCACATTTCCTTCACACAAAGCCTGATTATATGGAAGTGCTTCCATATGGCCTATGGAAAAGTCCAGCCAAAACTAGCTTTCAGCTGGCCAACTTCAGAGCAGTAAGAGACATGAAGGGGCCCTAATGAAAATCAAGACCGAGGAGTGTCATGTGTTCATGGAGGCATGAATCTCACTTACTTTAGCCTTAGTCCAAATCCAGACATACAGAAGCTGATATCAGTATCCTGTGGGTGTCCTGGGCTTTCTTACCTCCCTGCTCCCTGTTTTCTGTGCCTTCGGTGTCTCTCTCTTTGTAGAAATAAATTTTAAAAATTAGACATTTTAGGGGTTCTTAACGTGGAGGTCCTGAACTGACATCAGGACCCTATGGAAGGGCTCCACTTCCACAAAAAAACAAAATGGCGGTTTATGTGTCTGTGTGATTTTTCCTGGAGAGAAAATGCATAGATTTCAGCAAAGTCTCCAAATGATCTACAATCTAAATTGGATAAACAAAGCAAGCGAGAGAGAGGGAACGAGAGAGACACTATGAACTGCCTTACCCAAGAGTAACAAATTATCAAGTACAAAGAGTTAGGGCCTTTTCAGTCACACAAGAGCCCATACTATGCCTTCCTACTTCAGAGCTTCCTCTATACCCTGCTCCATACAGACCTGACTCTTGACACACTTTCACTGGGCTTCTATGCATGTTCAATTAGAATTATCTCCACTGCTAATCTCTCTTGGATGCTAACAAAACAAGGTCTTTTCTGATGAGACTTCCGAACTGTTGAAGGCCAATTCTAACTCCAGGTACCTACCCAACACCCTGAGCTAGTTATTTTTTCCTCCTCAGTAAACTCGTCCAAAAACCTTCCTGAATTAACTCTTAACAGTTGAGCCTGCCTCTTCACACTGTCTGAGTCTTTCCTCTAACTTTGGCTTTTCCTAGGATTCACTCTAGGAGCCCTGGTGGCACACAAATTACAGGTTGAGCTTTACCATAAGGTCAACGATTCAAACTCGCCAGCTGCTCCTTGGAAGCAAGGCTGTTGGCTTCCATCAAGATTTACAGTCTCAGAAACCTATACTCCGTTCTATAGGGTAATTATGAGTTGGATCGACTCACCGGCAGTAGGAGAATTATCTCAGATTTGATATGTTCAAGATTTTCCTCCATACACTTCAGTTGCTCTCTTAAAAACAATCCTCTGATTGATCCAAATGTTGATTTTAAAATCTTCATACAAAGATCCACATTCACATTTCAGGTATGTAAGAGGTATGACATCTGTAGGCATCCAAATAAGTAATCTTTCTTCTGGTTATGACAAAGCACTCCCTGAGTGCCAGACACTATTTGGGCTTGGGTTGAGTTATTTAATCCTCAAAACAACTCTACAAAGGGAGTTCTATTATTGTTTTCAGTTAAAAATAAGAAAGTCAAGATACACATGTAAGTTATGTAACCTGCCCTGCTTACATACTTAGAAAGTAGTAGACCCAGGATTTAAATTCAGGCAATCTGGTCCCAAACCTTAATTTCTTAACCACATCCCTATACTGCCTTTCATAATCAATTATGAACGATGTCTTTTAACATTTCTAGTCTTTATTTTCTACATCTGTAAGATGGGTTGGACAATAACAAAATTATACAGCATAAGTTACTGGTGAAGTGAAATGATGAAATATAGCTGAAGAGAACTTTGAAATAACAAAGCAGTTTATCGATATTAGTAATAACAGAATGGATGGAACCCTAAATAGTTGGTTTCCTTGCTTCCTTAGAAGCTAGGGTGAAAAGTGCCACAATTCTAGTCAATGAAGCAAAATTCCTTGGGGATGGTTTCCCTTCCTGAATAAAGAGCACAGGATAAAACACTGTCTTTTGCACTGTCGTCTTCATTGCCTGAGTTGTGGGTGTGATGTCTGAATGTCCAATAGTGATATGTAATCATAGAGTTGAAAGCCACACTCTAAGGACTGAAGAAGACAGACAGACGATCCTGGTTCTTAAGGACACAGAAGTATAGCTTCCCAGCCTTTGCCTGCTTATTCCAGACTTCCTGGGAGAAAATACATATAAACTTTTATAAGTTGGGTTTTCTATGATTTACAATAGAACACGTTTCTCATGAATACACCATCATTCAAAGTCACCTTCTTCATGAAGTCCAGCGATTGGAATGCCCATGAATTCACAGGCTCCTATCTCAGCTAGTCCCTTACAGCTACCCCCCTATCCTTTCACTGTCCTTAATGAGTTCCTTCCCCTTTCCTCAGTGACCACCCTTCTCAAGTCTATGAGGAGCTTCACTTTTCACAGCCAACTCCACCTCATAACGAACAAAGCCAACCAAAGTCAACAGGCTGGAATACATTTAAGATCTCAACATCTTCCCTAACTGTATTTGTTATCCTGGTATCCAATTCTTGGCATGGTGTTGGTGTATATCCTTCTGATCCTGGGCAAATCCTTCTCTATATACATTTTCACCTTCTGTTCATTCATCAACCCCTTGCAACCATGCATCAGTTGCAGCCTGAAAATCATTGAAACCTTTCTTGCTAAGGTCATAATGATCTTCAAATTACCAAGGAGAAACCACTGGCCCTCATATTGCAGTTGACCTCACAGCAACATTTACTGTTCATTACCTTGTGTTTGAAATTACGCACTTCTTTGACTTTTATAATACCTGTTGTATCAAGTTCTGCTTTACCTACCTACGGCTTTCATTCCTTCTCAGTTGTCCTATCTTGAACTTCTTCCTTGGCTTACTGCCTTGATTTCAGGTGACCTTCAGGATGCAGTGTCTACCCTTCTAATACAGTCTACATACTCTCTTTCATGCGCGCAACCAAATATCACCAATAGAGGGTTCTGCTACCAGCAACGATGGACTGGTGTATTTCAGACCAACCCTTCAAATACAACGAAGATGCCATCAATGGTCTATTTGAAGGGACTGTAAGTCATCAAGGAACTGAGTAATTATAAGGCCAAAATTTCAGGGAATAGGAAAATTCAGAGAGTTCTTACCTTTGGTCCCTCTTCATGAATTCCCTATCCAAAATAACAGCAAACATTTCCATCTAGTTGCTTAAGCTGGTAAATTTGCATCATCCTAGAGTCCTGGTGTGGCACTGTAGGATAAGTACTGAACTAACCGCAAGGCCAGTGGTTCAAACCCATCAGCTGCTCCTTGGAAACCCTATACAAGGTTGCTATGAGTTGAAACCAACTTGACGGCACTTCACAAACAAAACAAGACTCTTCTTTAATCTTATGATCTTCTCTCAAAAAGTTACCAAACTCTGTTGATTCTTCCAACCTATTTCTTGTGTTCATCTCCTGCCATGCTACTGTAGACAGGCTTTTTCACCCCAAACCTAGCAGAGTAATACAACAAAACATTGCTAACTGGAATTCCTCTTTCCAGGCTCAACATATAGGTTATCTAGCCTTCACATGCAACCAGAATAACGTTACTAAAGCACAAATCTAATCAAGTTACTCCACTGGCTGGACCACTTTAATGATTCCATTTAACCTGAAATGTAAAGCAAAACAACGAATACCTTTATGGTTAGCACCTAAATGCCATTCTGCCTTTTCGATCATATCGAATAGTCATTCAGGACTGAGTAATAGTAGGATGAGAAACATACTAGTATTTCCTCCAAAAGGCCTTTGAATGTTGTGTTTCCTCTGCTTGGAAAACCGTCTCCACCCATCCTACATTGTCCTACTGAGAAAAAGACCACTACTTCATAAATCACATCAAAGTAAAAGCAATCAGTGAATGATTTCAAAATAGGAAAATAAGGACTGGTAGAAAACACAGGTGAATATATTTTTTTTCCCTTTACAAAAGAGGTCAGCAAATTATAATCTAAGACCAAATTTAGTGTGTTGTTTATTTCTGTAAATAAAGTTTTATTGGAATACAGCTATACCCATTGGTTTGCATATTAACTGTGGCTGCTTTTGTGTGACTTAGGTAGTGCTGAGTAGCTGGGTAAGAGATCAACATATTTACTATCTGGCCCTTTACAGAAAAAGTTAAAAGATTTTGAATAAAGCAGAAATTATGAAAATGAAAACACAGAAATATCTGAAATCATGAAACTTAAACACTATCAATTCAAAACACTCAAACAAAACTGAGACTCAAATGGCCAACAGGCAAAGTCTCCAACAGGTATGACAGACAAAAGTCAACATTCTTTGTATGTTGAAGACTCACAATCCATGAGGGAAAGGTCTAGCTCCAAAGAGGAAAACGGGTAAATGACTTCAATGTTGTTGTTGTCAGGTGCCATCAAGTCGGAACCGACTCATAGCGACCCCATGCACAGCGGAACGAAACAATGTCCAATCCTGGGCCAACCTCACTACCGCCGCCACAATTGACGCCATCAATGATGTCACCTGGCTGATCCATCTCGTTGGGGGTCTTCCTCTTTTTCTCTGACCCTCCACCTTACCCAGCATGACATCCTTCTCCAGCAACTGTTCTCTCCAGACAATATGTCCAAAGTATGAGAGATGAAGCTTAGCCATCTTGGCCTCCAAGGAGCACTCTGGTTGCACTTCTTCCAAAACAGATCTATTGGTTCTTTTGGCAGCCCATGGCACTTTCAGTATTCTCCTCCAATACCAATTCAAAGGCATCAATTCTTCTTGAAAATTGTAAATGACCAATAAACATCTGACAATGTTTTCTATCTTGTTAGAAATCAAAGGAAGGCAAATTAAAGAAATTATTATTTCATGGCATATTTAACAAACTGGTAAGTACTTTAAAACAGCAGTACCCTGAAATGGCAAAAATTCAAAGAAACAGGTAGTCTTCTACAGAGGTACAAAAATCTCATGCATACTTTTGTAGGAAATGACTTTTAGAAAACTATCAAAGGTCCTTCCAACTGAACAGATTAGTCTTGGGAAACTATCCTCCTCACAGACCATCTAGGACATATATTGTTTGATGGTAGCAGAGTATTGGGTTTACAACCTACTTTTCTCTGGAGAAACGTGTGACTTGGATTGTCCCCGCACAAGCCTGCAGGTGGAGCCATCACCAGCACACACACCACAGTTGTCTTCCTTGGCATTACTTCCCAGTTGCCGGTCACAGCCCACTGCCTGCCAACAGAAACACAGCAGTCAGAAGTCAGCAGGGAGAAAGAGGAGGTGAACCGCTAGCTATTTCCGGAGTCTTATTTATGACTATTATCCTTCTGAAATATGAGTTGGTTCTCTTTTATGAGAATATAGTTTTCTCAATCTGAGCGGTATAAAAGTCTTCAACCATAATATCACCTATAGGATTTTTCTTCAAGGCACAAATAATTTAAGAGGAAAAGAAAAAAGATTGCTGACTTAAACACTTCCCTCCATACCTCAACTCTTATTCTCTCATTTATATGTTTATTCAGAGATTTTTATGCACAGAAAATAAATGGGAGATTATAAATACAATGAAGTCCCTTTCTTCTACCACCCTAGGTAACGCAAAGGATTTGTGCTCGACAACTGTGGCGCTGTTAATGCACTGGAAAGCAAGGTCAATTTGAACCACAAGTTCGGTGGTTCAAGCGTGGTTCAAGCTCATGGTGGTTTCCAGTTGCTCCTCAGAAACCCTATACAGGGTCGCTAAGGGTCAGAACTGTCTTGAAGGCACTTAACAACAACAACAATAAAGAGATGAGGATGCAGAGATGTAGATATAGGTCTATGGAAGTAGATACAGAACTAGAAAAGAAAAAATAGATGAGAATTGTGGGCCATTAACCCATAGTACCAGATATCTTTCTATTGTCTTGCTATCTTCACATCTATACCTATATTTATATAACTTTATCACTAAGTCTGAGTCCTGGTGTAGCGCTGTGGGTTAATGCACTGGACTGCAAAGTCAGTTTGAATTGCAAGGCCAGAAGTTCAAGCTCACCAGCCGCTCCTCAGACACCACATACAAGG
>NW_006408674.1:5978761-5979210 GCF_000296735.1 Chrysochloris asiatica
GGGCACAAATATGGATCTCTTCCAATCAGTCGGCCAGATAGTTGTCTTCCAAATTTCTCGGCAGAGTGCCTCCTGTGCCGCCTCACTTTCTTGAAAGATTTCAATTTTCAGTCCATTAATTCCTGGTGTCTTGTTATTTGCCAATTCCTTCAAAGCACCTTGGACTTCCTCCTTCAGTATCATTGGCTTTTGATCATATGCTACCTCATGAAACAGTTGAACTTTAAGCATTTCCTTTTGGTACAATGACTCTGTATTCCTTGCATCTTTTCTTCATGCTTTCTGCATCATTCAATAATTTGCCCAGTGAATCTTTCAATAATGAAAGTCGAGGCTTGAATTTTTCTTCAGTTCCCCCAGCTTAAGAAATGCTGAGCATGTTCTTCCTTTTTGGTTTTCTGATGCCAGATCTCTGCACAATTTGTTGTACTATTTGGCTTTATCATCTC
>NW_006408674.1:5979310-5985632 GCF_000296735.1 Chrysochloris asiatica
AGCTCTGGTTTGATAGGAGAAAGTCTGAGCAGTAAGAGGTATCCAATAATAAGTATTCAGTCATGGACTGGCAGAGTTTGGGGCAAGAAAATTATAGAGAAGATTCAATTATTGGATTAGTAGCTGAATCCAATGACTTTTGAGATCTGTTTCCCCCAAAGATTAAGCAATCCGGTGTGGAGTTGTAGGATAAGCACCAGACTGCTAACCACAGGGTTGACGGTTCAAACCCATGAGCTGCTCCTCAGAAGCACTGTTCAGGGTCGCTATGAGTTGGAACCAACTCAATGGCACACAACAACAACAACAGTAACACAATATTAGCAATAATAGCTAACTTATAGAGAAGCTTACCATGTACATGGTGCTAAGCATGTTAACGCATGTTGTTTCAATTAATGTTCACAGCCATCTTGTGATATGGGCAATACTGTTTATCTCCATATTACAAACAAGGAACCTGCGCGTTACTGAGGTTAAATGACTTTTACCAAAAATGACACAACTTTTACATAGTGTTGCTGCTTGGACTCCTGATGCAGGGTTGCTATGAGTTAGAACTGACTCAACAGCACTTAACAACATGCAGTGGTAGTGGTGAGACTGAATCCCAGGTCATCTGACACCAGAATCTAAACGTGCATGTCCCACCTTCTTCACCTTTAGCACCAGGGCTAGACAATGAAGAACCCAGTTACAGAGGTCACACGTGTATGTTTACAAGCACATGTGGAACAACTTAAGAGTGATTGATTTTGGAAACGCACTTGCATGGTTGGGATTCAATCAATGAGTAACTCCAAGGGGAGTAATTCTGCTATTAAATTATAGAGAGCCTGTTTCTGGGCCAAGTTCTGTCCTCACACATTCCCGTCCCTGAGCACTTAGCATTTCATGAGAATGAGAACTGCCCTCTATCTGGTCATCCAGGAAGGGTGTGGGTTGAGAAGCGAGGATGGGCTTGTTTTGAAGAGTGTTTAGAGCCTTACAAGATCTTGGGCAACTGAATACCTCCCTGAGCACTTGTATTCATTTCATAATATTTTTAAAGCTACAATTCATCCAAATCCTACTGCCAAATAAAGCATGTGAAAACTAAAAAAACATCACAGAGAAACGATCTCTGAAAAGAACGTCTGGTTGTCTTGTGACATTGGGTAAAAACTAGAATGCCCTTCTGGTTTCTACCCTATGAAGGAGGCACTACTGAATTTTGCCCTTCAGATTCCATCATAATCACCAGCAAAGATTTTAAAACTTTCCTGAGTGTTTTCAACTTCTGTGACACCCCTAAGACCCTAATGATTTTTAAAACTATTCATTAATAAATAGATCAGTAAAAGTTCTTAGAATCTATTAAATAACCTATCTTCTACAGTGTTAAGTACTACAGAGAAGAAATTAATTATAAGAAATAATTCTAATCCTTTTGATTTGTTGTTGCTGTTGTTAAGTAACACCTTACAGGGTTTCCAAGGAGTGGCTGGTGGGTTTGAACCACCAACCTTGTGGCTAGCAGTCCAGTGCTTATCCAATAGTGTCATATCAGGACTCAGTTACACAAGTTAGGGGATAATATAAACACTTAAAACACATGAGCAATACTTTTTTAAAGAAAAATTCATATATAAATCATCTTAGCCATGATTTTTTTCACAGTTCCTGCAAAGAAATATTGATATATCGGGCAGTGTTTCGCTGCTGTGCGTAAGGTTGCTATGAGTCAGTACTGACTCAATGACACCTAACAACAACAATAACAGATAGAGAAGTACAGCCAGAGTGCTCCTTGAAAGCCAGGATGGCCAGACTTAGTCTCTCATATTCTGGACACATTATCAGGAGGGATCAGTCCCTGGAGAAGGACGTCATGTTTGGTAAAGTGAAAGGTAGGAGAAAAAGAGGAAGACTCCCAACGAGATGGATTGGCACAATGGCAGCATCCATGGGCTCAGGCATAGCAATGATTGTGGGGTTGGCCCAGGATCGGGCAGTGTTTCATTCTGTTGTGCACAGGGTCGCTATGAGTCGGTATGACTTGATGGCACCTAACAACAACAGATAGAGAATTTTTAAACTAGTGAGATTATTCCAAATTAAGTAAAAACTTGAGTTTTCCAGAGAAGTCAAAATTAATCTTTCAAGCACCATTTTTTTTTTTTTTAAATAACTTTTCTGTTTTGAGAACTTTGAAAACTAGATTCTACTTAGAGAATTTTCTAAACATCAGAGTACACTTGAGCTGTGGTATTCCTTAGGGATTTTCATAAGCCTTTAGCTTCTCCTTCCAGCCAGGGTTAGCTGCCCTTCGTCACCCCTTAGAAGTTACGGTGGTCACCAACTGCCTTTGACCAATGAATGAATTTGAATCTAAGTGATCGGTGTCACTTCTGTAACATGTTTTAAGGGTTAGTGTGTGACTCATTTTATTCTACTTCCCACTGTTACAGTGATTATGGGGAAAATTGTGTTTTAAATGAAGTCTTCTTCAGTCTGGGTCTTTGGGAGATTCAATGAGCAGATATCCGGTAGACCCAAGTTGGACAAGGGACATTTGTGAGGAAAAAAATCTTTGGTTGGCATAAATCACTGAGCTTTAGGGATTGTTAGCTACTACAGACAGTCCAGTGGAACAGTAGCTCAGATCTTGACAGTTCACCAAAAGCTAACTTACAGGTTCCAGCCCACATGTTGGTCTACAGCAAAAGATGTTGACAGTCGGCTTCCATAAAGATTTACAGTATTGACAACCTTATGTGGCAGTTCCACTCTGTACTATATGGTCAAATGAGTCAAAATCAACTCGGCCTCAATAGGTTTGGTATTTTGTATCTACAGGGATAACAACAACAACAAAACAAACAATGAACCCATTACCGGTGAATCCACTCTATCCCCCACTGCCCCATGGGTGACAGGGTAAACTGTCACCTTTACTGAAGCAGATCGCCACGGCTGTCTTCTGAAGTGCTGCTAAGTAGGTTCGAACCACAAACCTCTAGGTCAGTAGCCAAGAGCAAACCGTTAGTGCCACCTAGAGAACCACAACCATAGAGAAATTTGTCCTACATCCTTATTGTTCTTATGTGCTGTGGAGTTGATTTCACCTCATAGTGACCCTATATGGCAGAGGTAGGACTGCCCCACTGGTTTCCCGAAGCTGTTATCTTCATAGGAACAGATCTCCAGGTCTTTCTTCTGTGAACCACTGTTGGGTTGAAACAGCCAACCTCTTGTTTAGCAGCCGAACGCTTAATCATTGAGCCACTAGGGATCCTTATATCAGTGTTATTTTTTTTTAACCTAAACCCACTACATTGAGTCAGTTCCTACTCATAGTACCCTACATAGGATTTCTAAGACAGATAGCCTCATCAGTTTCCGGAGGAACACACGGGTTTGAACCACACAGACCTTAAGGTAGCCACCCAATACCTAACCCACAATGCCACCAAGGCTCCTTAAATCATACTGTTGTTGTTTTAAGTGCTGTTGAGTCAGTTCCGACTCATAGAGACCCTGTGTAGGGTTTCCAAGACTGTAAACCTTTACAAGAGCAGAACGCCTCATCTTTCCTCCCGCGATGTAACTGTTGGGTTCAAACAGCCAATCTTGAGGTTAGCAGTCCAGTGATTATCCTACAGCATCACACCAGAACTACCGTCGTAGCATTTGTTGTTGTCAAGTGACATCAAGTTAGTTCCAACTCATAGCGACCCTGTATACCGTGGTATAGGCTAGGTTTCTGAGGAGCAGCTGGTGGGTTTGACCTGCCAACCTTGCGGTTAGCTGTCTAGTACTTATCCTACAGCACCACACCAGGATCTCTTATATCATACAGGCATGGAATTTATTAATGGACAAAACATCAATAGTAAGGCATTTTTGAAAACTGGAAATATCACATTAAAATCCAGATTCTAGGCTTCTGCTGACAAATGAAAATGCTGTCGGGTTTATCTATGGCTGATGCCTTCATAATGAGCATGTTGTATTCTTCAATTTACAACAGCCCTTGTCACCCCCTGTGACCACACCCCAACATTTCCCTCCCTGGGCAGTATAATTCATGCTTTTTTTAAAGTTACAAATTTCAATGACACCCATAGCAATATAACCAAGAGTATTAGTTCAGTTTCCTGGTGTGGTGCTGTAGGATCAGCGCTAGACTATGAACCACAAGGTCAGCAGTTCAAATCCATCAACTACTCCTTGGAAACCCTATATAGGGTCACTTCTGAGCCAGAACCGACTCGACAGCACTTAAAAACAATCAGTATAGTTCAATGGTTAAGAAAATATATTGTGAAGTTAGGTTACCTGGGTTACCATTTCGGCTCTCTCACCATGTTCTAGTTAGGCAACCTGGGAAAATTACTTAGCCAATTCAACTTTCAGTTTGCTTATAAACAAAATGGGATGACTGTACATATTCCCTGGTTTATCATGGGATAATACAGGAAAGCTTAGATCATGGTTGGCATTTACTAGGTTGCTGTTGAGTTGGCTCCAACTCAAGTTATTCCTGGTGGTGGTGGCTGGTGGATGTGTGTCGTGGAGTTGGTTCCAACCCATAGTGACCCTGTATAAAGTTTCCAAGGCTGTAAATCTTTATAGAAGCAGAAAGCCTCATCTTTCTCCCACAAAGCAACTGGCAGACTCAAATTACTGAGCTTATGGTTATCAGCCCAGCTTGTAATCCAGTATACTACCAGTTCCTGAGTGGGGCAAATGGTTACCACGCTCAGCCACTAACGGAAAGATTTGAGGTTTGAGTCTATCCAGAGACACCTCAGATGTAAAGCCACGGAAAAACCAGCCACTGAAAACCTATGGGACACATGTCTACTCTAACACACATGGGGTCACCATAAGGCAGAGTCCAGGAGATGACAATTGGTTCTGATTTATTCTACCTACAGTTCTGCACTCATTTTCTATCATTGTCCCATAGTGCATTTTTCACCTCAACCCTGTAGAATGAATCAATAGATCCTCAAACATTCTTCTGTTAATGCCCACACCAGTGCTCTTCCTCCTGCTCATGGGTCCCTTCCTCATCTTTGTCAGACTGACTAACTCTTACTCAACTTTTCAAAATTTCAAGGTCACAGTATCACCTCGTCCAAGGTGCTCTCTTCCACCCTCGGAATCCATTTCATTCAATGGCAATTATGTTTTCATTTAATTATAAATGCTCATTGTCAGAAACTTGTAAAATAAAAAAACACACAATAGTATTGATAAGTGATAACTATTGATAACATTTAGTAGAAGAGCCTAGAAGTAAACTGGAGTCCTGGTGTGGTGCTGTGGGTAATGAGCTGGACTGCAAAGTTGTTTGAACCACAAGGTCGGCAGTTCAAAGTCACTTCTTGCAAACACTATACAGGGTCATTATGGGTCGGAACCAACTCAACAGCACTTAACAACAACATCGATAGTACATGAGATAGAAGAACTGAGTTACACACTTTGAGCTTCGGAAGACTAGTCAACAGGCAGTATCAAATAAGACAGTGCACAGGAAGGGGAGAAAGGAAGAACAATTGGCTAGGCAGCTAGGTCTAGTCTTCATGTGAAAAGGTAGTTGTGGGAAGGAAGAGAAGAGAACAATGTGAAAGACAAGATAAAGGGGCTGAAAATAGAGGACACATGGAAAAAGAAACTCAGTGACGATGATGGGACTACAGGAAGATGGCATGGAGAATTGTGGTGTCATACACAGAAATGAATAGGAATCACAGATAAAAGAAGCAGTGGGTCTGGGTAGGATGTTGTTGTTGTTGTTAGGTGCCATCAAGTCGGTAACTGCTGGGAGTGATTGAGGGTAGAGGATAGCTTCGATTTGCCGCTTGACACAGTTCCGGTAAATAGTGGAGTGGTCTTGCAAAACAGATAGCTCTCAGAAGTTGCTTTCTACCTTCTCTTTTGTTGTTGTTGTTGTTAAGTGCCGTCGAGTTGGTTCCGACCCACAGAGACCCTGTAAAGGGTTTCCGAGGGTGTAAATCTTTAGGGGAGTAGAAAGCCTCCTCTTTCTCCCGCAGAGCAGCTGGTAATTTCGAACCACTGACCTTAAGGTTTGCAGCCCGATTCGTAACCACTACGCTACCAGAGCTCCTCTTTAGAGTAATCTTAATTTTACTTATAAAAATATATAATTTGGCAATATTCACAGCCTTTCACTATGAATTTTACAAACCTTAGGAAAAACTAGCTTAGCAACAATTGCTTTCAGCTTTGGCAGATTAAATACAAAGAGAAATTGTGTATATTACTCCCTTTCATTAGAGAACCTAAGTAACTGCATTTGTGAGGCCAC
>NW_006408674.1:5988488-5999304 GCF_000296735.1 Chrysochloris asiatica
CCCCTGGCCTTGTTTTGACTGATGATATGGAGCTCTCTTCCATCGTCTCTTTCCACAGATATAGTCAATTTTATTTCCATGAATTCCATCTGGTAGGGTCCATGTGTATAATTGTCTCTTATGTTGTCTAAAGAAGGTATTTAAAATGAACAGATCATTGGTTTTGCAAAATTCTATCATGCGTTCTCCAGAATCATTTCTATCAACAAGGCCATATTTTCCAACTACTGATCCTTCCTCTTTGTTCCCAACCTTTGCATTCCAATTACCAGTAATGATCAATACATCTTGGTTGCATTTTTGATTGATTTCAAATTGAAGAAGTTGGTAAATTCTTCTATTTCATCCTCACTGGCTTTAGCGGTTGGTGTGTAAAATTTGAATAATAGTGGTATTAACAGGGCTTCCCTGTAGGCGCATGGATATTGTCCTATCATAGACAGTGTTGTACCTCATGACTGATCTGGATATTTTCTTTTTGATGATGAATGCAACACCATTCCTCTTCAATTTGCCATTCCCAACATAGTAAACCATGTTGTTTTCAGATTCAAAATGGCTGAGACCAGTCCATTTCAGCTCACTAATGCCTAAGATATCAATGTTTATGCGTTCCATTTCATTTTTGACAACCTCCATTTTTTCCAGATTTGTACTTCGTATACTCCATGTTCTGATTTTCAATGGATGTTTACAGCTGTTTCTCTTCGTTTTGAGTTGTGCCCCATCAGCAAATGAAGGTCCCGTGGGCTTTTCTCCCACGAGCTTTACTCCATTTGCTTTTTCACTGTTAACTCTACATCTACTTTGTAGGATGGTGCCAGTTTATTTAGAAGACATATTGAAGTGGAAGAATCTGTGGGGTCTCTTAAGAGACACCAAGTTAGCATTTGAAAATTCAAAACCAGAGGTTGCAAAAGAAATAAAAGCCAGAACTGAACAGCCTCTGCATTCACAGTAGATAGAATTCATTTGTTCAACCAGTTTTCGCTGAGGAGTATCTATGGGGCCAGGTACCATAGAAATTCTGGGATATGGCAATGAGCAACACACACATGATTCTAGTCCTTGAAGAATTTACAATCTGGTGTGGGAGACAGGCATAAATCAAGTAGCCATAGAAATAATAGTATGATGTTGTTGTTGTTAGGTGCCATCAAGTCAGTACAGACTCACAGCAACCTTATGCACAACAGAACAAAACACGACCAATCCTGGGCCAATCTCACAATTGTTGCCATGCTTGAGCCCATTGATGCTGCCACTTGGCCAATCCATCCCACTGGGGGTCTTCCTCTTTTCCTCTGACCCTCCACCTTACCAAACATGATATCCCTCTCTAGTGACTGACCCCTCCTGACAATATGTGTGAAGTATGAGAGACAAAGTGTGGCCATCCTGGCCTCCAAGGAGCACTCTGGCTGAACTTCTTCCAACACACATCTGTTGGTTCTTTTGGCAGCCCATGGCACTTTCAATATTCTCCTCCAACATCATAACTGAAAAGCATCAATTCTTCTACGGTCTTCCTTATTCACTGTCCAGCTTTCGTATGCATATGAGGTTACTGAAAATACCATGGCTTGGGTCAGGGGCACCCTAGTCTTGGAGTTGACATCCTTGCTTTTCAACACTTTCAAAAGGTCTTGTGCATGTATGATACAAGGGTATTAAAATAGAACCAAAAACCCTAATTTAGGTGAATGAATCACAGAAGGCCTTTTAAGGAAGTGATGAGAACTGACACTGTAACAATGAATAAGGGTAACTGGTAGCATGAGTAAAGGGCAGCTGAAATAGCCTTCACAGAAGGGAAGAATCTGGCACTTTGGAAGACATGGAAACACAATGTGAAGAGGGAAGTATGCCAGGAGAGCCTGAAAAGGCAGGCAAGGATCCTAGATTTCACCATCAAGGCTGTGAAAAGTCCTTGAGGGGTTCTGAAGTGAGGAGGAACAAGCTCTGACTTACAGTTTAATTTCATCACTTTGGTTGCTGTGTGGAGAATGGGTTTCATGGGACAATGGTAGAAGCTGGGAGAACAGAAAGAGGCTGTAAACATATTGTATATGGAGTGATGGGGGTTTGATTAGGAAACAAGTCAGTGGTGATGGATTCACTGGAGGATAACTAGGCAATGGATGTAATGTTTGGGTTGAGAGAAGAATCAAGAATGAATCAAATGATCAGATGAACAACTGACCATTTACTATAGAGTTGCTGTTGTTAAGTTCTGTAGAGTTTGTTCCAACTCATAGCGATACTTTATAAGGTTTCCAAGAAGCGACTGATGTGTTTGAACTACTCACCTTGTGGTTAGCAGTCCAGTGCTTACCCTACAGCATCATACCAGAACTTCATTTATTAGAGTAGGGACAGAAAAAGGAGACACTGATTTAAGGAATAAGATCAAGCTTTCCTTTTGAGTGTGTGGAGTTGTAGGATAAGCACTGGACAGAGAACCACAAGGTGTGCTCCTCAGAAGTCCTATACAGGGTTGTTATGAGTCAGAACCAACTGAACAGCACTTAACAATAACAACAAGTTTGAGACAGCTGATAGTTCCTGGTACTCTGTTGGTGGTTATTTGCTGTTGTTACTGCTGTTTCAATTATGACTTTAAGAATAGGGTAGGCACGCTTGAACTAACTTTGATGGCTTGATCAGAACTCGACTAGAGGAAGATTTAAAAACAAATTTTTTTTTTTTTTATAAAGGAAACAAGTGTAAGTTGCTACAGTTTGATGAACTTGACCTATACTTACGTAGTAAGTGCTGGCAGCCAGGACGTAGACTTGAAGAATGTGCCCTTTGGTTATTTAAATGATTATATATTCCTGAGTGTTTTTGTGTACATTCCCACAAAAAACAAATAAACAAACAAACAAACAAACAAAAAACTTGGAGGGAATAGAAGCAAATACTGTTGAATGATGATACACAGAGGAGATTGTAATCATTGTAATGAAACAATGAGTATAAAAATGATGTTCCCCCATGTAAACTATCACTCAATTCACAATAAAAAATTTAAAAAAGAAAAAGAAAAGTGGGAATAGGTAAATACTGGTGATAGTCCATGGAGGAGATTGTAATCATTGCAATGTGACAAATATGTTTTGTTGAATGTAAAACTAATGATGTGCCACGTAAACTTTCACTCAATTCACAATAAAATAAATAAATACATAACTCTGGGGGGAAAAAAAGAATAGGGTAGGTAGAATAATAGAATGTTTGCTCATTTAAATTTTTTTCAGCGATGAATACAATGGAAGTGCAATCCTAACCCTTTCCTCCCATTCCCAGAGTCTTCAGCATCTGTCGTAATTCCTCTGTATCCTCCACACCCATTACAAGCCATTGGGATTTATACCTCATTCATTGCTCTAGAAATACACTCTGAAAAATGTGCTGGAATGAATTCATACTAATTTTTCAGTAAATAAGTCAGTATTCTTTTCCAAAGACCCACAGATGAATTAAATTTAGTTATGGAATCTCAGAGAGCCTATCAAGTATTTTCCTTCCAGAGTAAATGTTCTCAAAGTACAGTGCCTAGACCAAAAGCATCAGAAAGACCTTGGAACTTGTTCAAAATGCAGTTCTTGACCTTACCTCAGACCTACAGAATCAGAAACTTTGAGACTGAGACCCAACATTTTTCAAATAAGCTCTTCAGTTGGCTGTAAAGCACTTTTAAGTTGTAGAAGCAATGGTCTAAAGGAACCACAAGAAATTGTGACACTGGTAAAATGTCCCTGTACCCATTGCCTTCTAGTACATTCCAACTCATGACAACCTCACTTGTGTTGTAGAGTACAACTGCTTCACATCATTTTCTTGACTTAATCTTTACAGAAGTAGATTACCTGGCCTTCTTCTACAGTTTCACCAAGTAGCTTCAAACTGCCAACTTTATAATTACCAGCTGGCTACAAATCATTTCTTCCATCCATGGGAACCAAGTAAAACATACACTATTTTAAACAAATAGAATTTATAAGCCCTGACTTATAAGGCCTGATAACAGTCCCTAAAATATTTTTATATTATAATTATCAAAGATAATATTTCATCATTGCAAGGAGAAGTCCAGAAGAAACAGATTCTCTTTATTAAGAATGGGCACAGCAATCTTTGAACCTGGGGCACCAGAAGCAGATGTGGCTTACCTGACAGATGCCACTGATGCACATGTCCAGGGAATCTGCATTGCAACGAGTTCCATCCAGTACCTTGGGGGCAAGTTCCACTACCAAGTTATGTCCCCGAGCATGGCACTTGAGTGCACATGGGGAGGTAGGATCGTTGTATCTTGGAAGCCATTCATAGTAGCGTCCTTGGTAGTGGACATCATTGTAAGCAGAACACTGCTGGGCTCTGAAATCCTCTGCATCCGGAGGGCAGTCCTGGGGGCAGAGAAGAAGGACCACACACACATCACCCAATAAGATGGGCCAAAGGAAAATTGAGCAGAATCTCACAAGATCAGATCCTATTTGGCTCTCTCATGGGAGTCATCCCATGTCTTCATGGTTCTGTTAGCTCACCACCAAATCTATAGTTGTGTGATTCAGCTGAGACCTCCACAATGGTGGTCTACACAGAGGTTTATCTCAACTGTCCTGATCACTCTTCCACCCAGATAGTTTGTGCAGATAAGTTAAGCTTATCATATTTAGGAAGGAGTCCTGGTGGCACTGTAAGGTAAGCACTGGGCTGCTCACCACAAGGTACGTGGTTTAACCTCACCAACTGCTCCATAGGAGAACGGTGAGGCTCTCTGTTCCAATAAATATTTACAAATTTGGAAACCCTATATAGAGTCACTATGAGTCTGAAATGACTCGATGGCACTTAACAAGAACAACAACTGCCTGTAGGATAAGAAGTAGACAATCTAACTTAATGAAATCCATCTAAAACAAGAGCAAATAAATTCTGAGGGAATGTCCTAGGGAACTGTCATAATAGCTTTAAAAATGTTGGTATATGTCTTGATGACTCAAGGTTTTTTTGTTTGCTTGTTTTTGTTTTTACTAAATTATCAATATGTCCCACCAGATATTTCCAGAGGATTAAAATTGATGGTTGACAAAAATTTTATTTAATTTTCAAAATCTATTTTTGGCATATAAAATTTGTAATGTAAGAAAATAGATACAGAAAAGGCAATAGATTCTTTTATATTGTTTTCTCTTATTAATAAATGCTTGTGGTGCTGTGAATTGCTTGACTCTTCTAGTCATAGTCTTTGTAACTCACACCAAATGACTGGATTGAACTACCCATAAAGGATTGTCAATTTTTGTTATCCTACTAGGCTTAAAATGAGCCATCTCAGAAGCAGATAGGGGCTACCTACCATCAAGAAAGAAGATCCAGAAGAGGACTGTCCTTTAGACCCTGAAATCCCTGAGTACTAAGCTTATTTGATTCAGGAGCTAGAACTGTGATGCCAGATGTACTTCAGAGGAGTGGGGGTGGGGTGGTAACAGCCAACAAGAGCCAGAGCACAAGACAGAGCAGCAGGCTTCCAGGCCCATGGAGTGAGTAAAGCTGAGTGCTTTTGGACAGGGAGCTCACTTGAGGAGTGAGGTGCCTCCAGGAAATTAATTGCAGGATAGGTTTGCCTACCCAAGGAAGTAGAACTGAGCACCTTCCAGGCGAGGCTTACATCAGGATGATGTCTCCTTTGGGTATTTATTGTAAACACTAAAGAAGCTTTGCAAGGTTTCCTGAGCAGGGCAGAGGCCAAGGGCCCATGTGGAAAAAGGTCAAGAACAAGAGAGATGTTCTTGTACAACTTACCAGAAGACCTGTATCCTGAGCACTTCTGATCCTATTAACTTCCCATAAACCCTATAATCATGAGTATTGTCTGTGAGTTCTGTGTGGCCACTGCAATGCATTACTGAACCCAGCAGAGCAGCAGAGTGTAGTGAGAGGAACAACTGGTGTCAGACTTGGTAAAGAAGGTTGGAGGATGGAGACATGTCTGACCTCTACCTCCTAGGAATCCACCTTAACTGATGTTGAGTTCCCCCTTGTGAAGTCAAAAGAGGTTAAATACGGCATCCATACAATTTTAACAATGCTCATTATAAAAACTTTAAAAATAGTTTTTATTTTAAAAAAAGAAAACCAACTGAGAGGAAAGAAGTCTTCATCCTACACCTCTGTACACAGGGGTGACAGGGAAGGGCAACTTAGACATCGGCTACGTAAAATTGGGGGGTAGGGTATATAAAGGAAAAAAGTGACTGGCTTACAAGTTTTCAAGAGGGAGTTTAGTTTCACATTATACAGGGGAAGGTAAAATCCCCACTGAATGGTTTTCCTAGTGTCTAGACGGGTCTGGTGAAAGGAAATGGAGATGAGATTCTTTACATTCAATGGTGAGTAGTTGTTATCATGACTAATTGCAACTGTTACAACTGTAAAGGCAGAAGTTTTGTAACATAAACGAGGGAGTAATTAATCTTACATTCCAGGAACAGAGGACCCTAGGACCATCAAGAGAGTATGAGTGGAATGTGAGACACTCTCCAGAGAAGTAGAGACACCAGAGATGGAGGCAGAGATGAAGACATGGAGAGAGAGAGCAGATGAGGACTCCAGACTCATGGAAAGAGAAAGACTGTTTGCTGGTGGCCAGGAAGCAGGCTTGCAGAAGGTGCCCTTTGGTTATTTAAATGATTATATATTCCTGCGTTTTATGGGGTACAACCCCCGCCCAAAACAACAACAACAAAACACACACACACAAAAACAAAACAGAGAGAATAGAAGCAAATACTGTTGAATGATGATGCACAAAGGGGATTGTAATTATTGCAATGAAACAAGGAGTATAAAACTGATGTTCTCCCATGTAAATCATCACTCAATTCACAATAAAAAACTTAAAAAAAAAAAGATAACTAAGATTCTGGAACCTAAATCTTTACACAAATCATCAATGCTTTTCCAGGGACAAGGTTCTGGAAATATAAGTTCTGAGTCAAAGGATATGTGGAAGTTGAGGGCTTTTCAAAATATTGCCCAACTGCCCTCCAGAAAGGTAATATTATTCTCAAGAGTGCCCTTTTCTAAACATCTCTTTCACATTTGGGCAGTCTGATTTTCTAAAATGTATGTTTGCCCATCATAAATGTTCAATAAAATTCTACGGTTTTAAATTAGCATTCATTCATATTATTTTATTTATTTTGTTGTTATGGAAACAGACAGCAAAACATACATCAATGTACCAGGTGCATTTTAAAATTATTATTCTTTACTTTTAATATATTTTCATGTATGGTGTTTTGTGTTAATTCTTCAAAACTTTTTTTTTTTAATAAGTTTTGTGAATTGAGTGATTGTTTACATGGGAGAGCATCAGCTTTAAATTCATCCTATAGTATTTCGTTTCATTGCAATGATTTCAATACCTTCCATGCATCATCATTCAACAGCATTTGCTTCCAATCCCTGGGTTTTTTGTTGGTTGTTGTTGTTTTATGTACAGCGAAGCACTCAGGAATATACAACCATTCAAACAACCAAACCCTGCACGCCAGTCCCCAGGCCGCCTGCACATAACCCCTCTCCCACTCCTTGAGTTTAGAGTCCCCACCTCCTCCATCTCTCCACATCATCGTCTCTGCCTCCATCTCTGGCATCACTGCTTCTCTGGATAGGGTCCCATAATCTGCTCTTCTAACTTGATGGTCCCAGAGTCCTCCGCTCCTGGACTGCAAGATCAACCACTCCCTTCCTTTTGTTACAAAATGTCTACCTTTGCATTTTCAACATTCACAATCAGTTCTAATAGCAATTATTCACTATTGAACCAAAAGAGTCTTATCCCAATCTCCTTTCACCAGCCCCACCTAGACAGGTTGGAAACCACTCAGTGGAGATTCTACCTTTCCCCGCACCCTCTGAAACTAAGCTCCCTCTTGAAACTTGTAAGCCAGTCACTTTGTACCTTTGTTGCCCTCCCCCACCCAATTTCTGGTAGCCAATGTCTAAGTTGTTCATCCCTGTCAACTGTGCGTACAGAGGGGGTGGGAATGATCCTTGCTGTAAAGATTCATTCCCTCTTTTAAGCTACTACATCCAACAAAAGAAAAAAACTAAACCCACTGCCATCAAAAATCAATCTCAACTCATAGCAAATTTATAGGACAGAGTAGAGTTGTCCCAGATGGTTTCCAAGTATGCAATCTTTACAGAAGTAGACTCTTGTCTTTCTCCTGCCGAGTGCCTGCTAGGTTAGAACTGCCAATCTTTTGGTCAGCAGCCAAATGCTTAATCACTATGCCATCAGGGCTGATTGGCTGGTTATGTGCTGTGGAGTCAGTTCCGACTCATAGCGACCCTGTACAGGGTTTCCGAGGCTGTAAATCTTTCTGGGAGCAGAAAGCCTCATCTTTCTCCCATGGAACAGCTGATAGTTTCGAACTTCTGACCTTGCAGTTCGCAGCCCGATTCGTAACCACTACACTACTAGAGCTCATTATTAATGATAAAAGACACCTTTGTTGTTATTGTTGTTTAGTGCCATAGAATCGGTTCCAACTCTTTGGGATTCTGTATAGGTTTTCCAAGGAGCAGCTGGTGGATTTGAACCACCAACCGTGCAGTTCAAACTGACCTTTTGATGTACTGCTTATCTTACAGTGCCACACCAGGACTCAAAAGACACCCTTATAGCTGGATACTACTTTCTAGTTTACCAGGGATTTTCATTGGCATTCTCTTTTTACCACCAACTTTTGTTTTTGTTTTAACTTTTTGTTGTGAACTGAGTGAAGGTTTATAGAGCAAATCATCCATTTTACAACCAACAAATCATACACTTCATTTCAGTTCAATGATTGCTGTTCCCTCAATGTGGCATCCCCTTACCCCACCTCTTCCTGAGTTTCTGGTTTCCACTCCTTCTTTCCCATCCCTTCTGAATTTTGTCTGCAGGTAAATGTGGCCCTTTATATCTCAAATGGTTGACTGACTATGCCATGGTGTATGTACCTCATTAGTGGTGTTTCCCTATGAACCTATCCATTGCTTGGCTGAAAACTGAGCCAGTGCCAGACCTGAAGGTGGCCAAGGTTCATAGTCTTAGGATTCTATCTGACCAGTAAGACTTGTCTTTTCATGGCTTTAAATTTTGTTCCACATTTTCTTTCACTTCACCCAGGACTTTCTAATGTGATCCCCCTTTCAGAGCAATTAGCAGTGGTAGCTGGACCCCCATCTGGTTCTTTTGGTCTCAGGACCATGGAGACTGATGATATTCATATGGTCCATTTGTCCACTGGATTATTTGCTTCCAAGTGTCTTCTATTTTCATCACTCTTTTTTTTGACCGAACAGGGAGAGACTAATAGTTGCACCCCCAATGGCCATTCATGCTTTTAAGATCCCAGTCACTATTCACCAAAGTAGGATGTAGAACACTGTCTTTGTTCCCATCACCTTTAAAGTAGGTCAGGATTAACACTACCTTGACTTCATAAATGGAGAAAATGTGATTTAGAAATTCTTTAGGCACAAGCCCAAAGACACACAACTAGGATGTGACAAAGTCCATATTGACTCCAAAATTAGCAAGCATTCCATTATATGATACTACTTTCTAGAAATCTTGGGGACATTAACTACTTACATTAAGTGCTTTCATCTACTTGGCATTCTTCCAGAGTCAACAGTAAGACTTCCTAGTCTGGTTTAGCTGCGTCCCATGCCCTAATCCAAGATAAGGATGCTTGTGTCTTAAATAGTGCAGTAGATATTTATTTAGGAAGTTTGAATTCCAAACATTCTTTTGCTTTCCTTACTCTAAGCATTTTTTTTCCATGTCAATTAAGCTAAAGACAACACTTACTTTATTAAATACACTTTATGGGTCTTACCCTACATTAGTTGCTGTGGCGAACACAAAAAAATACAATTCATCATTGTTGCTCAGAAAGGTTGTTGGAAATTTCTTATTGGAAATGTAGCGTCTATAAGCAATAAACACATTGAAACAGTATTTACATGGCAGAGAAAGGAATTACTCAATATGGTCCATATAGCACTAGTCTTTACAACTTCTACCAGATGACTGGATTCTTGTTATTGTTAAGTACTTTCAAGTCAGTTCCAACCCATAGCAACCCTGTATAGGGTTACCGAGGAGCATCTAGTGAGCCTGAACCATCGACCTTGCGGGTCAAAGAGACTTTGCTGTCCAGGTCATTAACTCAGAGCACCACAGCAGGACTCCAGATAACTGGACAGGCTTGTGTGAATGTGAGGTGTTTGTGACCCATCAAAGGAAGTGCATAGTATGTTAATAATGCAAATAAGGTATATGGGATCCTAGTGGGGTGGGACCATGCAAAGAAGGGGTATGGAAAAGCCTAACATGAGAATTAATCAGTTTTGTCATCCTGTTGTTGTTAGGTGCCATTGAGTCAGTACTGACTCATGGCGAACCTATGTACAACAGAATGAAACTCTGCCCGGTCCTGGGCCAATCTCACAATTGTTGCCAAACTTGAGCCCATTGATGCTACCACTTTGCCAATCCATCTTGCTGGGGGTCTTCCTCTTTTTCTCTGAGCCTCCACCTTACCAAGCATGATATACTTCTCCAGAGACTGATCCCTTCTGACAATATGTCCGAAGTATGAGAGACGAAGTTTGGCCATTTTGGCCTCCAAGAAGCACTCTGGCTGAACTTCTTCCAAAACGGATCTATTGTTCTTTTGGCAGCCTATGGCACTTTCAATATTCTCCTTCAACACCATAACTCAAAGGCATTAATTCTTCTACG
>NW_006408674.1:5999404-6001014 GCF_000296735.1 Chrysochloris asiatica
TGTCTAATGACCAGGTGCAAGAATGTTGTGACTAACTGTGTAATAACTCAAGAAAAGATAAAAGTGTCAATGCATGTACTGTGTAATTTTAAATATAAAAAGTAAAGACTTGCTGAGCTGGGCTGGCAGAAGAAAGTAGAAGCAGTAGAGGCAGAAAGAGGCAGAAGGAAGTAGAGGCAGAAGTGGCAGAAGAAGCAGAGAGCAGGAGGGAGAAGGCTGAGGGCAGACAGCAGAGAGGGCAGACAGCAAAGAGCAGAAAGCAGAAGGAGAGGCAGAAGCATGAGAGAACAGCAGACAGCACAGCAAGCTGAAAAGCCTTTCAAATGTATTCATTTCTCCATTCGCTGATTCCGCGTATTCTCTCATGTCCCACGACTCACGTGGAGAGCCCGTCTCCCCGCAGGTATGACCCATAGCGACCTTATGCACAGCAGAAGGAAATACTGCCCGATCCTGAGCCAACATCACAATTGTTGCCATGCTTGAGCAGCCCACTGATGCTGCCACTTGGCCAATCCATCTTGTTGGGGGGTCTTCCTCTTTTGCTCTGGCCCTCCACCTTACCAAATATAATATCCTTCTCCAGTGACTGGTCCCTCCTGACAATAGGTCCGAAGTATGAGAGACGAAGTTTGGCCATCTTGGCCTCCAAGGAGCACTCTGGCTGCACTTCTTCCAAAATACATCTATTGGTTCTTTTGGCAGCCATGGCACCTTCAATACTCTCCTCCAACACAATAACTCAAAAACATCAACTCTATGGTCTTCTTTATTCACTGTCCAGCTTTCGCATGCATATGAGGTTACTAAAAATGCCATGGCTTGGGTCAGGTGCATCTTAGTTCTCAAGCTGACATCTTTGCTCTTCAGCAGTTTCAAAAGGTCTTGTGCAGCAGAGTTGCCTAATGGAATACATCATTTGATTTCTTCACTGCTGCTTCCATGAGTGTTGACAGCTGATCCAAGAAGAATGAAGTCCTTGACAACTTCAATCTTTTCTCTGTTGATAAAAATGTTGTTTATTGGTCCAGTAATGAGGATTTTTGCTTTCTTTACATTGAAATGTAATCCATACCGAAGGTTGTGCTCTTTGGTCTTCTTCAGTAAATGTTTTAAGTCCTCTTCACTTTCAGCAAGCAAGGCTGTATCATCTGCATATCACAGGTTGTTAATGAGTCTTCATCCAATCCCAATGTCATGTTTTTCTTCATAGAACCCAGCTTCTCGGATTATTTGCTCAGCATACAGGTTGAATAAGTTTGGTGAAAGAATACAACCTTGTCACACTACTTTTTAAATTTTAAAACATTCAGTGTTCCCATGTTCTGTTTGAACAGCTGCTTTTTGGTCCAGGTACAGATTCCTCATGAGCACAATTAAGTGTTCCAAAATACTCATACTTTGCAATGTTGTCCATAGCTTGTCATAATCCACACAACTGAAAGCCTTTGTGTAGTCAATAAAGCACTGGTAAACACCTTTCTGATATTATCTGCTTTCAGCCACGATCCATCGGACATAAGCAATGATATCCCTCATTCCACGGCCTCTTCTAAATCCAGCTTGAACCTCTGAAAATTCTTTGTCAATGTATGATTGTAGCCATTTCT
>NW_006408674.1:6008967-6010260 GCF_000296735.1 Chrysochloris asiatica
TCTTTTTGCTATTGTAAATAGTGCTGCTAGAACATTGGTGTGCATATATCTACTCATGTTATGGCTCATATTTCTTGTGGGTAAATACCAAGTAGAGGAATTGCTGGATAATAAGGTATTTCTGGAGTCCTGGTGTGGCACTGTGGGTTAATGTGCCAGACTGCAAAGACGTTTGAACTGCAAGGTCGGCAGTTCAAGCTCACCAGCTTCTCCTAGGAAACCCTATACAGGGTCGCTATGGGTCAGAACTGACTAGACATCACTTAACAACAACAACAAAGGTATTTCTATTTCCAACCTTCTGGGGAAGCACCATATTGCTTTCCAGAGTGGTTGGACCATTTTGTAATCCCATCAACAATGTAGGAGGGTCCCAGTCCTTCTGCATCCTCACCAGCATTTACTGTTCTCTACTTTTTGGATCGTTGCTGTTATTGCTGGTGTGAGATGATATGTCACTGTTGTTTTGATTTGCAGCTCTCTGATGGCTAGTGATCATGAACATTTCTTCATATGTTTGTTGGCTGCCCGGATCTCCTCCTTGATGAAGTATCTGTTCATGTCCTGTGCTCATTTTTAATTGGGTTATTTGTTTTCTTTTTGTAGAGATGTTGTAGTTTCCTATATATTTTAGAAATGAGTACCTTATCTGATATGTTGTAAAAGATGTTTTCCCATTCTGTGGGCTCCCTTTTTACTCTTTTGGTGAAGTCTTTTGATGTACATAAGTTTTAATTTTTAGTATGTCCCAAACATCTATTATGTCTACCTTTGTTTGTGTAATTTTCAAAATGTTTGGTAGTCTGTGTATGCACTGAATCAAAGCCCTCACATCTGTCCCTACTTTTTCCATCACTTTGAAGAATGTTGTTGGAATCTGGATTGGGATTGCTTTATATGTGTAAATTGTTTTGGGCAGTACTGACATTTTCACAATGTTGAGTCTTCCTATCCAGGAACATGGTATGTTCTTTCACTTCTGTAAGTCTCTTTTGGTTTTTTATAGTAGTGTTTTGCAATTTTCTTTGCATAAGTCCTTTCATTCTCTGGTTACATTTATTCCTAAATATTTCATTCTTTGGGTGGCTATTGTAAATGATATTGCTTGCCTAATGTCCTTTTCAGTGCTGTTGTTGCTATAGAGGAATCCAACTGATTTTTGTATGTTGATCTTATACCCTGCCACTTTGCTGAATTTTCCAATGAGGTCCAGTAGTTTTTTTTTTACTGAGTCTTTGGGGTTTTCTATGTATAGGATCATATCGTCTGCAAACAGAGTTTTACTTCCTCTTT
>NW_006408674.1:6022888-6024549 GCF_000296735.1 Chrysochloris asiatica
CAAAGAACTCCCTTTAAGATGTTTAGAAGTGCTGGATTGGTTTTGATAAAATCTCTTACATTCTGTTTATCCTGGAATATTTTGATTGCACCATCGTATTTGATTGATAATTTTGCTGGGTAGACGATTCTTGGTTGGCAGTGTTTTCCTTTTAGGATTTTGTATATGTCTCCCCATTGCCTTCTTGCCTGCATCGTTTGTTCTGAATAGTCAGAGCTTAATCTGATTTGCTTGCCTTTATAAGTGATACTTCTCTTCTCCCTCGTTGCTTTTAGTATTCTCTCCTTGTCTGATTTTGTAGAGCTTGATGTCTTGGTGTTTTTCTTTTGGGGTCTATCCTTCCTGGGGATGTTTGGCTTCTTGAATGTTTATCTTCTCATCTTTCAAGATGTTAGGGAGATTTTCTTCCAGAAGCTCTTCAACTATCTCCTCTGTGGACTTCTCTGATTCTTCCTGTTCCGGAATGCCAATAATTCTTAAGTTGTTCCTCTTCATGTTATCCAGCATGAATCTTAGACTCTTTTCAGATTTTTTTTATCCTTTTTTCAGCTTGTTTTTCTATCTTAGCAGTATTGAGAGATTTGTCTTCCAGTTTGCTAGTTCTTACTTCCATCTCTTTTATTCTGTTCCTTTCCCCTTTCAGTATATTATTCATTTCTGCTATTTTATTCTTAATCATCTGGACCTCTTTTTGCAGGTTTTGAATTGTTTCCAATGCTGCATCAATCTTGTTTGATTGCTCTTGTAGTACTTTCCTGACTTCTTCCTTGTTTTCCTCCACTCCTTTTCGGAGTATTTGAAGTTGTTTCCATATTATTTTCTGAATTCTTTCTCAGTCAATTCCAAAACCTGATCTTCCTCTTCTGGGGAGTTTTTGTCTGTCTCCAGTATATTTGTCTCAGTTACTCTTTTCTGTTTTTTGGACATGTTTTGAGATCATTTGTTGTGTTTGAGATCTTTTGTTTGTCATTTCCTGTATTTATGTGGGTTTTTAAATGCTTAAATGGATGTTTGTTGTTGTGTTATTAAGCTTACTGAGTGTCTCCTGATAGATATGATCAGGAGACAGGCTTCCCTTTTCGCATGTAATGTTTAGCAGCTTTTATTTGCTGTTGTCTCAATGGTGAAATATTATGGGGTATGCTTGTAGCTTGGCTATATGGCATGATTTCTGTCTTTTAATGGGTAATGTAGGGAGAAAAAGCTTCCACCTCCAGGAAGAATGTGTGATCAAAAGGTCCAAAAGTAGAAGCAATATAAAAGCAGAGACAAGAACCTCCACTTTGAAACAAACAAACAAAAATGTGTGTGGGCACTGTAGAAGCCTCCAGTAGTGAGTTGGGGTGTCCACTCGCTTAGGTCACTCCCCTAGTCACCACCATAGAGGTGCTCAGTTAGATATTGAGAAGTTAGTGGGAGAAAGATTGTTTACTATTTTTGTCTCTGAAGGTCAGTTAAGTATCTGCGTGTGCACAGCATAATTCTTGAAATAGTTGTGTCTTTTTATGTTGGGGTTTTACAGATTGTTCATATGGTTTGTCTGTCAGGCCAAACCTGCTTTTTTTCTTGCTGGGTAGGCAGGTGATTAATTGTCCCACACAAGTTAACTTTAGGGCTTGGACCCACAGGCAGAAGTCAAAAGCAGCATCCAAAGGATTTTC
>NW_006408674.1:6025174-6026595 GCF_000296735.1 Chrysochloris asiatica
GTATTAATTGGTCTTCCTTGTAGGCACATGGATATTATTTTGTCACAGACAGCATTGTACCTCATGACTGATCTGGATATGTTCTTTTGACAATGAATGCAACACCATTCCTCTTCAATTTGTCATTCCCAGCATAGTAAACCATGTGGTTGTCAGATTCAAAATGGCCAATACCAGTAAATTTCAGTTCATTAATGCCTAGGAAATTGGTGTTAATACAGTCCATTTCATTTTTGACAATTTTAAAATTTTACTAGATTCATACTTCGTACATTCCATGTTTTGATTATCAGTGGATATTTACAGCTGTTTCTCTTCATTTTGAGTTGTGCCCCATCAGCAAATGAGGGTCCCGAGGGCTTTACTCCCATGGGCTTGACTCCATTCATGTCATCATGGTCAACTCTACTTTGAGGAGGCAGCTCTTCCCCAGTTGCATTTTGTTCCTTCCAACCTGAGGGGCTCATTTTCTGGCACTATAGCAGAAACACAGTGTTTCTCTGCTATTCATAAGGTTTTCAGTGACTACATATCTGGAAGTAATTCGTCATTCCTTCTTCCTAGTCTGTCTTCATCTTGAAGCTCATCTGAAACCTGTCCACCAGGGGTGACCCAGCTGGTATTTAAAATACCTGTGGCATAGCATCCAGAATCACAACAACTCACAAGCTCCCACAGTACAACAAACTGACAAATGAGTGTCATACTAGTAGTTTGAAAATGAGCCATTCCAGAGGTGGAAAGAAGGTTCTCACTACCATTAAGAAAAGACAGGCAGGAGTAGAGTGCAATCTTTGCATCTGAGATCCCTGCATGAAAACCACCTCAATCTAGGAGACAGAGAGTTGTGACATCAGTGATGGCAAGAGATGGTGAGAAACAGTGGCAAAGAAGTGACAGCCACAGAACCAAGAAACCAGCAGGAGACACAGTGTTTGACTTCCTAACCCACAGAGGAAGAAAGCTGAGTACCTTTGGGCAGAAGACTTACTGGAAAAGTGGCATGCCTCAACGCACTTAGTAGGAGATGAGGCGTGCCAACTCATGGAACTAGAGCTCAGTGCATTTGGTTTGAGATTTCTTGGTGGAGTGTGGTACCTCTGGGCACATTTATTAGCAGAGTTAAAAGGGCTTTGTAGCACTTATCCGAGCAGGGCAGAGAACCCAGGAGCTGAGACAAAGGAGCCTGGGAGTACCCACTGAGAAGAGGCTATCTTGATCAAGAACCATATCCTGAGTGTTTCTGATTCTGAACTGTAGCCAGTTCAGAACCTGATTACTTTCCATGAGGGGAGGGAGGGGAAGGCAGAGCACAGGGCAGGGATTAGACACAGGATGGTTTGGGTGATAGGGAGGGGGCAATATATGAGTAGGGAGAGGGGAATGGAAGAACAAAGCAGATGGGAGAACAATTAGACAGG
>NW_006408674.1:6027740-6053258 GCF_000296735.1 Chrysochloris asiatica
AACCTAGATCCAGAGTGCATGGAGGAAGGTAGAATCTCCAGTGAGTAGTATTCAATCTGTCTAGGCGGGGTTGATGAAATGAAATGAAATGTAGACGGGTCTCTTGTGATACAATATTGAATAATTGTTATCAGGACTGATTGTGAGGGTTGGAAATGTAAAGGTAGACGTTTTATAGCAAGGAGGAGAGTGATTAACTTTTACGTCTAGGAATGGAGGTCCCTAGGACCATCAAGGGAGAAGAGCAGAGAACGGGACCCTACCCAGAGAAGCAGTGATGCCTGAAATGGAGCCAGAGATGATGACGTGGAGCGATGGAGCAGCTGGAGACTTTAGATCCAGAGTCCAGAGAGGGAGAGTGACTGTGTGCTGAAGACCTGGGGAGTACAGGGGGTGGGGGGGGGATTGCATGGAGAGGATTGTAACCATGGCAATGAGAGACGATATACGACAGAATTAATGTAAAACTAATGCTCTCCCATGTAAACTATCACATAATTCACAATAAAACATTAAAAAGAAATTTTAAAAAAAGTTAGTCTATAAAGTCAATGGAATAGAGTTAATAAGAAATGAAGAGGTCTGAGATTAGCAAGCCTTGACCTTCATCTAAGAGTGCTAATTATTATAATATTTAAAGAAAAACCATATCAGTCATGAATGGGTAGCAAGAAGGGGGTGGTGCAAAAGAAAAGAAGAGGAAATAGAAGGAAAAAGGGGAGGGGACATGACTAGACCAGTACTCACTCAAGAACCATCCTGAAAACAGGACCCCTAAACCACAAGAAAACATAAACCGTGTGAATAATTTAGGAAGATAATCCAAGATAGGAGCCTATATAATAAACTGAGCATTTTTATGCAAGAGTGATAGACCATTACCTAAGAGACTACTTATATAATAGCACTGGATTTATATAACATTACTGCATTATTTAGTTTAAAACCTTCCTCAAGATAATCATTGAGTAGGAACCAAGGAGAAATACTATTTTTTGCCATAAATAAAAAATTGTAATTTCATAATACGCTCAGCATACAGATTAAAATAGCACGGCTAAAGGATACAACTCTGACACAAACCTTTACTGATCTTAAATCATTCAGTATCCCCCATGTTCTGTTCTAACGTCTGCCTCTTGGTCGATGTAAGTTAACTCATGAGCACAATTAACACCCATTCTTTGAGATGCTATCCATAGTTTGTTATGATCTACATAGTTGAATGCATTTGCATAGTCAATAAATCACAAGTAAATATATCTTTCTGGTATTCTCTGCTTTCAGTCATAATTGATCTGACATTAGCAAGGATATCCCTTATCCCATTTTCTCTTATGAATCAGGCTTCACTTTCTGAATCTCCCTGTTGCTGCTGTACTGTTGCAAGAATTCATAACTGATCTTCAGCCAAATTTTACTTGCATGCAATATTAATGATATTGTTCGATGATTTCTGTATTCCACTGGATCACCTCTCTTTGGAATAGGCACAATTATGGATCTCTTCCAATCAGTTGGCCAGGTAGCTGTCTTTCAAATTTCTTGGCATAGATGAATGTTTGTTAAAAGATTTCACTTTGTATTCCTTCAATTCCTGGAGCCTTGTTCTTTGCCAATGACTTCAGCATAGCTTGGACTTCTTTCTTCAAGAACATCAGTTATGCTCATAAGCTACCCCTTGAGATGACTGAACCTCAACCAATTCTTTTTGATACAGTGATTCTGTGTAGTCTTTCCATTGTCTTTTGAGTTTCCAGGCATCATTCAATATTTTGCCCACAGAATCCTTCAGTATTGCAAGACAAGGCTTGATTTTTTGTCTTCAGTTCTTTCAGCTTGAGAAATGTTAAGTGTATTCTTCCCTTTGACCTTCAGGTCTTTCTACATTTCATTATATTTTCCTTTGTCTTTTTGAACTGCCCTGTGAAATATGCTGTTCAGCTCTTATACTTCATTTCTTCCAGTCATTTTAGCTTCTGTATGCCAGCAACTCCTTGGAAACCCTATACAGGGTCATTATGAGTAGAAACCAACTCGAGGGCACTTAACAACTACAACAATGCTCAAAGGCAAGTTTCAGAGTCTCTTCTGACATAAACTTTGGTCTTTTCTTTTTTTTTTTTCCCTGTATTTTTAATGACTTTCTGATTTCCTCCTGTATGATGTACTTGTCCACCCACAACATTCTAGTCTTCCATCATTAGTGTCTAATGCATCAAATCTGTTCTTGAGATGATCTCTAAATTCAGGTGGGCTATGTTCAAGGTCGTAATTGGACTCTCATGGACTTAAAAAAATTTGGTTTTATATGCATAATTGATCATCTGTTCCATAATCAATCCCTGGCATTGTTTTGGCTGATGATATTTAGCTTCTCCACAGATGTAGTCAGTTTGATTTGTGTATTCTAATTTATGAGGTTCATATGTACAGTTACCTTTTATGTTATTTAAAAAAGGGTATTTACAATGAATAAGTCATTGGTCTTGAAAATTCTATCATGTGATCTCCATTATCATTTCTAACACCAAAGCCATATTTTCCAATGACTGACCCTTCCTCTGTTTCCCACTTTCACATTTCAGTCACCAGTAATTATCAGTGCACCTTTATTACATGTTTGTTCAATTTCAGACTGAAGAAGTTGATAGAACTCTTAAATTTCTTCATCACTGGCTCCAGAGGTTGGTCCATAAGCTTGAATAATTGTGGTATTAACTGGTCTTTCTTGTAGGTGTATGGATATTATCTTATCACAGACAGCACTGGAATACAATGCTTCAAGATCATGGAATGTACTGGTTGATGACAATGGAATGTCCTTTTTGACAATTAATATGGTGCCATTCATCTTCAATTTGTCCTTCTTGGTACAGTAAATCATACGATTGTCTGATTCAAAATGTCCAATATCAGTTTATTTACAATCATTAATGCCTTGGATATTGATCTTTATGCGTTCCATTTCATTTTTTATAACTTCCAGTTGTCCTAGATTCACACTTTGTACATTCTATGTTCCAATTATTACTGGATTTTGCTACTGTTTATTCTCATTTTGAGTTGTGCCTCATCAGCAAATGGAGGGTCCTGAGAACTTAGCACCATCCGTGTCATTAAGGTCTTCTCTACTTCGAGGACGCAGCTTTCCCCTAGTTATAGCTTGAGTGCCTTTCAACCTGAGGGGCTCATTTTCCAGCACTCCATCTGACAATATTCCAGTGCTATTCATAAGGTTTTTCAGTGACAAACCATTTAGAAGTGGTCAACCTCTTCTACTTCCTAGTTTGTCTTAGTCTGGAAGATCTACTGAAACCTGTCCACCATGAGTGACCTTGCTGATATTTAAAATACCAATGATATAGCTTTCAGCATCACAGCAACACACAAGCCACCACAATGTGATCAACTGACAGACAAGTGGTGGATTAATTAATTACTGTAAATGGCCACTAGAAGCTAATTAGCAAAACGTCATCGAAGAAAAGAATTTTCAAGTGAGATTTAAATGGTGGTGTGGTATGAATAAGCCAATAGACACTGGAATACATATTCCAACAGATTTTGGCAACAGCATGAGCAAAAGCAGACCAGTACATGTAAAGCAGTGTCTATGAGGGACAGTGTGCAGCTTGACCTGGCAAGTTAATAGTTGTAAGTTGACTAAGAGATAAGTGTAGCCAATATTTAGAGGCACTCAAACACAAGCAATGAGGAGGATCAAAAGCAAATAAGGATCTACAGAGGAGAAAGACATAGGAAGGGTAGTGTTTTATGTGTATCAATGTGATAGCAAGATGGAATAAAGGAGGACAGAATGGAGGTTTTAGAGACAGATGAAAGGATGCAACTCTTGCCCAGAGTAGGATCAATGCCAACTAAAGAAAACTGCATCTCCAAATGAAGTACTGTTACCATCACAAATTAGCCATTCACAGAATTCATGGCAAAAAGAATTCTTCAAAGACGACATCAAATGTAGCCTCTTCTTGAAATTCATCTCAGATTCTACTCTGCAGAATTAACTATACCTCCTTCTGTGATTATGTAAAAATGTGTTCATGGTCCAAATACAGTCTTAACCAAATTGTGCTATACGTTTACCAAAATATTTCCCCTTTTTCCTTTTCCAGCATTGCCTTTATTCCCCTAAACATCGGTATAAAAAATACAAATATACAGTGAATTCAGGTGTTAGACCTCCTTGCTGACAGGCATGACTCCTTTGGACATTCCCCATTGACTTTGATACTCCTCTGACAAGGATGATTCTTTAGTGAGATCTCACTGGCCAAGTCCTAGCTGTAAGAGTACGTGCTGAGTGCTCATCAATGGGTTATGTCTGTAGATGATGTCATCTGGAAGTCACAGTACTGTACAAAGACATCTTCTTCCCTAAGCTTTCAGATCCTTAAACCCAGATTTCTCTGACAGAGCCCAGGGAGAACCACTGACCCAAAGCCTAACTTCTCAGGGAAGGCAGTATGGTTCTGGTTTCCTACTGGAGGTTCCCACTCCTGCTCTGGTAATTTTCTTCACAGCGGGCTGTCATATCTTCATCTAGGCACTTGGAATGCATGTTTCTACTGCAGACAGACTCAGAGAGACTCTATAGAGTGAGTAGTAGGTTCAATAGGGTTTCCCTGATCTTTATGGGCGCAGATTGCCAGGTCTGTTCTCCTGTAGAATGGTGGGTGGATCTGAACTGCTGATCTTTTGATGAGAAACCATGCATTCAGCCATTGCTCCACCAGGGTCATGATGAGTTGCTGAGTCAGAATCCACTCAAGAACACACAACATCAGTGACATTGTATCCAGAGTTAAGAAATACACATCATTCCATTTTTTCATCAAGTGCCTTGTTGTTGTTGTCAGGTGCCATCGAGTTGGAGCCGACTCATAGTGACCCCATGCACAGCAGAACGAAACAATGTCCGATTCTGAGCCAACCTCACTACTGCTGCCACACTTGAGTCCATCAATGATGCCACCTGGCCAATCCATCTTGTTAGGGTCTTCCTCTTTTTCTCTGACCCTCCACCTTACCATCATGACATCCTTCTCCAGCGACTGTTTCCTCCAGACAATATGTCCAAAGTATGAGAGACGAAGCTTAGCCATCTTGGTCTCCAAGGAGCACTCTATTTTTTTCCCAGGCAACTCAGGTGAGGTGAGCAGAGGTCTTCATCAAAGCTGTCAGCAGCTGTCCTCCTGAAACCAGATCCTCCTTCACACTGCAGGTCAACTCTGGACTGCTGGAGTAGAAAACGGATGGGAACGGAGGTCATCACTCCTGTGATGTCCCTTCAGGCACTTCTCTTTCACCTCTTCCCCACTCTTCCTTTTTCAGCTGTGAACATTCAGAAGGTTATCCTACTGTACCTGGGGTTGAAGTTTCTACAATGGAATCAGAAAGTTCACTTGTTCCTCTAGTTACCTCGGCTGTTCATGGGTTCCTGTGCTGCTGTCTATACAAAGTTTGAGGCCTTCTCGCCATCCTTTCCAGAGGCAGCAGAAGTAAGAAGGTGGTTAAAAGCACACACCCTGGAATCTGGTGCCCTGGTTTCAAATCTTTGCTCTACCTACGAGCCCTGTAACCTTCGAAAGGTTACAAAAGTTTCCTCAGCTGTAAAGTGGAGAAAACAATAACACTTATTTCATGGGGAGATGGTGAAGATTAAGTGAATATGCTCATGAAAAGTCACTCAGAATACTGCCTTGCATTTAGTTATGCTATTATTACATTATTGTCCTTATTGAGTTCCATCAAGTCAGTTCTGACTCATAGCAGCCCTGTATAGGGTTTCTGAGGAGCGGCTGGTGAATTACTTAAGGAGCTCCTGTAGCATAGTGGTTATGAGTTGGGCTGCTAACCGCAAGGTCAGCAGTTCAAAACTACTGGCCATTCCGCAGGAGAAAGATGAGGCGTTCTGCTCCTGTAAAGATTTACAGTCTTAGAAACCATATACAAGATCGCTATGAGTTGGAATCGATTCCATGGCATATACCCACCACCACTATTATTAAATTTGGTTAACAGAAAGCTGAAAAACATAAATTCTATGTTCCATGGTCCCAAGGCTGACAGCCTTCAGACAACCATGTGACGGTAGCAACCTCCGGAAGGCGATTACATGTTAAGCGTCTGTGATTTCTGCTCTGTAGCCACTGCTTCCTTGCTTCTGTTTGCCACTGGATGAGGATGGAAAATCCTGCAGTCCCCCAAGACAGATCTCCCATACCTTAGAAGTATAGGTTAGTGCATCTTTGACTTATAAGACTGTTGTTGTTGTATGTACCGTGGAGTCAGTTCCGACTCGTAGTGACCCTGTACAGAGTTTCCAAGGCGGTAAATCTTTATGGGAGCAGAAAGCCTCATCTTTCTCCCGCAGAACAGCTGTTAGTTTCGAACTGGTGACCCTGAGGTTTGCAGCCCGATTCGTAACCACTACGCTACCAGGGCTGTTTTTACAAGACTAGTCTCCGCCAAAGAACTCATCATCTTGGAAACACTAAAGAAGTTTCTTTCAGAAGAATCAGTTACTAGCTCCATTATTAGGAAAAAGGGAAGACACTGATTATCAAACAAACATAGCCAGGTTCCAACAAAGACACTGAATAACACCAAGAAGAGATCACAAGGTGACACTGTGGTGGGGTCACAGACTGGTCCCCACTGCTGCCTCACTTCTGCCCACATTGGAGGAAGCAGGGGTAGAGATTTCAAAAGAACTATTTCAAACTACCAATTAATAAAGCAGGAAGTGATACACGTAATTACAGGAAATTAAAAAAACAAAAAAAGATGTAGCCATGTTTGTACTCTAAGATCACAGAAGAGACCATCGTGGTTACATCCACAATGCTAGGATGCTTGTCATCCTTACAAAGTTGCTAGGGACTATTCCTGCCAGAGCCAGGGTTTTTGTCCTGTATAGGAACAGGCTTCACCACTGCAGCTGACTCCTGGTGTGGCACTGTACAATCAGCACTGGACTACGAACCGCAAGGTCAGCAGTTCAAACTCACCAGCGGCTCCTCGGAAACACTATACAGGCTTGCTATGAGTTGGAACTGACTCAATAGCACACACCAGCAACAACAGTCTGCAATAGTGTAGACAGTGACAGCTGAGTTAGAAGGCTCTCTGAGCTCTACAGTTCCCTTCCTTCAATAAAGGATTTCATTGGAAACTCTGAGTTTTCAGCAAAAAGCTTAGCAATTCGCTGTAGGATAAGCACTGAACTACTAACCTCAAGGTCAGTGGTTCAAACCCACCAGCCACTCCTTAGAAATCCTACACAGGGTCACTATGAGCCAGAACTGACTTGACAGTATTGAATAACAACAGTCTCCTCTCCTGAAGTCTCTCAAAGCATTCTGGAAGACTCCCCCTGTGAATTCTAGAAACGGGCAGCATTTACGTTGGCTCCCGAACTTACCTGATATGGATTTCTCACCAGCCTCCAGATGGTAATAATTTCTGCAGTATTCTCCCAGAAGGTCAATTAGAGGTCATAGGTACCCCAAAATTCATGGAGCCTTAGGGGTCATAAGGAGCTCTAGTAGCATAGTGGTTACAAATCGGGCTGCTAACATCAAGGTCAGCAGTTCAAAACTACCAGCCAGTCTGTGGGTGAAAGATGAGACTTTCTGCTCCCGTTCAAACTCTGTACAGCGTGACTATGAGTCAGAACCAACTCCACAGTAATTAACATAGGGTATCATATACTTAGGAGTCCTGGTGTGGTGCTGCAGGTTAATGCACTGGACTGCAAGGTTGGTTTGAACCGCAAGGTCGGTGGTTCAAACTCACCAACCACTCCTCAGAAACCCTATACAGGTTCTATGAGTCAGAACCAACTCAATGGCACTTAACTACAACAAACAACATCTTCACTCAAGTGCACAAAGTCCTAGCCATTGTACCCGATATGCCCTATTTTTGCAGGTTATATTTGATCTTTACCTAGTGTGGCATAGGACTCTTATGTTGACAAGAGATCAGAGTGACATACACATGGAGTATTCTAAAATTAAAACCCCAAATTAAATACCTTGATCTGGGAATTTACAGAGAATTCCCCTAGTTTCAGAGAGTATTGCTGGGTAGCCTATTGTTTGTAATTAGTTCTTGAATGACTGCAAAGAATTTACCAGACAAATTTGCCTAGGAACACTTGGATCATCCCCTTGTGGAAGGCAGAATAAAGGTCCTACCAAAAATGTCCATGACTTAATTCCCAGAACCTTTTAATATGTTACCTCTCATGGTACAAGAGATTTTGTATGTGTGGCTAAGGTTAGAGATGTGAGAAAAGGAGATTATTCAGGTAGGCAAGAGGTCCTTTCCAGCTGTGTTCATAGAAAGATGTGACTACAGAAAATATGCAGTGTTGTCAGCTTTGAGGATGGAGGAAGGGATCATAAACCAAGGAATGCAAATCTCCAGGAGCTGGAAAAGACAAGGAAAGGGATTTTTCCCCCAGAGCCTGTCAACACTTTAATTTTACATCCGTGAAACCTGTGTTGTACGTCTGACCTTCACAACTGGAAGATAATAACTATGTGTTGTTTTCACATCACTAAGCTTGTCATTCATTACAGGCAATTTGTTACAGTAGTAAGGAAAATTCATACATTCATGACGGAAAGTAGATCTAAAAGTCTTGGTGTGGTGCTGGTGCTGTGGGTTAGTGCACTAGTGAGCCACAAGGTCAGTGGTTCAAGCTCACCAGTCACTCCTTGGAAACCCTATATAGGGTCATTATGGGTTGGAACTGACTTGACGGTACTCAACAACAACAAAAGCCCCATGGATAAAAACCCTAATGCATTCAACAAACAAACCCAATGCTCACCTAAAATAAAATGCTAGACTACTGTTGTTGTTGTTGAGTGCCGTCAAGTTGATTCCAATCCACAATGAACCTGCATAGGGTTTCTGAGGAATAGCTGGTGAGCTTGAACTGCCAACTTTGCAGTTCAAACAGCTTTGCAGTCTGGCGCATTAGCCCACAGTGCCAAGCAGACTATGTTTGGCCCTAAATCCCTGCCCTTGTTTATGCTGGATCCATGTCTTTCCCTCCTACATCCCCCAGCTGGACTTCAGCTCATCTAATTAAACTTGTTGTGCCCAACTGTGTGTCCCACCATCTCTGACTTCCACCCTTTCATGAGAAATGTGAAACTCATTTGCTTTATCTCCCAGAATTCATCTTTGCTCAGTGTTATTGTTAGTTGGCTCCAACCATGGCAACATAATGTATAACAGAATGCAACACTGCCAGGTCCTGAGCTCTCTTCGTGACTGTTGTGACTACTGGGTCAATCCACCCCGCTGAGGGGCTCCCTCTTCTCCACCGACCCTCTACTCTACCTTTTCTAGTGATTGGTCTGACCTGAAGACGTGTCCAAGGTAATGAAGTCAAAGTTTTGACATCCTAAGACATACTCAACACAAATCCAGCTACTTCAGAGTTGAACGATATTGACGTTTGAATCCCTAATAAATAAGCACCCATTTTTGAAGCATATTTGGAAGCAACTGAGAAATATAGATGAAAATGGTTGCCTTATTGCTGATAAAATGGACCGAAAGCATGACTTGAGTCCTGTAGCCAAAAGGTCTTGCTGACTTTGCCTGCTCTCCACCTCTTGGGTGCAGAGCATGGGGCTGCCCACCTGATGAAAAGTTTGAGTCCAGGGAGCTAAAACACTCGGTCATGACTGCTGTCTCACACTGATCCAGGACAGGAAAAGGATGACAATGAGAGGGGAAGGCCTCAGTAAATGAAACTTTTAAATTAAATAAGTTTTAGTTCACTGTGAGCAGTGTATCTAAAAAACAAAACAAAACCCTGTGTTGTGAGAAAGGAGAGAATGTTAGCACTCCCCTTGATAAGGATAAAAGAAGCCCTTGGACCTTCCACCACACATACAGTTAAGGCATTGCCACCTACTTTGTGGCATCTAACCATGTTTTTTTCTGAGGACTCTAGACTCATGGAAAGAGAAAGACTGAGTGCTGGTGGCCAGGAGGTAGGCTTGCAGAATATGCCTTCTGGTTGTTTAAATTATTATATATTCCTGAGTGTTTTTGTGTATATCGTGCCCCACTCCCCCCAAAACAAACAAATAAAACAGAGGGAAGAGAACAAACACTATCGAACGATGATGTATGGAGGAGATTGTAATCATTACAATGAAATGATAGTGTAAAGCTGATGTTCTCCCATGTAAACTGTCACTCAGTTCACAATAAAAACTTAAAACAAAACAAACCAAAAAAAACCCTGATGGATTGAGATTTTAGGAGTAAAGTTATAGAAATTCTTCCATGTGGTTTCTTAGACATCACATGGAGAATTCCTTAAGACATTTCACAGTGGCTAGTTCAGGTGGCTCAGGACAATGACACTAACCAACAGCCATCAAGTTGATTCCAACTAATGGCAATCCCATGTGGGTCAGAATAGAGCTGTGCCTCACAGGGCTGTCAACGGCTGGCTTGTTTTTTTGAAAAGTAGGTCACCAGGCCTTCTTCCAAGTGGACAATAACTTCCAACCTTTCAGTCAGCACCAAACTAGTTAACTGCACCACCCAGGGACTCCAGAGACAGCACTAAACCTGTTCAAGTCCAGATTCTTCCTATGTGACCTTCAGAAAACAACTTTATGTATCTCAGGCTTAGTTCCCTCAACTGCGATCCACACCTTGTCTGCCTAAATGTTAGAGACAGTGTGAGGGTAGGGTGAGGTAATGTACATAAAAGCATTCTGAAATGTGCAAAAGTTTACAGATATTATGTACTTTTAAGAATTCAGGAATTCTTCAATACTGACCAAATTAGATCATAAATGTGAAATAGCCTAAACGTTGAAGTATAAATGGAAGGCATCAGATATACAAACCTGTTCTACATTAAACAGATATCCAAATTTGCCAATAAAAGAGTACCAAGAGACCATTAGCTTTATAATACCCATTCTAACACTATAACTTAAAACATGAATGCATTTTATTAGAGAAGATATTTCTTATTATAGGACTTACGTTATTGCTGCATGTCTTGTAGCGAATGTTCTGCCCTTCACAATTCCTAATTAGGGGAAAAAAGAAAATTATGATTTCATAGAAGTGACAGGCATCACATACAAAGCAAAAAACAAGGCACTGGTTTTCTGTGAAACTTTAAGAGTGCATATTTGCCTCAAAGGTTCAAAGTTTGTATTCTAAGAAATCACTTTGAAGATCAGAGATCTGAAGTCTCACAGAAGAGTATCACATCCAATCAAGAGGCAACTCTTTAGTGGATTTAATGCAATAATATTAGCCATGTGGTCTTTATCCTGGAGGCCATATCACTACTAAATTTAATGGATAAATGAGTTTACTTGTGCAGATGTGGCTTTTTTCCTCTGAGGAAGAAGAAGTGATTAGCAGATGCATTTGTGTAGCAATTCTATACCCCAAACTCAAAATCAAACCCATCGAGCAGATTCTGACTCACAGAGATCCTCTAGGACAGACTAGAATTGGTCCATAGGGTTTCTGAGACTGTCAATCTTTGTAGAAGCAGACTGCCTCATCTTTCTCCTGTGGAACGCTTGGTGGCTCCAAACTGCTGACTAACACTTAGCAGTCCAATGCTTAACCCGCCACACTACCGAGACTCCTTAAAGCATACATACATAAAAATACACAGATCATAAGAGTTTACTCTGACAATGAAGAAGAGTTGAACTACGTTGGCACTTTGTCAACAGAGGTAACAACTCCACTTGTGGAAGGTTGTGGATTATCTGGATTATCCTGGGAATGAGGATGATGCTTGCAGTCAGAACATTAGTGAGAGTTCTCTATATGGTCCTTTCCTTTTTATTTTCTTCATCACATGAGTATTGCTCAGAAACATCTCACTACCTTCCCAATGGTCCTATCAACATTCACAAAATGATCAGCATTTGGGTCCATGTTTTCAAGCAACTGAAGCTCCTGATTTAGTTTAAGCTAAATCTATAGAGCATTGGTTTGAATAGCTGAGAGTGAATATCTGAGAATGGTAACATCAGTAAATTATGAGCTGGAAAACCGCATGTTTTACTAATGTAATTATTGACTGCACTCCTATTACTAGCAATGAGATATACAACAACAACAACAACAAAGGGAGGTCTTAAATGTGGTTTGTTGTAACTGCAAATCAGGACCACATATAACTGCAATTTTTCATCACTGCATTATTTTCTTCCTTTTTTTGCATGAGACCCACTTGTTAGTACATACTGGGGCCCAAGCACATTTCTTGAGGAGAAATTTGCACAGGGCAGTGACCACACAGGATTCTCGTGTGTTGCAGTTGAACTTTGTACCCCCCCAGACATGCCCTTCCTCCACCCTTCCCTTCTCACCTACAACTCCATCCTTCTGGATAATTCTATTTTTGTTGATGACAAAAGCAATGAGGATACATGGCAATGAAATGGTATATGATAGAATGAATGTAAAACTAATGTTCTCCCATGTAAACTATCACATAATTCACAATAAAACATTAATTAAAAAAAAAAAAAAGCAATGAGGTGAAAAAGAGTAAACTGCCAAAAAAAACATTACCAAACCAAACTCACTGCCATCAGTCAATTTCAACTCAGAGTGACCCGATATAACTGTAAATCTTTAAGCGAGCAGACGGCATTATCTTTCTCCTACTAAGCAGCTGGTGGATTTAAAATGCTGAATTTGTGGCCAGTTGCCCAATGCTTAACCCACCACACTGTAGGACCAAAGAGAAGAATCCATTTCGTATATAAGCTTTAGCACGTCCTCTAGCTCCAAGAAAATGATATATGTATAAATAGCCAGGCAGCTCAAGGCCAGAGGCCAGATGTTTTCCTTTACCCTAGCCTAAGAACAAAGACCACCAGTCCTGACCAATTAAACTGTAACATCTCATAGTTTGCCAATTGTTAACCAATCCAAAGATTGTAAAGCTGAGAAACCTGAGCTGTTTGAAAACTCTATAAAAACCCTGCAGACAATAAGTTCGGGGCTCTTTCCCTATTCCGCTGCCTCGGATAAGGTTAGAGACCTGGCTCGAACTTGAATAAACAACCCTTATGTATTTACATAGGTACATGGCTCCTGGGTGGTCTTTGGGGACCCCGAATTCTGGGCATAACAACACCACCAGGAGTCCTTCCAAGACGTACTTCCAAGGGGAAGGCTTAATTAAAAACTTCCATCACCAAGACCATTACTCACTATTTTTGGATTTTATGTTCCAGTGTTTCATGTTTCTGTCATGACTTACTTTATTTAAAGAGTTGAAATCATATTGAATATTCAGCTTTGCATTTTGTATTCCTCCATTATCATATGCATTTTGGCATTTCATTAATAACTCCTTAACAATCTTGTTTTAATTACTACATAATAATCCATTGTACAGATACTACCCCCCTTTGTGATTATTTGTTTTTTCCCTTTTTTCCCACTTTTCAAATTTACCTGCAGCAAAATTCACTTTTGTTGGGCGCACAATTTTGTGAGTGTTGACAAACACATACAGTCATATAAACATAATCAATCTATGGAACAGTTCCACCACCCCCCAAATTCCCTCTTGTTGCTCTCTTCCTACTCTGGCTATCAGTGATCTGCTTTCTGTCCCTAGAATTCTGCCTTTTTCTAGAATATCATATAAAGGGACTCATACAGCCTATAGTTTTTGCATCTGACTTCTTTCATTTAGTACAACGCATTTGAGACTCATCCATGTTGTTACATATATCAGCACTGTGTTCCTTTTTAAAGTGTGGAAGAGCAAAGATGTCAGCTTGAGGACTAAGGTGCGCCTGACCCAAGCCATGGTATTTTCAGTAACCTCATATGCATGTGAAAGCTAGACAGTGAATAAGGAAGACCGTAGACGAATTGATGCTTTTGAGTAATGGTGTTGGAGGACAATATTGAAAGTGCCATGGGCTGCCAAAGAACCAGTAGGTCCAATTTGGAAGAAGTTCAGCCAAAGTGCTCCTTGGAGGCCAAGATGGCCAAACTTTGTCTCTCATACGTCATACATATTGTCAGGAGGGACCAGTTTTTGGAGAAGGATACCATGTTTGGTAAGATGGACGGTCAGAGAAAAAGAGGAAGACCCCCAATGAGATAGATAGGCCAAGTGGCAGCATCGATGGACTTAAGCGTGGCAACAGTAGTGAGGTTGGCCCAGAATCAGATAATGTTTCGTTCTGCTGTGCATAGGATTGCTATGAGTTGGTACCAACTCAATGGCACCTAACAACAACAACTTGATTGTATAAATATACCTCAGTTTTGTATCCACTCATAAGCTGAATGGCATTTGGACTTTGGGCATTTATTAAAAGAACAAGCAAAAATCCCTGCTATAAATAGTCACCTAACAGATTTATGTGAACATAAGTTTCCATTTCTCTTAGGTAAATGCCTAGATGTGGGACTGTGGGGTCCACTTTGCTTTGTAAAGCATGTTTATTAATATTTCAATAATTTATTTAGGATACAGCTCTAGAAGTGAAAAATAAATGCCAGTCCCTTAAAAAAATAATATTTTATTATGTTTTTGGTGATGTTTACCCTGCTGGTATTAAAACAGTGGTGGCATAGCGTCCAGCATCACAGCAACATACAAGCCACCACAGTGTGACAAACTGACACATGAGTGGTGGTCTCTCATACTTCCAACGTATTATCAGGAGAGACCATTCCCTGGAGGAGGGCACTATGCTTGGTAAACTGGAGGGTCAGTAAAAAGAGGAAGACCCTCACCCACAGGAGATGGATTGGCACAGTGACAGCAGCAATAGTCTCAACTTAACAACAACCCTAACAAAAGCGGGTAACCAGGTCTTCCTTTCACAGCATTCTGGTTGGGTGTGAACCACTAACCAGATTGTCGAAAGTAAACCAAGTGTGCCACTTAGGGTCCTATCTTGACTTAAATGGACTACATTATATATTGTATAACAATATTCAAGAGCCAGGAGCTCTGGTAGCATAGTGGTTACAAATCGGGCTGCTAACCTCAAGGTCGGCAGTCAGAAACTACCAGCTGTTCCACAGGAGAAAGATGCGGCTTTCTGCTCCCGTAAAGATTTACAGCCTGGAAACCCTATGCAGGGTCACTATGAGTCGGAACCAACTCCACAGTACTTAACAACAACAACAACATTCAAGAGCCACATGATTGCACGCCAGTGTAAGGCAGCGGCCGATGTGCCACTTTGGTGCCAAGATTCAGGCAGGGTCGGCTCCAGACTTGCAGAACTCCTGGTGTGGTGCTGTTGCATCAGCACTGGACTGTGAACCACAAGGTCAGCAGTTCAAACTCACCAGCTGCTCCTCCAGAACCCTATACAGTGTAGCTATGAGTCAGAACCCACTTGGCAGCATTTAACAATAACATTGACTTAAATAATGGAGTACAAAAACTGTTCAAATAATGTTTTTTCTTTAAAAGTATTTTGGAACTTTAGAAATAATTTATCTGACTTAGAAAATAAATTTACAACTAAAAGGAAAGAACTTACCAGTTGAAGGTAGCTTAAGGCTGTACCTCAGGCTCTTAAATGGATCATATAGTCTTGGTCAACACCCTCTGTTGTGTCAGAATTCTAAAATGACCATCAGATGATGCATGGAGGGGATTGGAACCATGGCAATGAAATGATATACGATGGAATGAATGTAAAACTAAAAGTCTCTCATGTAAACTATCATATAATTCACAATAAAACACTTTTTTTTAATGAATAAAATGACTATCTAGATGATATTCCACAAGAAGACCCTGAGTGGTACAATAGTTAACATACTCAATTAATGGAAAAGTTGGAGGTTTGAGTTCACCCAAAGGCACCTTAGGGAAAAAGGCTGAAAACTCAGCCATTGAAAACCCTTTGAAGTACAGTTCTACTCCAACATACACAAGGCCACTATGAGTAGGAAGGGACTCAACAGCAATTGGTTTACCTAGGAGGTGCTAGCTTGCATCTAGACTATTGAGCCTGAAAAACTATTCCTAAAAATCGTCTCTGCTATGAATCCCACTACAGTACAATACAGTGATATTAACTTAGTGATATGGATAAATGATATAAAATACAAAACACGATTGGGATTTTTTTGCTTCTTCTATACATTTGTATGACAACCCTCCTATGTAACAGCATGCAAATAAACAGATGCAGGAAGATTTTCTCATAAATACTTTCACAAGTCTGTAGTAAGATTTTCTTTAACTTAAACATCTGGCTGATACTGGTTAACATTCTACTTCACTTTGCCCAACCTAATACACACTAACCCTACTGACTGGCCTCTATTGATGTGGTATGCTTTGGTTACAGTTTGGTATGAATGAACACTTTATGAAATAGGCCTAAAATGAATGCAAGTTATTTTAAAGTTAAGGACACTGGAGTCCTAATTCCCTAAGCAGAAACCCGCCAGCTTATTCTGGAAATCATTTCTTTGGTTCAAAGCAAATGAGCTGCCGAAATATTACTTCCCAGCTTTTAACTTCTTTCTAATTATTATATGCAACAGCTAATGGTTATCAGAAATATATGAAAATTCAAGAACATCATTTTACAATTATGTACTTTCTATCCATTACAACATTTGTAACACCATGAAATAGATTTTTTTAAGTCATAAATTCATGAATATATAAAAAACATATGTTGATTCCACATGAGGATACATTAAAAACATTAATAAAATTTCCCTGGAGTTTCTAGCACTGTGATTTATTCCTTTTACTTGATGATATATTGAAACAAATATTAGCATCTTAAAGATTGGGGAGCATGTATTTTGGAGAAGGAAAACATATTAATTTTTTTTTTAAATAGTAGTTAACTTAACCTTTGCTTCCCATAGTTGGCACTTGACTAGAATATCAAGTTTAAAAGTTCTGAAAATGAAAGGACATCTTGGCTGGCATACAGTTTGCAGTACAAATGATCTGATTGACAGCATATTCAAATGTAATCAGATTCTGAAATAACTTTATTTTAAAATAACAAAGACATCCTTGAAAATGTCATCGCATCTATTCCCTTCCCCAAATTATTAATTCAAAGAAATACATTGACAAAAGAGAAGATGCTGAAATGTGTTCTAAAATCTGAGGATGGTTTTTTCCTTGGTTCTATATGTAACCACCTCTGTATTCCTCTTCTGAGGAAAAGCAACCACAAAAGTTCAAGATTTAACAAATCTCTGAGGAGTCCTGGTGTGGTGCTGTGGTTTAATGCGCTGCACTGCAAGGTCGGTTTGAACCACAAGGTCTGCAGTTCAAGTTCACCAGCTGCTCCTCAGCAACCCTACACAGGGTCGCTATGAGTTGGAAGCAACTCGAAAGCAATAGTTAACAACAACAACGACAACAACAAGGCCGTTCAAGGATAAAGAACCTTGATAAACTTCCCAAGGCCGTTCAAGGATAAAGAACCTTGATAAACTTCCCAAGGCCGTTCAAGGATAAAGAACCTTGATAAACTTCCCAAGGCCGTTCAAGGATAAAGAACCTTAATAAACTTCTCAAGGGCAGTAGGTTTCCTTCTTAGGAAACCCAGAGGACTTCCAAAGTTACAGTGAAAGTTCTTACTGTAAGGTTTGGGGATGCCTAAAAGGTGGGGAGCAGAAAGCAGTAAGGTATTAAAGAACCTGCTGCCCTTCTTTGAATTAATCTAATTCAAGTTTTATGCAGAAAGCAAAGATGTTCCCCTCTCTCTTCTTTTTTTTTTTTTTAATTCTTGTTTACATGTATGGTTGGTGTTTTATTTTTCCAATAATGGTTCTAAAAAACCACACTAAGGTTAAAAAGTAAGGTTTAAAATAGACTGTTTTATAAGGATACGTTGTAATATATGTAATGATAGTTCATGCTACAAAATCTTGATCTTAGAGCTTATGATATACCTAATTGGCAGTAGCACCCAGGTTTTTCAAATTTGTCACTCATCATTTTTCTGTCATCTGCATAGACTTCTCATTAGCTGCTTAATCTCAGAATCCTTCCGCTTTCTCTGAGAAGTAGTCAAGCTGCCAGCTTTTCGTTTTCCCTTGATAATCTCCTGGGTTTTCTTCATGTTTTTCTGGCGGGCAAATTCTCTTTGATTTCCATGGGCCATGCTGACCACTGGAAGGGGGTACTTAGAAAGGCAATGGTTCCCTGCACTCCCACCCACCATCACTACTTCTTCTCTGTTTCTTAACAGAGACAAAAAAAAACATACTGGTGTGCCACAAACCTTTCCCCATGATAAGAACCACGCTGGGAAAAGGACATACATCAACATACATGCTATCTTATTGTAAATGTCACCGAACATACTATTCCTCTCATTTGATATTTGATTTAAGATGTTTTCTTTTCTCTATTTATTCACACTAGATAAGCTCAAAGAACAGGCACATTTGAAGATCCTTCAGAATAAAAGCAAATGATAGACTATACGCTAAAAGTTGTGTAAAAGTAGACTGAAGACCTATATAGAAGCTCTGAAGAGCTTCCAGACTAAGACAGACTAGGAAGAAAGACTTGCAAAAATGAGTCAATGAAAACCTTATAGGTAATATACATTTGAAAGGTGTTGGCAAGGAATATTGAGCACACAGTAACTTGCCAGAATGAACAAATGAGTCTGAGAGTACAACCAGAATACTCCTTAGAAGCAAGGATACTGAGACTTGGCTTTGCTTACTTTGGACATTGTATCAGGAGAGACCTATCATTAGAAAACAGCATCATTTTTGGTAGAGGGTCAGCAAACAAGAGGGAAATGTCAATAAAATGGCTTGACACAGTGGTTGCAACAAACATACCAATGATCAACCACCATGAGGACAGTGCAGGAATGGGCAACATTTTGTTCACTTATACGTAGGTCTAAAGAGCTCTGGTAGCGTAGTGGTTATGAATTGGGCTGCGAACCTCAAGGTCAGCAGTTCAAAACTACCAGCTGCTCCACGGGAGAAAGATAAGGCTTTCTGCTCCCATAAAGATATATAGCCTCAGAAACCCTGTACAGGGTCGCTATAGGTCGGAACCGACTCAACGGCACTTAACAACAACAACAACAACATACATAGTGGCCAACAACAACAGACTACAGAACACGACATAAATCTAAAACAATGAACAAGTTAATCAAGACTACCCAGATGTACTTCAGGAATGGATACTAGGTATAGAGTAGCAATATTTAGGCTAGAATTATGTTTGTGTTCCTACAATTTTTTTTTTCCTACAATTATTTTTGATGAAATATTTTTAGCACACAAAAAGTAAGAATAATAATAGAAACTCTTGTACCCACTGGTAAGCTTCATCATTTCTTAAAGGTTTTCTTTGGACCTATTTTTAAGAAAGATATCATTACAAAAACAGTCCAAGCCCTCTGCTAAACCCCCTCAATCCAATTCCTTTCCTTCCCTCCCAGAGGTAACTAAATAAATGGTATCGTATTGTACATAACCTTCTACAGCTTGGTTTTTTTTGGCTCAACTTTTTATGTGTCTTTGTGTACATAACCTTCTATAGCTTTATTTTTATTTTTTCGTCACAACATGATGCTTTTGGGATCATCCATACTGGAAGATGTAACTTTAATTCATTCATTCTAGTAGGTTTCTAGTATTCCAATTTATAAATATAAGAGTAACTGAAAAAAACTACTGCTACAAAATCATAGAAACCTTTATTAAATACAAATATTAAGTGTGAAGCTATTGTTTCTTGACACATCCTCTATCTAAGTCAATACATGCTGAAGATGGCTTTCCTATCCCTCTAACCTTTCCCTGAAAACTTATGCACTCTCCAAATTAAACCATGTTAAAGCAGCAGCTTGGATATTCTCAAGGGACTCAGATCACTGAAATGCCCTTTGAATTTGGGGAATAGAAAGAAGTCTAAAGGTGCAGGTCTGGGGTGGACACAGTGAAATTTCCCAAGGATCTTCTCACAGGACAACCCTTGCTACCCTTGAAGAATGAACAGGTGCTTTATCGTATTAGAAAACATTTCTCAACACAACTTTCCTGGTATTTTCTCATCAAAGCAGTTTTTAATTTTCTTACAACTTCTTCCTAATAATCCCCTATGATCATCTTATATCTTTTGAGAATCTCTACCAATATTATCCATTTGAAATCTCCCCAAAATGGTCACTATAATCTGAGCTAAATTGATCGCTTTGCCTTGAATTTGACCAACTCTGCAGATTCCCTTGGAAGCCACTGCTTTGATTGGATCTTTTCTGGAGGACTCTAATCTTGGTGTGGACTCCTGGTGTGGCACTGCAGGTTAATACACTGGACCACAAAGTCGGTTTGAACCACCAGGTCAGTGGTTCAAGCTCACTAGCCACTCCCTGGAAACCCTATGTAGGGCCATAATGAGTCGGAACTGAATCAACAGCACTTCACAACAACAACAATCCTGGTGTAGTGCCACAAGATTAATGTGCTGGACTGCAAGGTCGGTTTGAACCACACGTTTGATGGCTCAGACTCACCAGCCTGTCCTCGAAAACCCGACACAGGGTTGTTATGAATCAAAAGCAACTTAACGGCATTTAAGAATAATATTCTCTACAGATGGTATCATAGCAAGTCTTTGGATGCAGGGCAAGTGTATTGTACTAAAACAGAGATCAATTGATGAAATTTAATATTGAATGCCAAGGTTCTAGGTATCTATCTCTACTTAGTTCCTGAAGTACTGGAATAGGATGATGACTTCTTTCAGAAATCAAAGCAGACCAAGATAACACACCTAAAGACACCATCAGACAATAAAATGGAACAACCACTGCTCTACATTACGCTCACAGTCCCAAAGCCCACCCACACACTCAAACTGTTCAGTATTTTTTTAGTGTTCCATAGTCCTTAAATATGATGGCATAATCAAAAATTACCGGAACTCTGAGAAAAGACCCTAACGTTAATAACTGTTGCATCATTTTGTTGTTGTTGTTAAGTACTGTGGCATCGGCTCCAACTCATAGCGACCCTGTACAAGATTTCTGAGGCTGTAAATCTTTAAGGGAGCAGAAAGTCTCATCTTTCTCCCACAGAATGGCTGGTAGTTTCGAACTGCCAACCTTGCGGTTAGCAGCCCAATTTGTAACCAGTACATTACCAGAGCTCCTTAGCTGCCCTCAAATCAGCTCTGACACACGGCACTGCCATGAACAATGCTGCCCTATCCCTGTGATCAGTTGCGGATCAGATTGTTGTTGTCCAGAGTGTTTAATTAGCTGAATTTCAAAAGTAGGTCATCAGGCATTGCCTCCTACTCTGTCTTAGTCTGGAAGCTCCACTGAAACCTGGTTCAACATCACGGCAACACACAAGCCTCCCCTGGTACACGAATCATGGATGTACTTGAAGTTCAGTGGCTGAAAATCAAACCTGGGCCTATTGGAGAAACGGAGAGGAGTCTATCTATAAACCATCAATGCTTCAATATTCAATACAGTGACGAGACAAGACAAAACAATCAAACAAAAACCAAATAAAAAGGGCAATCTGAGAGAAACTGAGACTATGCAAAAAGCAAAATTCCTTTTAAAAAGTTTACTACTATCCTCAAGATAAAAGAGAAGATATTATACCTGGGACTCGAGGAGAAACATCAGTAAGACCAAGGAGTCAAGACAGGTTATCTAAAGGAGCAAGATCTTGAAGATGAGTAAAAATTATCCAAATATCACACTACAAAAAGATGCAAAATTATATCGGATAAGATGCAGATTATACAACAATAGGCACAAGTTTCAAATGAAAGTAAGAATAAAAGAAAACAATATCCATGTGTAGTTGTTAAGTGTCATTGAGTTGGTTCTTACTCATAGCAAACCTACATAGAGTTTACAAGCCTTTTAAAATCTCTTCAGGAGCAGAAACCCTCATCTTTGTTCTTCTGGTGGGTTGGAACCACCAACCTTGTAATTTGAAGTCCAATGCTTATCCTATGGAGCCACAGTTTTACCAATAATGCCACTGCATCAGTTTAAACTTCATTAGAAGTCAATAGATCATTAAAAAAAATTTTAAATCACTTGGCAAGGAACAACAAAATCACTCCCAAATGCACCGAGAAACAAAAAGGAGATCAAAGTGTTTAGATAGAACAGATACATGTGGAAGACAGACAGAAATAATTAGTGTTCATGAAGAAGAGGCCAGAATAAATGGGCACAAAGCAACAGCGAATGATATAATACAGGAAACATTTTCCTACAATAAAAAACAATCTAAATGTATACAAAAGAGGCCATTATATGCCAGGGAAAAATAAGTATAAAAAGATTAATTGTTAGACAAAGCCTTGTGAAACTCTTGAACTTTGAGGAAAAATTGCAGAGCTCTAAAGGCATCCAGGTAGAACAAACTGGTTGTTGACAAAAAAATAAATCAATAAAGCTGGCCGGCTGAGTAGTCTATGAACAGCAATGCATATTAAGGATTACTGGGAAAGAATGCTTGAGTTTTAAGATTGAATCTCAAGAATTTTAAACCCAAATTAGACGATTGCTGATTACATATAAATTCAAGAGAGACATTTTCAGATATATAAGAACTCACATCAAGAGAAAGCATCAACAGATGATGGATGGAATATGCAGAGTCACTGCGCCAAAAGGAAATGGGCTAATAGTCAACTGCTTCAAGAGGTAGCGTATGACCAAGAGCCAATGATACTGAAGGAGGAAGTCCAAGGTGCATTGAAGGAATTGGAATCTTTCAAGAAAGTGAAGCAGCACAGGATGCACTCATTCATCTCTGCCAAGAAATTTGGAAGACAACCATCTGGGTAACTGATTGGAAAAGATCCGTATCTGTGCTCATTCCAAAGAGAGGTGACCCAACGGAAAACGGAAACCATCGGACAATCTCTTTGAAATCCCATGTGAGTAAAGTTTTACTAAAATTAATACAGAAACAGCTACAAGCATACATTGACGGAGAACTTCCAGACGTTCAGGCCAGATTCAGAAGAGGCCATGGAACAAGGGATATCATTGCTGATGTCCGATGGATCTTGGCTGAAAGCAGAGAATATCAGAAAGATGTTTACCTGTGCTTTAATGACTATGCAAAGGCTTCAATTGTGTGGATTATGACAAGCTATGGACAACATTGCAAAGTATGAATATTCCAGAACACTTAATTGTGCTCATGAGGAAGCTGTGAATGGACCAAGAGGCAGCTGTTCGAACAGAACATTGGAACACTGAATGCTTTAAAATAAAGAAAGGTTTGTGACAAGGTTGTATTCTCTCACCATACTTATTCAGCTTGTATGCTGAGCAAATAATCCGAGAAGCTGGCTTATATGAAGAAAAGTGTAGCACCAAGATTAGAGGAAGACTCATTAACAACCTGCAATAATGCAGATGATACAACCTTGCTTGCTGAAAGTGAAGAGGACTTAAAACATTTACTGATGAAGATCAAAGAGCACAGCCTTCGGTATGGATTACATCTCAATATAAAGAAAACAAAAATCCTCACCACTGGACCAATAAACAACATTCTTATCAATGGAGAAAAGATTGAAGTTGACAAGGACATCATACTTCTTGGATCAACTATCAACACCCGTGGAAATAGCAGTCAAGAAATCAAACGACGTATTGCTTTAGGCAAACATGCTGCACAAAACCTTTTTGTTGAAGAGAAAAGATGTCAGCTTGAGGACTGAGGTGCGCCTGACCCAAGCCATGGTATTTTCCATATCCTCACATGCATGCGAAAGCTGGACAGTGAATAAGGAACACTGTAGAAGAAATGATACTTTTGAGCTATGGTGTTGGAGAATATTGAAAGTGTCATGGGCAGCCAAACAAACCAACAGATCCATTTTGGAAGAAGTGCAGCCAGAGTACTCCTTGGAGGCCAAGATGGCCAAACTTCATCTCTCACACATCAGACATAATGTCAGGAGGGTCCAGTCACTGGAGAAGGATATCATGTTTAGTAAGGTAGAGGGTCAGAGAAAAAGAGGAAGACCCCCAATGAGATGGATTGGGAGCATCAATAGAATCAAGTGTGGCAACATCGTGAGGTTGGCCCAGGATCAGGCAGTGTTTCATTCTGCTGTGCATAAGGTTGCTATGAGTCGGTACCAAATCGATGGCACCTAACAACAATAGCAACAAGCACTCACAAAGCATAAGATCAACACTTTTTTCCTAATTTTGGAAAAAGGTGATGAAATCTTGCTGCTTAAAGTGCGCATCAACTGAAGAACTGATAAACAAACTGTGATACATACACACAATGGAATGTTATGCTACCTTGAAGAATAACAAGGAAGCTGCAAGCCACCGCATAACATGGATAAAACTTGAGGACATTATGTTGAGTGAAATTAGTCAGTCACAAAAGGATAAATACTGCATAGGACCACTACTATAAAAGACTAAGAAAAAGAACCCATACTAAAGGGTGGGAGGGGATTCTTTGCTGGTTACTGGGATGTGGGGGGTGCGGTGAGGGAAGGGAGGGGAAAGTGGAGTCCAGGGTAGGGAATAGACAAGTATAGTTTGGGTGCTAGGGAGGGGGGCATTAAAGAAGAAGGGGGAGGGGAATGGAAGAACAAAGCAGATGGGAAATAATTAGGCAGGTTTGCATGGGCTATGTGAGACAGAGGTAAATAATGATGTATGCACAACCTTGGAAAAACAGGGATCTGAGATACAGGGATTGAGACATGGTTGGAATGGGCAAAAGGGGGGAAGTAATGTTAAGATGCATGGCTGTCTTTTGAATCTTGGTTTCCCTGGCATACCATTATAAAATAGACACTTGAATGGGAGAGAAAGGAATAGCCAGAAATATCACCATAGAAAGCTTGTAAGTCCATCTTCTGCCTATAACTGAATGGAATACCTAATATGGGGCTACAACATGCCCAGTAAAGGAGACTTCCTGTGGAGCCTCTGCATTACATAAGACCATAGGTGGAATCCTGAACCCCATCCAGAATCTTCTGAGGTGGGAATTTTCCACTTGAAAGGACAAGCATACCAGGCTGGAGTGGCTAGAAAAACAGAAGATACTTCTTGAAAGAAAGACCGACAGGAAAAATACAAAACAATATAGGTATTCCTACTGATTACTACAAGGAGCTCTGGTAGCGTTATGAATCGGGCTGTGAACCATAAGGTTAACAGTTCAAAACTACCAGCTGTTCCATGGGAGAAAGATGAGGCTTTCTGCTCACGTAAAGATTTACAGCCTCAGACACCCTCTACAGGGTCGCTATGAGTCAGAACTGACTCCATGGCACATAACCATCACCACCACTGATTACTACAATAACTAGCAAGTTGCTCACCCCAGGAGACATCAAACCAAGAGGTCAGGTCCCCTAAGGGCAAACCCCCTTCCAAGACTAAGACTCAAAGGGAATACACACTCTGATTGGTGACCACGTTCATC
>NW_006408674.1:6055583-6057445 GCF_000296735.1 Chrysochloris asiatica
AAGTCTTTTTCACTTCCAGGAAGCAAGTTTGTATCAGCTGCATATCACAGGTTGCTAATGAGTCTTTCTCCAATCTTGATGACAACTTCTTCTTCATATAAATCCAGCTTTTCAGATTATTTGTTCAGCATACAGATTGAATAAGTATTGTGAAAAGATACATCCTGGTGCACACCTTTCTGTTCTAGCCACTGACTCTTGGTCTAGGTACAGGTTCCTCATAAGCACAATTAAGTTTTCTTGAATACCTATTATTCACAACATTATCAACAGCTTGTCATGATCCACTCAGTTGACGGCCTTTGCATAACAAATAAAGTACAAGTAGACATCTTTCTGGTATTCTCTGCTTTCAGCCAAGATCCATCCAATGTCTGCAATAATATCCCTCATTCCATGTACTCTTCCCTGTCAAAGGACTGTTGCAACCATTTTTAAATTATCTTCATCAAAATTTTACTTGCATGTGATATTAATGATATTTATTGTTCAATGATTTCCCCATTCCATTGGGTCACCTCTCTTTGGAATGGAATCTCTTCAAATCAGTTAGCCAGGCAGCAATCTTGCAAATTTTTGGCATAGGAAATCATCAAAAATGAAGTAGAATGCATTAAGATCGATAATCTATGTATTAGTAAAGATGGCTGTTTTGGTAGCTGAAGTTTTCTTTTTTCCCGGACCAGCACTTACAGGCCCATCAATCTGAAGCTATCATATTAGGTAGCAGCAACTTCACAGCTGAGGTCAAACCCTAAGCTGCACTGTCAACAGCCACATGAAGGATTACCTCAAATTGTCTCCAAATAATATGGTGTTGTTGCTAAGTGCCATCAAGTCAGTTCTGACTCATAATGACTTTGTATAGGATTTCAGAGGAAAGACTGGTGAGTCTGAATCACTGACCTTGCAGTTAGTAGTTCCGTGCTTATCCAGTGGCACCACACCAGGACTCCGCAAAACAATGTAAGTGATGTATTATCATAAACTTATGTTTTCTAGTAGACTGGTGGTGCCGTTTAACAAATACTATTTAATACAAACATATCTAAGATGTGAAAGGACTCATGATGTGGCACTGTATTTTAAGCACTGGACGACTAACCACAAGGTTGGTGATTCAAACCCATCGTCACTCCGTGGAAACCCTACACAGGATGGCTATGAATTGGAAGCAACTCGAAGGCACCTAACAACAGCAACAAGATGTGAAAACAGAATTTTCATTATCTTCTTAATCAATGGATTGCTCAGAATAAGTTAACAAGAAATGAATTAAAATCATGACAAAAAGGCAGAACCCAGAAAACTTAACCTCTTACTTTGAGTCTCAAAACTTGGGTCAATGACTTCACATGCCAGGAGTTCCCTTCCTCAAAACCCAACATGTCTACTGTCCTTGGCCTCCATGTGTTTGGTGCCCATGTGGATGGAGTAGTTTACACATATGGAAATAATAGTAGTATCATTTAATTATGGTAATTAGGTTATGTGCTAATAGGAGATAGAAGATCTTACAACATCACAGTACATTCCAGAGCCAAGCCAAAATGTCTCCCCTTCCCACCCACTCAAAAGCACTGGCACATCCCACACAGAGGAGCAGGTAAAGCCCACACTGACCTCCCAGTCAGACATCTCCGCAAAGAATAGGATGCTCCTCCCCCACAGGTCCGGGAGCAGTCACTCCAGTCGCTCCAAGCATCCCAATTGCCATCTTTGTCTTCATCAGAACGTGTGTTTCTTGAGGTCTAGGATATGAAAAATCACAATAAATTGTACACAAATGTGATAGAAAAGTTTCAAAGCATTTCATTTTCCAGAATCTTATTCAAGTTGTTGAAGAAGACCATAGTTGCCTG
>NW_006408674.1:6058095-6061289 GCF_000296735.1 Chrysochloris asiatica
CGTTGTGCATAGGGTCGCTATGAGTCGGTACCAACTCAATGGCACTTAACAACAACAACAATGTGGTCACTGTTTAACATATAATACATCATGACAATGGGTAAGAATATATCTATATCTATTTATCAATATAAACCTTTATAGATAGATAGATAGATGATAGATAGGTAGATAGATAGATAGATAGATAGATAGTCTGGTGTGTTGCTGTAGGATAGGCACTGGACTGATGACCACAAGGTCAGCAGTTCAAATCCACCAGTCACTCCTTGGAAGCCCTATACAGCATCTACATGAGTTGGAACCGACTCAACGACATGTAATAATAGCAACGAGTTGGAACATACTCAACGGCCCATAACAACACATACATATTATACAAACCTGTTATATTATATATATATACACACACACACACACACACAGTTTTTTTTTTTTTACAGGTTTATATTGAAACTAGTGAAACATGAGTTCTTTCAACCTAAAGGAGGTTTGCCCAGGTGGCCGCTAAAGCTCGGTTCTACATCTGAAATTTTATAATTCCTCAAGTTCAAAGATAAGGACATAGACATGAATATGAATATATATAATCATAAATAATAAGAAATAATGTATACTACTTTAAAATGTTTTACTAAAAGACCTAAAACTAGAATTGAATAAATGGAAGAACATACCCAAAATCTTAAATGGGTAATTCCCAAACTGTAAAATACTAATCTTCTCCAAATTACTCTATAAATTCACAGCAACTTCAGTCAAAATCCAAAAAGAATTGTTTTAGTGAATCTAACAAAATTATTCTGAAGTTCATCTGTTAGGGTAAACCTCCAGAAGAACTAACAGCAAAAATATTAAGGAAAGGAAATTACTTCAATTAAAAGAGCATAGAATTGGGGTACAAATAAGAAGTCAGATCCTATTGAATCAAAAATAAATAAATCAAGAGTCCTGAAACAGACCCAAATATAAAGGTATGGATGTTGTTGTTGTTAAAAGCCTTAGAGAGTCTGTTCTCACTCATAGAGACCAAGTACAGGGTTTCCCAAGCTTTTAAAAATCTTTGCAGGAACAGAAAGCCTCATCTTTCTTCCATGGAGTGGCTGATGGGCTCGAAACATAGACCTTATGTTTCATAGTCCAGTGCTTATCGTACTCTGAAGGGACCACAAATCAATGTGACAATTAAAAAACAAAAAAATACAGTTGATAACTTCTTCACAAAATACAACAAAATAAATTCCAGATATATTATAAACTTAACATTTTAAACACTGAAGCCACAAAATTATAAGTAAGTAATTATGTAGTTTATGGAGTTATAAAAATATAAGTTTATGGAGCTCTGGTAGAGTAGGGGTTACAAATCTGGCTGCTAATCTCACGGTCAGCAGTTCGAAACTACCAGCTGTTCCGTGGGATGAAGATGAGGCTTTCTGCTTCTGTAAAGATTTACAGACTCAGAAACCCTGTACAGGGTCACTATGAGTCGGAACCAACTTCACAGCACATAACCACAACAACAACAACCTTGAATATAATGAACTCTGGTAGCATAGTGGATATAAGCCAGGCTGCTAACCTCAAGGTCAGCAGTTCAAAACCATTCCTCAGGAGAAAGATGAGGCTTTCTGCTCCCATAAAGATTTACAGCCTTGGAAACCTTTTACTGGGTCACTATGAATCCAAACCGACTCCGACGGCACATAACCACCACCACTCTGAATATACTACTAAAGGTGATTATTATATTTAATTACATTAAAATAAAAACACACATAGAATTTTCTCTGTCTCCATCTATAGATAATGTATGTACTCATTGCCAACAAGTTGATTCCAATAGTTATGTGGATATACAAAAATGTAATAAAATACAAGCCAATGGACTAGAAGGAGTTTCATAAACTTGCCTCTGAGGACAGAGGAGAGGGAACTAGGAGTGAGTGTTACTGGGGAGAAACACAAAAGAGCATCAACTGAATGTCTGTTTCCTTCTCTTAAAAAAATTACTGGAACCAAATATGATAAAACATTAACTTTGATGAAGACAGATAGTGCTATAATGGATGTTAGTTTTGTTGTTATCTAAACGTGTATGTTTTTCTAAACTTCTTTTTAAATAAGATTTTCGGAGCAAACACAATCATCAGATAGAATATAAGCCTATATCGTTTGTCATATAGATAAAGTTACACACGTGTAGACAAAAGAGTGAGAAGAAACTCATAATGTTGGCAGTGCTTACATCTAGGTAGGACTCTGGGTGGTCTTCCCTTGCTTTGTTCTTGTTTTTCTGCATTTCACAAAGTTTTGAAATCAAACACACAGTACTTTCATTTTAAATAAGCACAAGCACACAAAAGCCATGCTCTGTTAGCATCCAGAAAAGATTAAGTTGGAGCTGAATTTAAGAGCTACGTTCTAAGGTGGAAACCAGACGTTTATAAAGGAAACCATGACATGCCAATAAACTGCATTATGCATCTGAACTAGATATTGCACAGGTTTCCAAAGCCTTTTTAGGTAAGTCACTTCATCCAACCAAAAGGGAAAAAAAAAAAGATTAAATTAAGGAATCTGTAAAAAGAACCTTCAACAGTGAAATAAAGAAGTAATGACAAGACACAAGGAATGGTTTTCCAACAATCTACACTCCAGTCTGAATGGTCAGTGGGTTTCATGGCTTTTTGCCAAGCTGCCTATTTATAGCCCAGCATACGTCCTACCAGAGGCAGTATTTCAGTACCAGTGAAGTGAAAGGCAAGGATAAATATCTGGCAACTGATCAAATCTGTCATCAGGAATAAGGGGTAATTAAACCCATACTATTTAACTGTTCTAATTAGGCCATTGTTCAAATTCCATTTTCTGATTAAGCATCACGAACCAGAACTGTGTACTGTCTATCATGTAATTATAAAACACGAAGTTTTAATTCATAAAAACACAATGAGCAGTTGAATACATTCATCTTGACTGTTAGGTTGAGTAAGTCCAAGTCATTTAGGTAAATGTTTAAAATATACACAGCTGACGTTGATTTTTCATTTTGTTACTCGAAATACTGATACATTGAATGTGAAAAGTTGAAAACCATCATCAAATCTATTTTAAAAAGAAAGTTGAGACGTCTTGGCAATATTGTTTTAATTTGTTTTTATTCCCACTATCAAATTTGTTCAGTTTGTAGT
>NW_006408674.1:6061748-6071105 GCF_000296735.1 Chrysochloris asiatica
TTTTTTTTTTTTCTTACAGAATAACTGAACATGTTTCCCTGGAACTTGCATCCCTCTGGAGTAATGTTTGCTGAGTCTGGAGCTTATCCACAGAAGAACCTTTCTCAAGCTTTCTTGAAGTATCAAAATCTTGGGCATTGTCTACCTAGACCTTCAACTGTCCCAGCTCTTTCACAAATATGTTCTCTTTCTGCACACACTAGATTGTATATTTTTATCCTAAAATTTGGTGTCCAGAATACAATATTGTGTCTGGGAAGAACATAGACCACAAAACTGCCTTTGCTTCTGGCTTCTTTCATTGAAACCTAAGTTTCCTTCCTCTCCTACTCTTTCTCCCCACTTCACACATTCTTCCTTCCTTGCGTCCTCTTCTTCCTTTTTCAGCTCCACTTCTTTTTTATCGTTGCCTTTATTATACATTTATTTTCAGTTTTATTAGCTTCCATACCTACTCTTTTTTTTCTTATTCTTATTATTTTTTTTACTGTGAATTGACTGGTTTACAGAGCAGATCATCAATTTTATATTCAATAAATCTTGTACTTCATTTTATTTCAATGACTGCAATCCCATCAGCCAGTGTAACATGACTTATCTCACTTCCTTCCTGTGTTTCTTGCTCCCATTCCTCCTTCTTTGCCAGCCCTTTTGAATTTTGTCCTTAGGTAAAAGCTGCCCTTTCAATCTTGAATGGTTGCCCATTCCATGGTGTGTATACCTCACTAATGATACTGCTTGACTTAAAATAGAGCTATGAGGGTGAGTTCAGTCCAAGTCCTGAAGGATGACTGAGGACCATACTCTTGGGTTCCTCTGGTCTCTTTCTGATAGTTAAGCCTGGTATTTCTTGTATGTTTTTAATTTTGTTTGACATTTTATTGCTCTCAATCTGGGACCTTCTAACCTGATTCCTTTCTAAACAATTGGTAGTGTTATTGTTGTGTGCCCTCAAATCTGTTCTGACTCATAGCAACCTTACATAGGGATTCCGAGGAGAGACTGCTAGGTTTAAACTGCCGACCTTGAAGCTCGAAGTCCAATGTATATCCCACAATGCCACATCAGGACTCCACTGCTGGTGTAGCTCAGTACCATCTACTTCTTCTGGTCCCAGAGTCATGGGGACTGACTTTTAAATGTTCCATTCATCCATTGGACTAACTGATACCAAGTGCCTTCAAGTTTCATCATTCTTCTTTCCTCCGCACAAAGACCAATAATTGCACCTTAGATGGCTACTCATGAGCTTTTAAGATCCCAGTCACTACTCCCAAAAATAGGATGTAGAATATTGTCTTTGGGGACTATGTGGTGCCAACTGACCACTGTGTTCCCCAAAACTATGGTTCTGAGTGCCTAGACCCAGCAACAAAGTGTTTAGTCATATCTAAGAAGTTGTCATAATTTTGCCCTTTGTATTCTTACATATGTTTGCAACAAAAGAAAAAACCCATGAGCAAATATCCTCTGTTAAACCTTATATATTTGTTTGGTGCATTCCCATTCTCCCTCCCATACTTATTCAACCTGTATATCTATGCATGTATATACTCTTATATCACCGTTATTGCAGGAGTGTATATATGACAGTCTTTACCTCTATTCCCTTTAACTCCTACATACCTCCCCGTGTCTTCCTGCCTTCATTGTTCTTCTGCCAATCTGCCTCTTGTTGTATATTGCCTTCCCTGTCTTTCAAGTTAACATGTATCTACCCTCTAGCCAGTGAATTACTCTCCCTTCTTTCCCAACCCTGGGTATCAACAAAGAATGCTTCATTTACTGTGTAAGTTATTTCTTGACTTTTTATAATATTGGTCTCATAAAGTGTCTGTCCTTGTGTGATTGACTAATTTCACCCAGCATAATGTTCTCCATTAAGAAGAAAAGAAAGAAGGAAAAGGTCAAAATGGATGTCAGAAGAGACACTGAAACTTGCTGTCCAGCATACAGATGCTAAAGCAACTGGAAGAAATGAGAAGGTAGAAGAGCTGAATAGAAAAATTCAAAGATCAGCTCGAGAAGATAAAGCCAAATATTACAACAAAATGTGCAAAGATCTGGAGTCAGAAAACCAAAAAGGAAGAACATGTTCAGCATTTATCAAGCTAGGGGATTTGAAGAAAAAATTCAAGCTTCAACTTTTGTTACTGAAGGATTCTCTGGGCAAATTATTGAATGATGCAGAAAGCATCAAAAGAAGATTGAAGGAGTACTCAGAGTCACTATACCAAAAATAAATGGTTGAGAAGGAATTGGCAAAGAACAAGGCACCAGGAATTGATGGAATGAAAATTGAAATCTTTCAAGAAAGTGAGGCAGCACAAGAGGCACTCACTCATCTCTGCCAAGAAATTTGGAAGACAGCTATCTGGCCAACTGATTGGGAGAGATCCATATTTGTGCCCATTCTAAAGAGAGGTGACCCAATGGAATGCAGAAATCATTGGCAATATCTTTGATATCCTATGCAAGTAAAGTTTTACTAAAGATAATACAGAAACGGCTGCGAACATACATTGACAGAGAACTTCCAGAGGTTCAAGCAGGATTCAGAAGAGGCTGTGGAATGAGGGATATCATTGCTGATATCCAGTGGATCTTGGCTGAAAGCAGAGAATATCAGAAAGATGTTTGCCTGTGCTTTATTGACTATGCAAAGGCTTCGGATTGTGTGGATCATGACAAGCTATGGACAATACTGCCAAGTATGAGTATTCCAGAATATTTAATTGTGCTCATGAGGAATCTGTGAATGGACCAAGAGACAGTTGTTCAAACAGAACATGAGAACACTGAGTGGTTTAAAATTAAGAACCATTTGCGACAGGGTTGTATTCTTTCACCATACTTATTCAATTTGTATGCTGAGCACATAATCCAAGAAGTTGGATAATATAAAGAAGAACAGAGCAGCAAGATTAGAGGAAGACTCATCAACAACCTGAGATGTGTAGATGATACAACCTTACTTGCTGGAAGCAAAGAGGACTTAAAATACTTACTGAAGATCAAAGACTACAGCGTTCAGTATGGATTGCCTCTCCATGTAAAATAAAAATGTAAAAAAAAAATTTTTTTAACTCCTCACAGCTAGGCCAATAAATAACATCATGATAAATGGAGAAATGATTGAAGATGTTAAAGACTTCATTTTGTTTGGATCCACAATCGACACTCATGGAGGCAGCAGTGAAAATATGAAATGATGAATTGCATTAGGCAAATCTGATGCACAAGACCTCTTTACAATGCTCAAGAGCAAAGACGTCAGTTGAGGACTGAGGCGTGCCTTACCTAAGACATGGTATTTTCAATAACCTCATATGCATGTGAATGTTGGCCAGTGACTAAAGAAGATCATAGAAGAAATGATGTATCTGAGGTATGGTATTGGAGAAGAATATTGGAAGTACAATGAACTGCCAGAACAAAAAAAAAATTCTGTTGGAGAAGCACAGACAAAATGCTCCACAGAAGCCAGGACGTCGAGACTTCATCTCTCATACTTCGAACACAGTATCATGAGGGACTAGTCACTGGAGAAGGACATTATGTTTGGTAAAGAGTATCAATGAAAAGAGAAAGATCACTCTTTCTTCAGCTGCCGCTAAGATGCTCAGTCCTTCCGAGGAAGCTAAGGCCACGTTGGGGTGAGGCCTTCACTTCATCCGGCGACTAGCACCACACCAGGTAGCTGCCAATCTAGCACTCCCGCACCATGGCCTCCGTCTCTAAGCTCACTTGCATCTACTTGGCTCTCATTCTGCACCACGATAAGGTGACCATCACGGAGGACAAGATCAACGCCCTCATCAAGGCGACAGGCATCAATGTTGAGCCTTTCTGGCCTGGCTTGTTCACAAAGGCCCTGGGCAACATCAACATCGGAAGCCTCATCTGCAATGTCCAGGCTGGTGGACCTGCACCAGCAGCCGGTGCTACACCAACAGGCAGACCTGCCCCCTCCACCGCTGCTGCCCCAGCCGAGGAGAAGAAAGTGGAAGCAAAGAAAGAAGAATCTGAAGAGTCCGATGGTGACATAGGGTTTGGTCTTTTTGACTGAATCCCTTTGCAACGTGTTCAATAAAAAGTTGAACTCTTAAAAAAAAGAAAGAAACAAAGAGGAAGACCCGTCAGGAGATGGACTGGCACAGTGGCAGCAGCAATGGACTTAAGTGTACTTACTGGCTGTGAGGAAGGCACAGGACGCGACAGTGTCTCATTCTGTAATATACAGGGCTGCTGTGAGTCGGAATCAATTGGACAGCACCTAACAACAACAACCACAAAGGGGCTGGCAGAAGGAGGAGGAGGGACTTATTGATAAAAGGACATTTAGCTTCGATCAAGGGTGATGGAGCTTCTATTAAGGAGTCCTGGGGTGGAGCTGTGAGTTAATACGCTAGACTGCAAAGTCAGCTTGAACTGCAAGGTCTGCGGTTCAAGCCCACCAGCCACAACTTGGAAACCCTATATAGAGTCACTATTGGTCAAAACCAGCTCGATGGCACTTAACAACAACAGAGTGATGGAAAACTTTGTAAAAATAGTAATCGTTGAAAGCATGCTAAACATAATTAATGTCATTGAATTGCACATGGGAAGAATGTTGAAATTGCAAATGTTTCATCACATACGTACAAATATTTACCACCATGAAAAAGTGCTATGACTTTGAATACATTTCTTAACCTTTGTAAGAAATCTATGAAGTAGGTATAATAAGTTTTATGCCAACATAATCTAAAAAAAATAACATATATAAAGCCCACCTCACAACATCCCAATAAATGTAGTGAGTGTTTTAATTAAGTGTAAGCTAGTATTGTTCTTCAAAATAATATCTTTTTCAAAACAATGAAGGCAGAGTCAGCTCTCTCCCATTTGTACTTATGCAAGACTTAACATTAATCACTACTGAATTTCTCCTTGTTGTTTTTGGCCCTGAACACCAGCCTGTTGAAGTCTGTTTGAGCCCTGATTCTGTCACCTAATGTATGAACCATTTTACTTAGCTTTGCAGCTTCCATATCTTCAACCAAGTCACAGATAAAAGCACTGGACATAGCTCCCTAATCTTATAGAATTCCATGAATGTTTATTTCCACTTTTAAAAAATAGTAAGTTGACCATCATGCCAAGTAAGCAGCCAAGTAATCAGACTTGGAATCTGTGAATATAATTGAATGTTATAATAAAAATATGAAATAACACCAATCACCGTCAAATGTCAGGAGGCAGGAAGGGTTGTGGGGTGAGGAGAGATTAGCCTAGAAGGAATCAGGTCAGGCAGGATGGGCTCTGTATGCTTGGATTATATGTTGGTGGTAAACCTCTTGAGAAAAGCAGTATTTTAGCAGCCACTCCCCTTTTCATACATCTCCTTACACTGTCTTAAAATAATTATTTAAATATCATGTTGTTATTACTTTCTATGGAGTCCTGGTGTGGCACTGTGGGTTAATGAGCTGGACTGCAAAGTCTCTTTGAACCACAAGGTCAAGCTCAGCAGCTGCTCCTTAAAAATCCTATACAGGGTTGCTATGGGTCGAAACCGACTCGATGGCACTTAACAACAATAACATTACTTTATATGATAAGTTGTTGTCAGAAGTCCACCTACAAATTTTCCCCACATCTGAATCAACCAACATCATTTAACTGTGATCCTGCCGGGGGCCAGTCAGATTATAGATTAGAAAAGACAGAGCCCAACCCCTCAAGAATTTTTGTCCTATATAAAGTACCTGGAGTCCTGGTCTACTGCTGTAGGATAAGCTAACCAAAAGTTCTTCAGTTCAAATCCACCAGCTGCTCCACAGAAACCCTATATAGGACTGACATGTTGCTGTTGTTAAGTGCCGTCGAGTCGGTTTTGACCCATAGCGACCCTGAACAGGGTTTCCGAGGCTGTAAATCTTTATGGGAGCAGATCGCCTCATCTTTCTCCCACGGAGCAGCTGGTAGTTTCGAACTGCTGATCTTGCGGGTCTCAGCCCGATTCGTAACCACTACGCTACCAGAGCTCCTTACATAGCAGTACTTAACAACGTACAGTTGTTTTTAAGTGCCATTGAGTCAGTTCCGACCCATAGTGACTCTATATAGGGTTTCCAAGGAGCAACTGGTGAGCATGAACCACCAACCTTGCAGTTCAAACCGACTTTGCAGTCTAGCGCATGAACCCACAGTGCCACACCAGAACAACAGTGCCATTGTTGTTGTTGTTAAGTACCGTCAAGTCGGTTCCAACCCATAGCGACCCTGTACAAGGTTTCCGAGGCTGTAAATCTTTACGGGAGCAGAAAGCCTTATCTTTCTCCTGCGGAGTGGCTGGTAGTTTCAAACTGCCAACTTTAAGGTTCACAGCCTGATTTGTAACCACTACACTGCCAGAGGTCCTTAACAGTATGGTAGCTACTCTATATTTAAAGTGAGTACTGAAAGCCAGTGATTTTCCTACATTCTACCTAACTCTTTCAAAAATTCTAGAGGGGACTATTACCAGTTGGCACTGAGCGGACCTGGCTCATAGTGACCCCATGTGTGTGAGAGCACAACTGGGCTCCATAGGGTTTTCAGTGGCTGATTTTTCCAAAGTTGATTGCCAGGCCTTTCTTCAAAGGAACCTCTGGGTGAATCCAACCTCCAGCCTTCAGTTAGCAAGCAAGCATGTCTTTGTGCCACCCCAGTCCACCTGCAATGGATATTAAACATTGTCGTCAAGTCGGTTCTGACTCCCGGTGATCCACGTGTTGACATCATGGCTTATCATCTCCATGTTACAGGATAACTGTAGCTCAAAGAGTCCTGGGGTGGGGCCATAGGATAAGCACTCGACCTCAAGTTCAGTTTGAACCACAAGGTCGGCCGTCACTATGACTTGGAACCAACTTGACAGCACTTAACAATAACAACAACCGCAAAAACCACATATCCAGGGTATGGGGAAACCAGGAGAGAGCCTCTTTCTGCGTTGTCCCTGACAGAGCCTGTGTTTTACTCATGGATGTCTGCATGCATCCTCACTGATTCTCCAATGCAATTCATGACGAGGAATCTAGTCAAACCCAGCAGCACAGCTATCATCACTCACAGTAAGCATTTTGTATCTTGGATCAAGTACATCTGCTGCTGAGATTCGTTTGACCACAACATTCTTTTGATATCTCAAGGAAGTCTTTCCATTTTTCCCCTTCTATATATTGCAAGCAGAGCTACATTTCCGTTTTCATTTGTATTTTATCTAAGTTATTTCTTGAGGAACAGCCTAACTCATATTCCTGATGCACGTTTATAGACTTGGAGTCTTTGGTTAATTGTCTCACACAAACTTACACTAAGCAGGACTTCAAAAGGATTCAGCTCGTTCAGTCATGGCACACAAAGTCACATTCAAATCAGAAGTATCACTAAGGGACAGCAGGGGTGTGTTCTGTTCCAGATGACATTGTCAGATGAGGTGACACCAATATGACTGTCTATAAAATTTTTGTACCATGTTTCAGCAGAAAATTTTTAAAGAAAAAAAAAAAATCCTCATAGTTATAACAACAAAAACTTTTTGAGAGCCCAGCTTACTCTGACTCATGGTGAGCCCATGTGTGTGAGAGTAGAACAGGGCTCTGTAGGGTTTTCAGTAGCTGATTTTTCCAAAATTGATTGCCAGGTCTTTCTTCTGAGGTACCTCTGGGTGAATCCAACCTCCTACATTTAGGTTAGCAAGTAAGCTCAAACTCTATGCCAATTTACTTTAGAAATTTCTAAAGCCCTCTGTTCAGAGCTGCCATTACCAGCCTATTACAAGAATGCTTCATATCACATGATTTCATCCACGTGAATTACAAGCATGTGCTGTCGCTTCTCTTGTTGTCTGTGTTTTTTTCTTTGTTTCTTTTCAGGCTTTCACTTTTGTATTTCCATGTCCCAAGAAGCATTCTAGGGATTAGTACTGAGAATCAACATTTCTGAGTTGGAAGGAACCTTAAAATCCTTTAGGTTTTCTTTCCTATTACTTCCAGGGCCAACGGAACTTTACAAAGTACCAGTAATGGGGAGCTGTTGCCCGTGTTTATAATCATTGCTTATTTTGTCAAATTTTATAACGTTTTAGCTACAATATTGGGGTAAGTAATATTTGTGAACTTACATCAAGAACTTTTTTGAGAATGAAGTGCAATTAAAGGAAAAGAAAGAGAAAAAATTGTAAAGGTTTATATTCAGTTACTAATAATGTTGTAACTAATAATGTTGAATGCTTTTACATTTTACAAAAGATTTTACAAAAGAAATTTGTTGTTAGCATTCATAGAACTTAATAAGTCTTGTTATTGTCCAAGTGCCATGGAGTCAGTTCAAACTCATATCGAGACCCTGTATAGAAAGAGTTTCTATCATTTAAGCAATTTATAACTATATTTATCACATATTATTCTATAATTAAAATTGACAAAACATTGCTAAGGATTCTGTATGGTCTCATATGGGAGGAGGGGTGACACCATGAGTTACCACAATGGGTGACCCTTACCCAAGTGACCCCACAGACTAAAACAATCCTGAATTTTTAAAAACCTGGGTGAAGTGCCATGTTAACCAGAAATGACAGATCAAAGCCCTATTGGAACTTGATCTCCCTCTTAGAAAACAAGGGAAGTGGGCATGTTGCATAGCAACCACACCTCTTGACCGACTGAGTGAAAAACATCGGTGACCTGCTCAAAGATGGCTGAGTGTGTGTTCCTGTCCACAGTTCTGGCCACAATCAAATCTTCCATATCAGCCTCCTGAAAGGGTTAACTATACCATCTCTTCTAAGTCTCCCATTCAAAGGCGCTGACCTGCAAATTTTCCCATTCAAGTTACCGTTTGGATCATTCAACGTTTATTTTACAAAATTCAGGTCTGTTTCAGTTTCACTTTGTCACCGTAGCTGAACAGGTTCAAATTGGTTGAAAGCCCTGCTATGAAGGCGCTGCTAAATTCCAGGAGTCCTTGCTGGGTGTCCTGAAAGGATGAGGATGCATACAGTCCACAAGTGGCTTATAAATAAGACTGAAGGGAAGCATGAGGCAGACTCAGAACTCACTTGCCTAACTCTTGGATCCACAAGAGACCCGGAGCATGAAGAGCAAAGCAACTTCTACCTAGTTAGGAAGTCTTTGATCCACAATTTCCATGGAACAAATCAATTTTGTGGCAGGGCCTCACGTAGCATTATCAGTTTCTCTTGTGATAGGATTACAAAGGGATTTTTAATGTTTTGCTTATCTTTATTTTCTAATTTTTCATGGAATATATATATATATATATATATATTTGCTCCTGTGCATTTTCTATTTTTGATGGAAT
>NW_006408674.1:6072740-6080079 GCF_000296735.1 Chrysochloris asiatica
CAGCCTCTACTTGGAAACCCTATACAGGGTCACTGTGGGTTGGAATAGACTTGACAGCACTTAATAATAACAACAACATATATATGCACATATACATATATACATGTATGTGTGTGTGTGTGTGTATACATGTATGGAATCCTGGTGTGGTTTGAACTGGAAGGTCAGTGGTTCAAGCTCACCAGTCGCTCCAAGAAAACCCTATACAGAGTCGTTATGGGTCAGAACTGACTCGACGGCAATTATCAACAACAACATACACACACACACACATATACACATTTGTTCCTCTGCATTTTTATACAGTGTACATGTATTTTTTGCTTAATAAAACACCCAATAAAAGTTATTTTTAAAGAAAAAAATAGACGTACTAAAAAGAATGCTATTAAAAAACACTCAAAGAAATGAAGTACACTATATGCTGTTTGGTTAAAATTATCAGAATTAAAATTCTCTTAGTAAATCATATTTTCCTAAGCAAAGTTCTAGCTGGAGAATGTTTTGGATGAAAAGTTCAAAAATGATATTGTTTACTTACTCATTATATAATAGAACTGGTAAAAGCCAAGAATATTGTGGGAGTGAATGTGTCCAGAATCTCATAAAGACTTGAGCACTTCTTGCCTTTCTTGGATACACATTCATATATCAAATCATAAAATATTTTCCTGACAAGTTCTTAAATCTGTGACTTATAATGAATAGTACAGTTCTACTAGTCTTGCAAAAACTTTAGTAATTAAACACAGATTTCGCATATAAGGTCACTTATTGGAAATGCAATATTAACAATTCCATATTAAAACATAACCTAAAATAAAATGAGTTCCACTGGGACATAACTTCCCAGACATCAAATCAACGTTCGCTCAAATGTTACCACAAAGGTTATTTAAGGAAATCACAAACGACCCGAATTTTGGTAACGGTAAATACATTCTTTCAGGTTAACTACCTTAAGGGCTTTAAAAACAAAAATGAAAAATATATGAATTGAGTCAATTGCATAAAAATGTCACTCAAACTGTCATGCAAACTCAACAATTCAGCTCAACCAGAATATATTAAAGAGAAATACACCTAAGGCTGTGAAACCAAAAATACCCTGCATCTTAACTATTTCTTTTCTAGTTCGTTCTACCATCAACTCAAACATACATATCCCGAACTTCTTACCCTGGGAGTCTATGATCTCTAGGATTTGATCTACCACGTTCTGACCAATCTGTTCCTATTTTGCCATTTCATCAGGGCCCTTGACCACTCTCTGAGGACACATGTTCTATGACCTCCAAGTACTCCATGGCCTGGCCTGGCCCATTCTCGACCTTCATTTCCTGAGGCTCCTACTTATCCAACATTGCATACTTTGGTCACACCATGTTTCTCATTATGCCCCAAACACATACATTTTTGCCTCGAACTTGCTTCCTGTGGTAAACTCTTGACACTAAAATAATCCCAACCAAGGAAGCAGCAGTTATATTTGCAGGTGACCCCCAATGTAATTGACTGATGTAGCAACGGGCTCCAGCATAAAGAACTGTGAGGATGGTACAGGACAAGGAAGGCAGTGCTTCCTTCTGTTGTGCATAAGATCACCAGGCGTTGGAACCAACTCGACAGCACTTTACAACAAGGAAGTGAAGTCTTGGTCTGACCCTGTAGGATAAGCAATGCTGTTGTTGTTGTTAAGTGCCATGGAGTTGGTTCTGACTCATAGCGACAGGGTTTCTGAGGCTGTAAATCTTTACAGGAGCAGAAAGCCTCATCTTTCTCTCGTGGAACCACTGGTAGTTTCGAACTGCTGACCTTGAGATTGGAAGTCCAACTCGTAACCACTATGCTACCAGAGCTCCTTATGATAACCAGTAGATCGTTAAATTCAAGGCCAGCTGTTCAAACCCACCTACCGCTCTTCGGAAACTCTACACAGGGTCACTGTAAGTGGGAATGGATTCCGTGGCACTTAACAACAATAAAGTGTGTGAAGAAAGGGGTCCAGGTGACACTGTGGGTTATGCATTAGGATGCAAACTTCAAGATTGGTGGTTCAAACCCATCAGCCAACTCCATGGAAGAAAGATGTGGCAGTCTACATTCATAAAGATGAAACTTCAGGAAGCCCCTTGGGGCAGTTCTAACGTGTCCTATAGGGTCACTGTGAAGAGGAATCAACAACTTGGGTTGCTGTTTTGGCTCTATTTAGTTAGTTGAGGAAATTAGGTTTTAGTGAGTGGAGAAAGGGGCCCTGGTGGCACAGCGATCAAGCACTTGGAATCCTATGGGGGAAGTTCTGCTCTATCTTACAGGGTCGCTATGAGTCAGAATCAGCTCCACTGCAACAGGTTTGTTCAGTGAGGGGAGGAAGGAGCTCTGGTCGCAGTGGTTAAACACTCTAAAAGTTGCTAGTTTAAACCCAACAGCTTCTCCATAGGAGGAACACATGGCAGATGATTTTGGTAATGATTACAGCCTTGAAAACCCTGTACGGCACTTCTATTGTCTTATATAGAGTCCTTGTAAGTCACACTCAATGGCAACAGGAGAGGTTTTTAAATTTTGCTTCTTAGTGAGCAAAGAGCTGGAACCAGCTTTGCTTCTCCGTGCCTCAGAGTTCACTCCAGGTGAACTTCTGAGAAGGCATCTCTTCCTGCCATCTGCACCACCTGGGAGGCTGACCACAGATCTGTGATCCATCATTTGGAGCCCTGGTATGGCACTGCATAATAAACACTAGACTGCAAGGTCAGTTGAGCTGTAAGGTCGGTGATTCAAACTCACCAGATGCTCCTAGGAAACCCTATACAGGATCATTGTGAGTTGGAACCGACTCCATGGCACTTAACAACAATAAGAAACACCTAGAAGAATGCTAGAGAAGCAGAAACAAGAATTTTCCCCTAGAAAATTGAAGGAAGAAACCCAAGGTACACTGAAGGCACTGACAAAGAACAAGGCTACGGGAATTGATGGAATGTAAATTGAAATCTTTCAACAAAGTGATGTGGCACTGGAGGCACTTACTCATCTATGTCAAAAAACTTGGAAGACAACTACCTTGCCAACTGATTGGAAGAGATTTCTATTGTACCCATTCCAAAGAGTGGTGACCCAATGGAATGCAGAAATCATTGGACAGTATCATTAATAGCACATGCAAGTAAAATTTTGCTAAAGATAATACAAAACCAACTGCAACTGTATACTGAAAAGGAACTGCCAGAGGTCCATGCCAGATTCAGAAGAGGATGTAGAATGAGGGATATAATTCTTGATGTCAGATAGATCTTGGCTAAAAGCAGATCCATTGCAATACCAGAAAGATGTTTACCTGTGCTGTGTTGACTATGCAAAGGCTTTCGATTGTATGAATCATGACAAGCCCTGAACAGCACTGAGGGGGATGAATATTCTGGAACGCGTAATTGTGCTCAGGAGAACCTGTACATAGACCAAGAGGCAGTTGTTCAAACAGAACAAGGGAACACTGAGTGGTTTAAAATTAGGAAAGCTGTGTACCAGTGTTGTATTCTTTCACCATACTTATTTAATCTGTATGCTGAGCAAATAATTTGACTAAGATTGGTTATATGAAGAAAAACGTGGCATCAGGATAGGAGGAAGACTCATCAACAATCTGTGATAGACATATAATACAACTGTGCTTGCTGAACGCAAAGAGGATTTGAAATATTTACTGATGTAGATCAAAGACCACAACCTTTGGAATGGGTTGCACCTCAATGTAAGGAAAACAAAAATCCTCACCACTGGACGAATAAATAACATCAAGATAAATGGAGAAAGGATTGAAATTGTCAAAGACCTCATTTTACTTGATCAACACTCAAGGACGCAGCAGTCAGTAAATCAAACATTGTATTGCAATGGAAAAATCTACTGCACAAGACCTCTTTAAAGTGTTTAAAAGCAAAGAAGTCAGTAGGAGGACCAAGGTGTGCCTGGTCCAAGCCACAGTATTTGTAATAACCTCTTATGTATGTGAACGTTGGATCATGAAGAAAGAAGACTGTAGAATAATTGATGCATTTAAGCTTTGGTGTTGGAGGAGAATATTAAAAAGTACCGTGGACTGCCAAAAGAATAAACCAAAATGTGTTGGAAGAAGTACAGCCATAATGCTCCTTAGAAACCTGGATGGCCAGACTTCGTCGTCTCATATTTTGAATATATTATCCAGAGGGACCAGTCCCTGGAGAAGGATATCATGCTTGGTAAATTGGAGGGTCAGTACAAGAGAGGACCCGTGCCTACCCCCCAATGAGATAGATTTGCACAGTGGCAGCAGCAATGGGCTCAAATGTAGCAATGATTGTGAGGTTGAAGCAAGACCAGACAGTGTTTTATTCTGTCGTGCATAAAATCACAAGACCAGACAGTGCTTTGTTCTGTGGTGCATAAAATCACTATGAGTCAGTACTGACTCAATGGCACTTCACAACAGCAAGTATTTTGACTCACGGAAATGCAGCTGAGCATCTTTGTGCTGAGGTTTATGGTAGAGTGTTGTTAAATACCATCGAGTCGATTCTGACCAATAGAGACCCTATATGGGGTTTCCAAGGAGCAGCTGGTGAGCTTGAACTGCCAACCTTGCAGTTCAAATGGTTTTGCAGTCTGGCGCATTAACCCACAGCATCACACCAGGAATAGCATATCCATTTTGGCACTTACCAGCAATAGAAAAAAAAAACGCACTGCAACATTGCCCAAGCCTGGCTGAGAGACCAAGAATCAGAGAGAAGTAGGTCTGACTGGAAGAATTATTTCCTAAGCATTTCTGATATTGGCATGTAAACTGTTTATTTCCTAGTAAAGCCCATAACCACGAGATCATCTGTGAGTTCTGTGTGGCCATTGCAATGCATTATCACCCACAGTCAAGAAGCCGAGAGTGTTATGGAAAGAATGGTTGGTGTCAGAATCGGTGAAGTAGGATGGAGACGTGTCTCTGCCTCATACTAACTGGCCTTGGTCTGATGTAGAGTTTGGTTCTCCTTCCCCTTGTGAAGTCAGAAGAGGTCAGATGCTGTACCCACACTATTCTTAAAGTCCTAAACCTAAGAGTTTCAGAACGATGTTTTATAAAAAAAAGAATAGACACAGAGTCAGAAGAGACCATATGAGGGGCCATTTATAATCCAAGAATTGTCAAGGAACACCTGAAGCTACCAACAAGGAAAAACCAACACCTGATTTATACTACTAGCCTCCCAAATTGCGAGACAACATTCTGCTCTTCTTTAAAGCTACAACAGTACTAGGTATCTTAAGAGTTAAGGCCTGTGTCAAGTGTTGGAGTCCATGACAACCCACACACCTGTCTCCTCTCTTTTCCCATCAGCCAGAGGCCAGAGAGCAAGGGAGCCCACTGATGTAGTACATACAGGTCAGTCTCCCAGGCTGCCAAGGGTGGGGAAGAGTGGAGAATGAATCTGGAAGACAAAGGGATGCTTTCAAGCACAGCAATTTATTGACTCACTGGAATAGGTTTAAGTAGAAGAGTGACTTGTTGTTGTTAAGTGCCATCAAGTCGATTCTGACCCATAGTGACCCTGTATAGGGTTTCCAATGATGACCTTGCAGTTCAAACGACTTTGCAATCTCATGCATTAGCCCACAGCACCACACCAGAACAACAGAGGCATGACTCAGACAGGTTATATTTTGGAAAACTGACTCTGGCAGGAATGTGGAGGAGGAGTGAAGGCCGAGAGCCTCACTCCAGAGAGAAACGCTGGAAGCCACTGAATAGTGTATACAAGAGAGAAGAGCTCAGACTAGAAACTCCCAGAGGCCGGAAGAGGAGAGCAAGGATTTAAGGAGTGAATATGGTCAAGGGTTGACCAGATGCAGAGAGGAAAGGAGGTGGGATCATGACTCTCAGACTTCTGTATTCAGAGACCTGTGGCTGATGTTTACCTCATTCAGGCTTTCACAAACCATCCTCAGCCCCACCACTGGGAGGGAACCTCAGTGCCCTGCTGTACAGAACAGGAACATTGCTCCAGATGGTGGTGGTGGTGGCTGTGTGCCATGGAGGAATCTTTACAGGAGCAAAAAGCCTCATCTTTCTCCCACAGAGCAGTTAGTAGTTTTGAACTGCTGACCTTGAGGTTCACAGCCCAACTCGTAACCGCTACACTACTAGTTGCTTCAGATAGAGGCTAAGAAAAAAAGAAGCAAATGGATAGTTCCCAGAAGGAATCTGGCCTGTAGATTCGATTTATTCAACTCAATTAGATGTTTTACATAAAGAAAGGCATTTTTAAAAAACATAGTTATTTGCTAATATTTTTAAATGTGGGCATTTCACTTAAAAAAAATCTCAATTTCTGGCTTACTGGGAAAATAAAAGAGGAAATTCTACAAAGGTTCCATTTCTCCTCGGGGCAATAATAAAGCTATGGTTAACTGATTTCCAAGGGACATGCACTCTCCAACTGGCACAGACCCTGTTCAACCACAGACCCCTAACAAGCAACCACTTGTATTATCTGTCTGGCTCCTTGGACAAAACTGTGAGTTTGTTGATAATGAATAACTGACAGTTTGAAAGAAATCAGTTATCATGTGCATTTATGACTGATCTCAGAGCCTTGACTGTGTTGATACCGCACAGCAGTATGGTCTAGCAGTGAGAAACATGCACACCATTTGCTTAAAAACAAAACAAAGCAAAGAACCAGTTCAACATGGGAGTAGGGATAAAGAAGTTATTCTGAGATGGCAGGTGTCCATAATTTACTCCCATTGCACAGATGGACTTTATCTCTGGGGCATTTCTGACATAAGATATTTCAGTATTTAAGAAGTTCCAATGAAATTCCCAGAGTGTGGGCAACTCATGTTCTGGAATGGACCTATGCCAGCACTCACATGCCGGTGAAGCCAATTTTAGGAGCCATAGCTGTCCAACTTTCCTTTAACAACCACCACCCAACCCTGTATCATGCATAAGGACATCTGTTGTTAAGTATCTTCCAGCTGGTTCCCACTCATAGTGACCCTGTATAGGGTTTCCAAGGAGAGGCTGATGAGTTTGCAATGCCAGCATTGTGTTTCAAACTGTGTTTATCCTGCAGTGCCACACCAGGACTCTTAAGAGCATCTAGTGGGTTTTCTTGTTGGGGGTGGTGTGGTATTTTATTTTGTTTTTTTCCTTAAATACAATGTTCATATCTACTAGAAACATTAGAAAACAACCCTAGTCACTCATTTATAAAATATTCAGGAAACTACAACACCTCTACAAGAAAAGGACAAATAACCCAATTAAAAAGTGGGCACAGGATATGAACAGACACTTCAC
>NW_006408674.1:6104067-6121055 GCF_000296735.1 Chrysochloris asiatica
GTGCACAGGGTAGCTATGAGCTAGTACATTGTGAGGTTGGTGTAGGACCAGGCAGTGTTTGTTCTGTTGTGCACAGGGTAGCTATGAGCTAGTACTGACTCAATGGTACTTAACTACAACAACAATAGGAGAAAATACCACTGTATTTTCTTACCTCCCAACTCCTTGTATCTGCTGACTGACCTTGGAACTTCCTGAGATAGCTTCCCACAGAATTTCTCCTGAATATATTATGAACAATGGTTTCCTACTATCTTATACCTCCACAGATGTAAACGATCTACTTTTTTATACTTTTATAAATTCCCTAGACTATTCCATTCTTTTGGGACAATTTTATCTTCCTTTCCAAAACTATTATAAACTTTTTGTCCTCCGCCATCTTTGAGGTCACATCATGAAACTGGCAATATGTGGTGAAGTTGGCGCAACATTCTCAGCCACCATCTTGATTCAAAGTCCCATGTTTTGTTCTTTAAAACTCCTGTTAAAAATGTCTCATGGTTTATTCAATTATGGTCTAATTTTAACATAAAACTATCTAGTCATTATATATGCTGTATGCCCCAGGGTGCTACTAATCATTTAGGGAGACCTAGATGCCACGGTTAATGGAAAGTCCAATGCTAACGACTGGAAGGAATGATTCCCTCTGTTTATGAACACATCTTGTTTTGTAGGATTATATACTGGATGAATCTGAGGGAAATTTTCACAAATATTGTTAATTTGTGTCTTAGCAATATACAGCATACTAGCGATATGGGGTAATGCACTAGACTGCAAGGTTGGTTTGAATACAAGGTTGGAGGTTCAAGCTCACCAGCTGCTCCTTAGAAACCCTGTATCACTATGAGACGGAAACGACTCTACGGCACGTAACAACAACAGTTTAGTCATATTTGCTTCTTCTTGTCCTTACAATAGTGATTGTAGATCAATTCAAAGGGGTTTATTTCTCCCTTGTTTTCATTGAAGGCATAGTTTTCCCAGATCTTATCAAGTAGAAAAGTAGACATTTCTACTTGAGTAAAATATACTAAGGCACTTCAAATTTTCTTGTTATCCTCTTTCTAGAGGAGTACTCCTTAAAACTCTACTTTACGTGTCTTAAAGACACGGTTCCGCCTCTTGTCAAGAGCAGATTATGGATAACACAAACCTGGTTTAGTTTAATGAATTGCCACACCCTCTTGGTAGCTAGTTGACAAAGACTGCTTAACAACAAAACAATAAACTAATAAACAAACAAAAACCCTTCAGGTTACTGAAATACCAAAAAACATACTTATATTTTGTTGCTGTTGTTAAGTGCCATTGATTCAGTTCTGACCCATAGCGACCCTGTATAGGGTTTCCAAGGAGCAGCTGGTGAACTTGAACCACCAACCTTGCATTTCAAACAGTTTTGTAGTCTTGCACATTAGCCCACAGTGCCACACCAGGACCAGGACATATATTTTAATGCATCAAAAATTTCCTAATGATCCTCAAATGTCCCTTTAAATACTTACAGGAAGATCCTTAATGGGGATAGCTTATAAAGCATAAGATTCAAGGTATGAACCTAGTAACCAAAGTCAAAGAAGTTCAGCTTCAATGTGTCTTTGTTAAGGTCAAATATTAAGTAATTTTTCCAGTTTATGAATAGCAGAGAAACATCCTAAAATAAGGAGTAGTATGTTGTTCTGAAGGAAAAAAAAACTGGTAGTGTATTATCATTTGGAAACTGTGATTTATGCAACTAATTGAGGTTCTCGCTCCAAAATGACCCCTAGAAAGTTCAGAACCAAATTTGCACTAGCTCCTGCCCTGTGAAGCCCTGGTGATGCCGTGGTTAAGCACTCAGCTTCTAACCAAAATGTCTGTGGTTTAAACCCATCAGTTGTTCAGCTAGAGAAAGATGTAACAGTCTGCTCCCATAAAGATTTGCAGCCTTGGGTACCCCGTGGAACAATTCTACTCTGTCCAAAAGGGTCAGTATGACTCCGAATCAACTCATCCCCAACGGGTTTGGTTTTTGTTTTCATTTTCCTGTCCTGTAGGACTCCTGGTGTGGCGCTGTAGGATAAGCATTAGACTTCTAACCACAAGTTGGCAGTTCAAACCCACCAGCTGTGCTTTGGAAACCCTATACGAGGTCAGTATGAGTCAGAACCAACTTAACAGCACTTCACAACAACAACAGCAATAACTACGTAGAGCTACGTGGTGTAACTTTTCACGTTTTCCTGATTCCTGGCTTCGTCATATGTCTTTATCTTTGTAGTTTTTTTCTATCTTATTATTAGATTTATAAGAATTTTCAGATTTCTTATATCCAATATTCTACATCCTTATAAGCTACCTTCAAACCTTGTTTAAAGTCAGATATAATGTAAAAAGTAGAAACTCAGCCTGTGCCATTTACGTAGAAAGGCTGTCCCATAATTTGACTGTCCATCAGGTGGCCTAAGATAACTGCATATGCTATTACTGTCTGAGCTGTAGAGTCAGTATAATCAGATAAGAGCTGATCTAATCTCATGTCCGAGATGGCTCTCTGTCATGAGGTCCTTTCTTCTCCCTCCTCACAGAAGTGCCCAGACAAGATGTTTCCACCATGTACAGCCATCAGCCCTAAGATGAGAGAGACCCCTAGGGGGCAGGCTGGGCCTGATGCTCTGTCTGTTCTGAAACTAGTTGCAATCGATTCTGACGCATATTGATCGATCCTACAGGACAGTGTAGAACTACACCAGGGGTTTCCAAGGCTGCAATCTTTACAGAAGCTGACTGCTACTTCTTTCTCCCACAGAGTAGCTTGTGGATGCAAACAGCTGATAGTCAAGTGCTTAGCTACTACACCACCAAGCTTCCTTGAGATCCAGAAAGGTGACTCCTTTCTCCTTAGATAGACTGATGACTTGTGCTTGCATGGTGTGGAGGGCAAGCGTTCTAATTCCTACTAGCTACAATCTAAGAGGCTATTTGCGGCGCATCTTTCCCTTCTGGAAATAACCTGACAGTTAGGTTTAGAGGCAGCTCAATACAAAACAGGCACACAGGGTCTTCAACCCTGAATAGGTGCAGCTATTGGTCAAAGAATTCCTATCTAAACAACTCCAGGACAGGGAACATGAAATCCCAACCCTGTCTTCTCTCCTACCTCTGCTCCAATTAAGCCAATACCAACTCAGTGAGAGTTTGAGGATAAAAAATAAAAAAATAACAGATTATTGCCAGTGTTGTAACTATGGATGAGTGCCTTCAGATCTGGATTCCCATAACACATCACTCAATTTCTGTACTCACTCAGATCCAAAGATTCCAAAGAGAATCTTTTTTTTTTTTTTCTTTTTTTTGCAGACAAATTTCAAAATATATGTTGAAGACTTCCCCCAATACAGATGCATCATAAATTGTTTCCATAAAGATGACTCTCCGGACTTAATGCCATTATGAGTTCATAGTCTATATTTTATAGTCAAAATGATTCAAGCTGTAAAGCATCATTATAAAACTAAGAAACATACTGCAATTCTTTTCTCTGAAACTCACTATTCCCTTTATCTTCAGAAGCTCACCACACTTCCCTCCAGTCTGGACCAGTCTTTAATTAAATGTTCACCTACAATGTCTACCCCTCATATACCACTCCAGATGTCTATCCAGTAGGGTGGGAAGGGCTCCTGGGACATTTGTTGTTGATGTCCGAGTCACTTTCCTGCTTTTATAGGGCACTAAGCCAAGTCAATGATATAAAGCATTCAAAACAGAGTCAAAATTAATCATTTGTTACTTCTATGAAGTTCAGGATTGTGTACCCTGTTTTATGAAGTATGAGTGCTGTCAACAAACTAGAGGAGATTTTAAAATAAAGTCATCCCCTGTAAATTTAATCAACACCATTTCCTCCAGACAGTGAGAGAACTTTCATCAGACAATGTTTAGAGAGTATGGCACAATCATTTGAAAGACTTGCACTAAAATGTAACATATTACAGAGTGAATGATTTCCCAAACCTCTAGGCCCACAAGATTTCTCTGGTGAGTAAAAATGACATTAAATTCCATCCATATAATGTGTCCAGACCACAAAAATGCCAAATGACAATTAACTTAGCACCAGCCCCAGAATTCCAATCACACTTTGAAGCTATGAATCACAGTCTCTCCCCACCATAGTCAGAACCTAATTTGTAGACTAAAGTTCATGACTAAGTCCATGGCTCCCATGAAGTGAACCCTCCTGTCTACTTCTATCCTCTCTGAGCACCTCTACTGTAGCATCATATTAGGACTCATGTTGTCCAGTGGTCCCCCACAACTAGGCCGGGAGGTGGTTGAAAAACAGAGACTGTCTTGTTACTTACTCATTTTATCCTTGAGACTTGCGGTATAGTAAGTGCCGAAGCTGTGTTGACTGAATGAAATGTTAGGTTCAATTTTGTTTAGGACGGCTAAAGGGGGCATTTGGCATTACATTTCCCATTTCACTCTTGTGATTACACCCAGACGGTAACCTTAATGAAACGCAGAAAATGGAAATGATGTGGCAGGTTGTAATAAATACTAGCTCAGGAATTCTTTAAAAGTGTGTTTTCCCAATACAATGCAGTATTGTGCTCTTTTCAAGCACCATAATTTACTCAACCCATTTCCACAGATTCTAAAGAACCGAATGTCATTTATGACAATATCCATTACCTGTGTTCACTGAGTCTGACGGGAATCACATTCAGAGTGACACCTTATCCTAAGCCACCAGTTTCTAAAGAAACATACCCCTAACCCAAAGGAAGATAAACAAGTATGTGTGAATTCCAACCAAAATTCAACCCTATGCTAAGAGAGAGAAAGAGCAGCTAGCATAAATGCGAAAAATCCAGTCACTTCCATATCCATGGAATGCCAACTGAATAAAGCATAATGGTTTCTATGGAATGCAATCAACTGGTTAGAACATAGAACCGAACAACATTTATATATCTTTGATATATTTCTAAAGTAGGTCCTGCGATTTAAATGTATTTATAAATTGAAAAGCAATAGCTCTGGTATTGTTGTCTGTTGTTAAGTGCCTTAGAGTTGGTGCTGACTCCTAGCCACCCTGTATAGGATTTCTGAGACGAGCCAATCTAGAGGTTCAAACTTATCGTTTTCAAACAGAATAGAACTTTCTATTCTTAAAAAAAAAAAAAATTAAAAAATGGCATTGATCCCAACCTGGTTCCTTAACTCCTGGTTTTAATTATGTTTATGATATCATGTTTATTCTATCCTATAGATAGGATAGAATAAACAGTGATTACTCATCGATCCAGGTGAAGGTTACCCCTTGAGAGTATCACTTTTTTTTTTAGTTAGACTCTTCTTCTTAAATGGAAAACACACATTACAGTCCCTAAGTAAGGGACCTAGAAAATAATTTACCAGCATCTTGTTGCTCAGGGTCATTTCTGGGAACCCAGAATTTCTCTATAGGGAAAAAAAAAAAAAAAACCAACCCAGAAATATAAGAATTTCTATGCCGTAATGAAGAAAACCAAGAATGAAAAACAAAAGTAGAAAAATACTATTAAATGAGTGTTGTTGTTGTTGTTGTTGTTAAGTACCATTGAGTCGATTCTGACCCATAGTGACCCTGTATAGGGTTTCCAAGGAGAAGCTGGTGAGCTTGAACCACTGACCAATGAGTGTTACGTCTTGGTTATCTATTCCCCAAGGATTTTAGCTATTTATTAAAAGTGCCCTCATTTTCAAAGTGGAGTCCTGGTGTGGCGCTGTGGGTTAATGCGCCAGACTGCAAAGCCGTTTGAACTGCAAGGTTGGTGGTTCAAGCTCACCAGTCACTCCTTGGAAACCCTCTACAGGGTCGCTAGGGGTCAGAACCGACTCAACGGCACTTAACAACAACAACAAGTACCTTCAAAGTATCTGGGAAAGTTACCCACCTTCCTCCAGAGTCCCTTCATCACTATTTGGAAAGAGTGCTTAACATGTTCCAGTAATCAAAGTATTACATGGTCATTTGTGAAAAAGCAAACCCGTAAACTACATTTAAATGAAAACGTTAAAACACCTCCAATTCCACAACCTAAACATAACCACTGCTAACATTTTAGGCTGTTTCTTGTTGGTTTTAGTTCTTAACCACATATGAATAAAAGTGGATATTTGCTGTGTAGTTTTGTGACTTTTAACTTAAGGATATATTAGCATTCCCTTTACTATTTCAAGGAGTCCTGGTGTGGTGCTGTGGGTTAATGCGCCACATTGCAAAGCCATTTGAAATGCAAGGTCGGTGGTTCAAGCTCACCAGCTCTTCCTTGGAAACCCTATACAGGGTCGCTATGGGTCGGAACCGACTTGACAGCACGTCACAACAACAGCAACATACTATTTCAAAGAAGTAAACACAGTAACAATTTATAGTATTTTACCCTAACTTAGCCATTTCCATATGGTTTAATATTTGGATTTTTTTTTTCAAATATTATAAATAATGAATGAATCCATGTATCTTTACATAAACATTCTCTATGCTTAGAATATTCCCTTGGGAAATTCTCAGAAAAGGCATTTGTTGGGTCAAATTCTGGAGTTTCTAAATATAAATTGCAAGACAGCTTTTCGAAAGCATTGTACCATCAACAGCACAAAAGCCAATATCACCTACTACAATCAACATCACTTGGTTTTCACAAGGTTCCTTTTATTTTATTTCACTTTATGTGGTGCTGTAGGATAAGCACAGGACTGCAAGGTTGTATTGAACCACGATAACAGTGGTTCAAATTCACCAGCCTCTCCTAAGAAACTCTGGGTCGCTATGAGTAGGAACCGACTCAACAGCATTTAACAACAACATGGGGAAAATGCTATTTGGCCATTGCTTGAAATGACACGTTATTTATTGATTGCAAGTGAGGTTGAACCTTTCCGTATGATTGATAACCAGCCATCTATTTCCTTTCCCAACAATAAGTTATCTTCCTTACCTATTTAACTATTGTTTTCTTTTTGTTGTTATTTATTTGCAATGTAGTTAATATATTATTTGTGATGATTAATGCAATAATCTGTTTGTGTAAGTTTAGTACCAGATAGGTTCATGCACTCCCAAAAGCAGGAGCAACTGACCCCAGGTAGAGCCGAGGCTACACTGGATGGATTGCACTGGCAGCTGGGTTGTTGGTGGCAGGACTGACCACATCCCTGACTACCAGGAAGGCAAGGGAACAAGGCAAAATGGTACTCCCCTTGTCTCCAACCTCCAGCCATGCCCTGTGCCTGCAGATAGCTGCTTACAAAAGCTCAAGATGGCCACATAGTTCCATGATAGCTGGCTGCCTGCCTGATTTCCTTCTCACTCAGTGCTCTTGTCCAGCTTCCTCACTCAGTCCACCTCTCCGTCCTGTCCTGTGATGCTCAAGGATCCAAGATCACCATCTGTATCTAGTTCAGTTGTTCTCCTATGTCTTTGTTGCCAAGGGTCTGCTCAGTGCATCTGCCTACTCCCAGAGCCTTGCCCCAAGAATCTTAAATATTTGTGGACAAGTATATATATTAAGCTATCTACAGAGTCATCTATATTAAGCCATCTTTGCACTAGGCAAATCTGCTGCACAAGATCTCTTTAAAGTGTTCAAGAGCAAATATATCCGTTTGAGATGTACCTGGCCCAAGCCATGGTATTTTCAATTACCTCATATGCATGTGAAAATTGGACAAAGAATAAGGACGACAATAAAAGAATGGATGCATTTGAGTTACGATGTTGGTGGGGAATATTAAAAGTACCATGGACTGCCAGAAGAACAAACCAATCTGCTTTGGGAAAAGCACAGCCAGAATGCTCCTTAGAAGCCAGGATGGTAAGACTTCATCTCTCGTATTTTAGACATATCATCAGGAGGGACCAGTTCCTGGAGAAGGACATTATGCTTGGTAAAATGGTAGGTTCACAAAAAAGAGAGCAACCCCTAACAAGACGGATGGGCACAGTGGCAGCTGCAACGGGCTCAAGTGTAACCATTATGGATATGGCCAAGGACAGTGCAAAAGGTCACTATGAGTCAGAACCGACTCACCTACACCTAACAGCAACGACATGTAGTCAAATTCATCAACACCTTCCATTTCTCATTCATTTTAGGTTTCTACATCCAGAAATGTGAGAAATATTACTTTTATGGTCTTTTATATATTTTTGTGGTTTAATTTTTATTTAACTCTTCAATTCATCTGGAATTTATTTTGTCATGTGACGAAGATTTAAATTAAGTTTCTCTAAATACTTAACCAAAGAGTCCTCATGGCGCAGTAGTTGAAGTGTTTGGCTGCTGAAAGTTGGTGGTTGGAACCCACCGATCCGCTGCACAGAAGAAAGACATGACAGTCAGCGTCTGCAAAGATCACAGCCTTGGAAGTGCTGTGATGCAACTCTCCTCTGTCCTATAGGGTTGTTATGCATTGGAATTAGTGCCACAAAAATGGGATTTGAGTTGAAAAGGTTAACCAATTGTTCCAACACCACTTGCTGAATATATAAAATATTTACATATCCTGAAAATATTTGAGGTTATAGGTTTACTTCTTAATATGATGTTGTTGTTGTTAGGTGCCATCAAGTCGGCGATGACTCATAACGACTTTATGCACAGCTGAACGAACGAAGCCACATCACAACTTTTGAGGGAAATGTCCTCAGTTTGTGTGATTGTTTACATAGTGTACATGCATTACCTTGTTTCTTTCTTCTTTCTTCAACAGTTTAGGAGAATGTTTTAAACATTCTAAGTGTTTACAGTTTTTTGCTCTAAACATCTTTGTCTAAATGTCTTAATATTTCTTTGCATTACTTAAGCTCAGAGGATGTGGCCTATATTAATTTCTGTATCTCAGAACTTACGGTTTGTTTTTGTTTTTTATTTTCTTCATTTCCTAAGTTCTAAGATGCCATTTCCCATTGCTTTGTTTTTTGTTTTTGTTTAATTTTTCATTTTTGAAAACAAAATACTATAAATTAAATAATTGACACATGTATTCAGTGACTGGAGTTTTGGTGTGGCACTGCGGATTAATGCATCAGACTGTAAGGTCACTTTGAACCACAAGGTTGGGGGTTCAAGCTCATTAGCTGCTTCTTGGAAACCCTATACAGGGTCACTATGAATTGAAATGAACTCAATGGAACTTAGCATTTAGTGACTGTTATTGTGTTGTTGAGTCGATTCCGACTCACAGTGACCCTGTATAGGGTTTCCAAGGAGCAGCAAAGTGAATCTGAACCACTGACCTTTTGGTTCAAACTGACTTTGTGGTTCTATGTTTATCCTACAGTGTCACACCAGGGCTCCAATTTAGTGACCGTTGTAGATTTTTCACAAATGTTATAAGCTTTTATAAAATCAAAAATATCTTGCAGAATTCACTTAAATTATTTTCCTCCATGTGTTCTATTATTTTGTGAGTACAGAGGTTTGATCTCTGAAATCTGCCCACATAATTACAATCCCCTTCTCACTGATTACACACACACACACACACACATATACACACACACACCTTGTTTGCTGTTCCTTAGAAGAACTTCTCCAAGTTGTTTTCACTAATTCATTTTTCTGCTGGATCCAAAATGCACCTTGATTTAACTGGAATTTTAGCCTTTTCTCTTATTTTAGTCTCTTCATATATCAGCCTGCTCCATCACAAAGTGGTCTATGCTTTGAGGATGAGTCAAAACTCATCCGCACTTTGGCTATATTGAAACACCCGTCCATATCCACGCCACGGCTGATGACAACATTAAGCGTGCATGTGAAGTGATTCTGTTGAATAGATGAGTGACACTGGATTATGTAGCAAATCATTTGCAAATGAGCCCTGGCTCTGATTATCAAATAATCTACAGTAGACTTAGATTTCAAAGAGCTGGTGTGAGATGGGTACTTAACCAACCACAGAAGAGCATCAAGAGAAACATTTGGACATCTGCCAAAAAAAAAAACTTGGACTTACACTCTAAGAAAGGTAAAAGTTTCTTTTGAAAAAAAAAAAAAAAAAATTACTGGTCATGAGACAAGACTCCATCATTAAGACCCTGAGAGTAAATGGAAGACTTGGAATGGAAACATGCTCAATTGCCAACCAAAAAAATTTCAGAAGTTAACCATCTGGTGGAAAATGGATGCTTATAGTTTTCTAGGATTCTCAAGGGCGAGTATTGAAACACTGTCAGGAAAAAGGTTCAACAGTTAACAGAGCTCATTACAGTGAGATGCTCACTGAAGAGCTGAAGCCTACACTTCAGATTAAATGCAGGGGATTGTTATCCAAGGGCTTTGTGATCTTGCATGATCTCATTGTTGTGAGGTTTTAAAGCATTCTCCCAATAGTCCTGAACTTGTTCCATCAGACTTCCACCTGTTGGTTCCCTGAAAGCAGTCCTCCAAGGATGAAGATTAATGTCTAATGAAGAACTGAAGACAGTGCCATGCATTCATGGCTCATAGCTCATCCTAAAATATTTTTAAATAAGGATACGAAAGCTTGTTGACAGATGGACAAAGTATATTGAAAAGCAAGGAGATTATGTCAAAAAATGAAATATTTGTCTTTTTCTACAAGTTGATTAAAATAAATTCTACAGCCAGAGTGCAGCTAAGTTTTTAATTACCCTTATAGTTTTATAGAGGCAAAAACTACCTGCAGACAAGTCAACTCCTACTCACGGTGACCCCATGAGCGTCAGAGTAGAACTGTGCTCCATAGGACTTTTAATGGATGATTTTTCAAAAGTACGTCATTAGACCTTTGTTTTGAGGAGTCTCTGGGTGGACTTGAACCTGCAGTCTTTCAGTTAGCAGCCAAGCGCATTAACCATTTGTACTGCCGAAGGACTCCCTGTAGAAGCAATATCCTCTTAAAAACACAAATCAGTTGGTACCCTATGTTTCTTGGATTTAATGTTATATTCTGGAAGGAACCAACATTTAAGAGTGATTAGAGATTTGGAAGTCCCCTTCTCTTGAATTGCAGAATATTTCATAGGCTTTGTGATTTCTGCATTGTTTTTAAAGTGGTTGATGTATCTAGAATTGTATCATAACGAATAAGAATTGAACTGGTATCTGTGTGAGAAAGACACTGTATTAAACCAAAATCTTTACTAAGGAATCGTTGAGTAGGGATCCCCAAAGGGGTATCTCTATGTGCACAAAGGACAGCGTGACCAGGTATAACCCTCTGGTGGCTGGTAAATGCTCATGAATGATAAGGCAATGCCAGATGCTGGTGATTAGTGATATTATTGATCAGGTGAGCTCTGGTTGTCTATAAATAGATTTCCTGTCCTACAAAGCAAGAGTCAGTGCCTACTAGGAGATGCAGAATCTAGCCATGACAAGATCACACATGGTAAACAAAATAGAACTTTAAGGGAACATCTTACTCCACCAACTTCCAGGTAAAGCCTACTTTGGTAACTTAAAAAATACATATGCTGCTACTAAATAAATCATAATATTTTAAAATATAAAAGTGACTAAGTCGTATAGGCCGTGGGGGGCAGGGAGAGCGAAGAGACTGCCTATATTCATCATCTGAACCTAGTGTAAAACCAAAATGTATCACGCATTTATTTTTCAGGTTTCTTTTTGTTAATACTCTACAATAAACTGTGGGAATTTTAATAAAGTATTTTTTTAACTTTAGCAGTGTGATTGACCTATTTTAAGGCTTAAAGCTAAGAAAAATATGCTTTAAAACAGTTGATTAGTGATTTGCACTAAGTTCGTGGCGTTATAAATCCATGTCTTAAAATGGGTTAAGCTTGGGACATTTACATTATAAGGGCATTAAGAAGGCTGCTTTAAGTTAGAACACAAAATCGACTCCAGTTGTAAAATATGCTAGTGGTAACACAGTTTCCCTGCCAAAATTAGGGCAAACTTTCTGTCATTAAATAGTTTAGTGCTTAACATAGTTATGACTGCAATACTCACTGACAGATTCTAATATTGGTAAATGCTGAAAATGTAAAATATTTTGGACCCTCCAAATAAATACTTATCAAACATGCATGAAACATCATGGGATGCTTTATTAAATCCCATGGAATACTAACGCATTTAACTTTAAGTCACTGCATATATCATTTTGGATTAAATGGAATGCTATTTTATATCATATTTTAGTGTGACACAGAGCCAGAGACTAAACATTTAAGAAATATTTATAGAATAAAATTTTGATTGTGCAAAGCTTTTCTGCTAATTTTTTTTTTTTTTGCAATTTTTTTCAAGTTTGATATATATATATTTTAACTGCATTAGATAATTTAGGGATGCAGTATAATATTGTAGAAAGTGAACATGTTCTCCCTTGAGAAATATGTAAATTTGAAACTGGCTTCACCATTTTTGTTATGTTGAGATCATTTATATTTCCAACCTGAAACATCCTATAGATAACATGGAGGTAGTATTATCCACCGTATAGAATGCTTTCATTGGTGGTTGTATTGTTTTAAGTTCTTACTTTTTTACTGTTGAGTAAGAAACTTTTCCAGTATGTATGTATGTATGTATGCACACACACACACACACACATATATATACATACATAGGTAGACAGAAAGAGTTCCAATATATGTAAAGGTAGACAAAACAGCATAATGAGCCACCAAGTACCCATCATTCAGCCCCAAAGCACACACACACACACATATATATATATACATACATAGGTAGACAGAAAGAGTTCCAATATATGTAAAGGTAGACAAAACAGCATAATGAGCCACCAAATACCCATCATTCAGCCCCAAAATGCAGCAACCCAAGTCCAACATCATTCCATTCACATAGCCACCCACTCTAATACGATTATTTTGAAGCAAATGCAAAACATGATATAATTTCATCAATAAATATTTTATGTGCATCCACAAAATATACTTTTTGAATATAATCTCTATATGCACTCACATCTTAAAATCAATAATTGACAACAGACTATTTGTAATCCTGGTGTGGTGCTGTAGGATAAGTACTAGACTGCAAGGTCCACAGTTCAAACTCTCCAACCACTTCTCAGAAATCCTGTACAGAGTCACTATGAGTTGGAACTGACTTGAGTGTACTTAACAACAATAACAGGCTATTAATTTATGATTTTCTTATGCGATAAAAAGGTATCTTTGGTATGTTTAAGTCATTTTGCTCTTTTGAAAAATCAGCATCTAAATAAGGTTGTTGACACATTGTTAATTAACATTTTTTTTCATTTGCTTGGCCCTACATCTGGTCCTCTTTTCCCTTTGCAATGTATTTCTTGATAAAACTGGATTGCTCTTCCTATGAAGTTTCCCACCATCTGGATTTGGGTGGTTGCAAACCCATGATTTAGTTGAACACATGTCCCCATATTTTCTGTAAACAAGTAGTTGGATCTAGCAGCCTAATTAGATTTGTTTCCGTTGTTAGGTGCCAACAGAACAATGTACTCAGCCCTGTTTGGCACCATCCTCACAACCACTACATCATTGCTGGGTTTGAGCACATAGCTTCAGTCACTTTACCAATACATCTGATTGCGTGTCTTTGTCTTATTCACTGACTTTACCATGTGCGATGGCCTTCAGCAGATTTAGGTTAAATTTTTTAAGGGTGAGAGGATACTTCATAGGTAATATTCTCTTCTTTCAGCAACAGACAGCTAATGTCTAGTTATCTCTTTCTGTAATATTAACAACTATTGATATTCAATGCCTAGTTCATCAGATCATTTTTTTAAAAAGAGGGTAAGCTAAAAAGCATTGTTGTAAAATAATAAATACTTTTATTAGACAAAAATATCAAAATGAGAATCTATTGTTTCTCAGCATGCACTCCATCTAGGTCTATACACTTCTGAAGGTATTTCCATTTCTCTAATATAATAATATCTTTCTAAGAATTCTGCACTCTAATTTACACCACATCGAGGTGACAGTTTTGATATCGCCTCTCCTTTTCTGCAATTATAGACTACGGTACCTAGTCTAGTTTTGTTGTTGTTATTTATTTTCTTTTTTCTTATTTTTTTGCTATTGCTGTTTGTTGCTTTTTTGTTCACCCTTTTACCTTTGAAGGACTCTTTCTCTCCCTCTATTACCCAAGAAGAGACAGAGATTACTGCCATATAGTCAAGCTACAATCACACCCTATAAAATTCCACAATCCAGGCAAGAAAGAATACCAGTTGCCATACACAAGGGAGGCAGACAACAACTGTGAAAGTTACTCTGAGTTAAACAATGAGAAGAGTGAAAAGGGAAGCTCACAACCTCATCATATCTACCTGGAGGCAATCAGAAAGCATAAAAAATACCAAAACACACACTGAATTAAGTATTAGGGCCACAGATAAACACTAAACATGTCCAAGAATCAAAAGCAGATGACCATATTAGCACATGTCCAAAAACAAGATAAAATGTCTAAGACAAAAGACCTAGTGGTAGACCTGGACTCCATTTGGGAGGGAGGGCAGGCCTTGGAAATGCCTGAGAAGAAATTCCAAAAAATTATTATAAAATGTTTCAAAATACTTTATAATGGAGTCGAGAAAAACAAGGAAGAATTCAGGAAAGCACTACAGGAATACTCAACTAAGATAGGTACAGCATTGGAAACAATTCAAGTCCAAACAAGCAATAATAGAATATCAGAAATAGACAATACACTGAAAGGGCAAAGGAGTAGAATAGAAGAGATGGAAGGCAGACCTAGTGATCTGGAAGACAAATCTATAAATACCACTAAGATAGAAGAAGAAACGAAAAAAAAAGGATAAAAAAAATCTGAACAAGGTCTAAGATTCATGTTGGACAACATGAAGAGGAATAACTTAAGAAATACTGGCATTCAAGAAGAGGAAAAAATCACATGAGTCCACAAAAAAAATAGTTGAAGAACTGCTGGAAGAAACTTTCCCTAAAATCCTGAAAAGTGAAAAGATAAGCATTCAAGAAGCTCAACAAACTCCAGGAAGGATAGACCCCAAAATAAAATCACTGAGACATATCATAATCAAGATCTCCAAAATCAAAGGTAAAGAGACAATCCTGAAAGCAGCTAGGGAAAAGAAGCATTACATACAAAGGCAAGCAAGTCAGATTAAGCTCAGATGTCTCAGCAGCAACCATGCAGGAAAGAGGCAATGGGGAGACATATATAAAACACTGAAAGAAAAAAACTGCCAACCAAGAATCTTTTATTCAGCAAAGCTATCAATCAAATATGATGGTGCAATCAAAACATGCCAAGATAAACAGAAGCTAAGAGACTTTGCCAAAGGCAACCCTGCACTACAAAACATCCTAAAGCGAGTTCTGTGGCCTGAGACCAAACCAGAACAGACAACAACAAGAGATTGACATATGTGGCAGTTCACCCCAAATCTAAATCGACAGATGAAAGAGTCAAGAACAGAACAAAACTATAAGAATGAACTCAGAGAATTTGGGAGATTAGTCTATGATCAAAACAATTACAATGAGAAAGAAGATAAACACATAGGAACAGAGACCCAGACGGTGACAAGATCAGGTAGATTACAGGATAAAATAGATGGCACTAAATGGAGGGAAAAGTTAATGGAATGTAAAATAATCCAAACAAAATTAACACTTCAAAACATACCAAGAGAATGAAAATCCAAGAAAATGGAAAAAATAGGAGGACACTCACAAGAAAGAACACAAAAACCATTAACTCAGCACAAGAAGACACTCAGAACAAAGAAAGCAGCAAAACCACACACAAAAAACCATAATGGCAGCAATTAATCCATACCTATCGATAATTACACTGAATGTAAACGGATTAAATGCAGCAGTTAAGAGATGGAGGGTGGCAGAATGGATAAGTAAAAAAGATCCTTCAATATGCTGCCTCCAAGAGACACATCTCACACATCGAGAGAAAAACAGATTAAAAGTCAAAGGATAGAAAAAAATATACCAAGCTAATTTCAATCAAAATCAAACAGGAGTGACAGTACTAATCTCCGATAAAATAAACTTTAAGGCAAAACCCAGCATAATAGAGAGAACAAACAAGATGGCAGATTGGGTGGAAATGCAGTAAGGTGCTCCACCAGCAACAACACAGAATACAGGACCAAGCAGGCTCAGGGGATGGACCCAGAACTATGAATCACATATAAAGGAATATTTAGAAGGTTGGAAGGCTTACAGCTAGGGGAATTTGTAGCAGAAGCAAGAAATGCATTGCTCTCTAATTCAAGACCCTAAGCTGCTCCAGCAGCCGCCATCTTGGGTGAGACCAAGCAGGTGAAGGATCAGAGCAGCCACGGACGCCTGACAGAACCGCGGAGATAAAGGTGTGGACATGCTTTTCTTTTGGTTTCTGTTCATTGGTCCCTTGCTGCCTACACACCTCCATTCTGGTGACTATAGGGGTGCCTGAGCTACTGGACACACCAGCCCCACCCTATGAGGGTTCTACTACGCATGCACACAGATCTCCTCGAAATTTAAAGAGACAGTTTCCACTTAAAACCAAATGGCCACAGCCAGCCCTGAACTGTTTATAACTAGAAAAAAAGGCCTGAACAGGGATTGTGGAGCAGGACAAGCAGACAAGAGAGGAAATTGGTCGAAAATTAAATCCTAAGTTACATCACAACGACCAACACTGGCATCTTGAAATTTCTCAAGAAGAAGAGTGAAAAGGGAATCCAATTTCCTGATCACATCAACCTGGAGGCAATCAGAAAGCATAAAAAATACCAAAATACACACTCATCTAAGTATTAAGGCCACAGATAAACCCTGAATATATCCCAAAAACAGTAGCAGATGACCATATCTGCACATATCCAGCAATGAGATAAAGTGACTGAGGCAAATGAGCTGGAAGTAGACCTACACTCCATACTGGAAGATGGGCTGGCTTTGGAAATGCCTGAGAAGGAATTCAGAAAAATGATTATAA
>NW_006408674.1:6127636-6133556 GCF_000296735.1 Chrysochloris asiatica
GTACAGATTTCTCATGAGCACAATTAAGTGTTCTGGAATACTCATACTTCGCAATGTTGTCCATAGCTTGTCATGATCCACACAATTGAAAGCCTTTGTGTAGTCAATAAAGCAGAGGTAAACATCTTTCTGATATTCTCTGCTTTCAGCCAAGATCCATCGGATAAGCAATGATATCCCTCATACCAGCTAGAACCTCTGGAAGTTCTCTTCCAATGTATGCTTTCAGCCATTTCTGTATTACCGTTAGTAAAACTTTACTCCCATGGGATATCAAAGAGATTGTCCAATGATTTCTGCATTCCATTGGGTCACCTCTCTTTGGAATGGGCACACATACGGATCTCTTCCAATCCAATCAGTAGGCCAGATAGTTGTCTTCCAATTTATTGGCAGAGATGTGCTGACTCACTTTCTTGAAAGATTTCAATTTTTACTCCATCAATTGCTGGTGCCTTGTTCTTTGTCAATTCCTTCAGTGCACCTTGGACTTCCTCCTTCAGTATCATTGACTCTTGATCATATGCTACCTCTTGAAACGGTTGAACATTAACCATTTCCTTTTGGTACAGTGACTCTGTGTATAACTGATTGGAATACATAAAATGGGGCTACAACATGCTTCTTGCGGAGCCTCTGCATTACATAAGACCATAGGTGGAATGCTGGAGCCCATTCAGAACCTTCTGAGGTGGGAAATTTCCACTGGAAAGGACAAGTAGACCAGCCTAGAGCAGCTAGAACAGAAGATACTTCTTGAAAGAAAGACCGACAGGAAAAATACAAAACAATTAACCTCAGTCCGACTGACTACTATAGGAACAAGCAAGTTGCTCGCCCAGAAGACATCAAGGCAAGTGGTCAGGTCCCCTCAGGGCAAACTCCCTTCCAAGACTAAGACTCAGTGGGAATACACAAGCAGACACGTGCTCTGACTGGTGAACACGTTGGTAACTGATAAGGGGAAGTGAGGGAAAAACAGCAATGAAGCTGCGAGCTAAATCCAACCACATTCAATACACTCCTGCGATGTGGTTGGTCAGCAGAGTGGAATGCGGGACCCTACCCAGAGAATCAGTGACGCCAGAGATGGAGGCAAAGATGATGACGTGGAGAGATGGAACAGCTGGAGACTCCAGACCCAGAGAGGGAGAAGGGCTGTATGCTGACAACCAGGGGGAAGGCTTGCAGGGTATACCCTTTGGTTGGTTGATGATGCATGGAGGGGATTGTAACCATGGCAATGAAATGATATAGGATAGGATGAATGTAAAGCTAATGTTCTCCCATGTAAACTATTACATCATTCACAATAAAACATTTTAAAATAAAAAAGATTGAAGTTGTCAAAGACTTCATTTTGCTTAGCTCCACTATCAACACTCATAGAAGCAGCAGTCAAGAAATCAAATAACATACTGCATTAGGCAATTCTGCTACACAAGACCTCTTTAAAATATCAAAAGCAAAGCTATCAGTTTGAGGACTAAGGTGTGCCTAACCCAAGCCGTGGTATTTTCAATAACCTCATATGCATGTGAAATTTGGACAACAAATAAGGAAGACAAAAGAAGAATTGACGCATTTGAGTTATGTAATTGAAGAAGAATATTGGAAGCACCATGGACTGCCACTCTGTATAGTGTTTCTGAGGAGCAACTGTTAGGTTTGAACCATCAACATTGTGATTAACAGTCCAGGGTTTATCCTATAATGCCACACCAGGACTCCTTAGCCTTTGTTTTCGGAACTCTTCACAGACTTGCACATCACCCATGCACAAGGGTCATGCCAAGATTATCTGCAGAGGATTGTTTTGAGGGGTGAACTGTAACATAAGCAACATCTAATACAGTTCCTCTACATGGAAGTCACTTATGAGAGGCCAGGTTTAATCTTGGTCTTATTTAAAGAGGAAAAAAAGTCTGGTTTTCCCTAGTCTTCAAGAATGAAGTTGTAGGAATTACTTTGGATACAACAATATTTTACATCACTTTATCCCCAACACTGGAGTCCTGGTATGGCACTGTGGGTTAATGTGGTGGACTGCAAAGCCGTTTGAACTACAAGGTCGGTGGTTCAGCTCATCAGTCACTCCTTGGGAACCGTATACAAGGTCGTTATGGGTTGGAACTAACTCGATGGCACTTAACAATAACATCACCAATACCCACTCTTATCAATCAATATATGTTGAATCATGTTGTATTTAACTTAGGTCTGTCACTGTTGTTATGTGCTTTCGAGCCGGTTCCTACTCATAGCGAACCTATTTCTGAGGCTTTAAATCTTCCTGGGAGCAGAAAGCCTCATTCTTCTCATTTGGACGAGCTGGAGGGCTCAAACCTTGGACCTTGTGGATCATAGACCAGTGCTTATCATATGGAGCAACTGCACTCCCATACATAGGTGTAACTGTGTATACTTATTATTTAACACATATTTATATTTTAATGTGACATAAATCTAATGCAAAGGGAAATTTTTGCATTAAAAGTCTTGCCTCCTCCTAATTAGAATGGAAAAATTAACCGAATCATTTTGACTTTGTAGAAGTAAACACCTGTTAATGTCAAATCCCAGAGCGGAGGGGTTGAGAAAAGGATTTATCCAAGTGGACTGGGAGTACAGTCCTCACTGGTGGTCTACCACTCAATGTGTTTCTGATTGAAAACAGACACACCAGAGTCCTAAAACAAACAACAACCTGATTTCCCAACAAGCCCCAAGACTTCGGGAGAGTGGTGTTTGGAAGAACAAAAATGACTTCCTCAAAAAAAAAAAAAAAAAGAAAGAAAGAAAAAAAATTAATAGATACATACAAAAGAATACAAAGTATAATGAACATTTTTAAATTTTTAAATTTTCCTCCTTAATAAGAACTGAGGAAATAAAAGTATAATTGGAATTTCTTCAAACCTTGTCACTCATGGAAAAAGACCTGTGTCTACCTAGGCTTTGTCCAGGAACATGCACAGGTTTGTTCTAGAATTGTTTTTGGTGCTGTGAAAGAGATAAGACAACCTTGCAGATAAGGATAAGTCTAAATGAAGCCATAGGGCCATTAGTAAGGATGATCTACTCTTCCCCCAAGAGCCCAGGAACCACTGTAGGTTGAAAACTACCAGGAGAAGGAGGCACCTAAGCTAGGCATTACTGGAAACACTGAAGGGTTGGCATGCCAAGGACCCAACACAGGCAGAAGTCAGAAAGGGCAGAGTCTGAATTCCAGTTTGGCCAGAGACAGTGCACCTGAAAAAGGAGGAAGGGATAAAGAAAGAAACGTAACCTAAGACCAAGCCATGTGGGAACCTGAATGGAGGTGAAGGTGTTGAACTATTCCAGAGGAGGAGACAGAGATGCCTTTAAGGTTTTGGAGAAAGAAGGTAACATGTGCCATGTGCCAGATCCCTCAGAGGAAGAAAGAATCGTTGTGCTGGAGGCAGAGAAGAGAGGATTAACGTGAGAACCCCAAAGGGGATGAGGAAGGATGCAATGGGAGCATACTTCATCAGTTAAATTCAGACAAAGGGATGTGTATGCTGTAATATGTGCATTCATTTCCACATGGTAGAATTCTCACATTTCACACAGCAGACCTGAGTTCGATTCTGGCCAATGTACCTCGTGCGCAGTCACCTGTCAGTGAGGCTTGCATGTTGCTATGATGCTAAACAGGTTAAAGTGGAGCTTGCAGGCTAAGATGCATGAAGAAAGACCTGGCAACTTACAATCTGGAGATTAGCAATGTGGATCACAGCCATGCCATCGTTAACCAATCAGGGATGGCACAGGACTGAGCAGTATGTTGTTCTGCTGTGCATGGTGTCATCAAGAGTCAGGGGCCCGATGGCAACTATCAACAACAAAAGAAATTCACTTCCCGGTGAGATGAGGTCAACCTGATTTCCGATTTTTTAAAGCATCCTGGATATATTTCTTCATTAAGTCTTTTCTACCTCCCAACTACACTGTAACCTTCAGGGGGGACAGTGCGCCAGGTCTCTCTGAATTTCTACTACTACTCTGGGAACTTTTATTTACCCAAACAGCAAACCCGGGGGAATGCTTCATCCTGAACTGTATCCAGAAAACAGAACCCAGGATTGGAGCACTTTCTGTTTAGTCTCCTGTCCCCTGGTCAGCAATGATAGTTCAGGGCAATGACCGAAGTAAAGGTGAGAATGGAATTCGGAAAGCTTTTCTGAGGAGGTAACTCTGAGCTAAGGATGAATAAAGGCTCGACACAGGCAGCAGGACAGAGAGGAAGAGGGTATAGGAAGTACAAGGACATGGTCCAGAACACTGGCACTATGTAAGTTAAGGCTGTAGTTGGGAATGAGTCACAAGAAGGAAACATGAAAGCATCATTTGTTGGGTCTAGAGAGAACATCCAAACAGGGCACCCCTAGTCACATACTTACCCCTCAAGATTCTGCTTCTGCTGAAGAAATCTCACCAACTATAGCAGCAGCAGCACATCTACCTCTAGGCTATTGTTCTCATTTGACAACTCCAACCCAAACGTGGATAGTCAAATCCAGACTGGAAGGTAGATGCTGTTTTTGTTCACTGAAATCAAATCAGCCGCAGCCAATGAAGACACCATGCACAACTGAGCAGAATGCTACCTGGTTCCGAGCCTTCCCTAAGCCAGGGCTGATTTTCAGAAGGAGACCACCAGGTTCTTCTTTCTAGTCCATCTTACTCTGGGAGTCCTGCTGAAAATTGTTCAGCATCACCTAGAAACACAGAAGCGTCCGGGGACAAGTGCGTGGTAGTGAAGCACCAGTTTGTCTGGGACTGTCTCAGATCCCAGAGTCCTGATGTGGTGCTGTAGGATCAGCACTGGACTGCCAACCACAAGGTCAGCAATTCAAACCCACCAGCTGCTCCTTGGAAACTCTATACAGGGTCATTATGGATTGGAACTGACAAGATGGCACTCAACAATATCTGATATCCCAGGAAATCCCAGTCAGGGTAAACAAGAATGCTTAGTCACTCTATGAAGGTTTACATAAGATTCAACCTGAGTGTTACAAAAGGGGAATTCTGGTAGGATAGTGGTTACGAGTCAAGCTGCTAATATCAAGGTCAGCAGTTCGAAACTAACAGCCATTCTGTGGGAGAAAGATGAGGCTTTCTGCTCCCATAATGATTTACAGCCTCAGAAACCCTATACACAGTCACTACAAGTTGGAATCGACACCAAAGCAAATACCCACCACCAACACCATTACAAAAGGGAACTATATATAGAAAATAGCATACAGATCCTTTCAAGATACTTCCTTTTCTGACTCCATGGCAGAGGCATCTTCTGTCACCATCTGGAAGACCTTTTAAGAATGTATAAGCTCCCCAAAGTCCAGATCTAAGAAAACATATTCCAGAGTATTAAAGCCCAAGCATGAGCAAACAAAAACACCAACTGATTGACCCAAACCCCATAGAATCTTAGCCACTGGAACCTCTCTGAAACCCATGTCTGCCTTTTTGTGATGTAGGTGAGAACTGGTCAACCAAAGGAAACATTATCAACATCCAAATGAGTTAAAGAGAATGTAATGCCTGAAATCCCTCGTGATAGGGAATAAATTCCATTATTAGTTCTTTATATATCTAGCTTATCCGATTGCAGGTTGGAAAGAATCAGTAAAGTAGTTTCATGAATGGCATGGCTCTTTCCTACATTCCCGTCAAATATGAGGGTGAGTCGAAAAGTATTGCAACAAAATCAAAGACACTGTGATTAAAGAAAACTATCAAAATGTGTTTCTCCGCTATGCATAGAGAAATCATCAGACAATCTCTTTGATATCTCAAGTGAGCAAAGTTTTGCTAAAGGTAATACAGAAACGGCTACAATCATACATTGACAGAGAACTTCCAGAGGTTCAAGCTGGATTCAGAAGAG